>NC_088861.1:39868703-40206203 GCF_963853765.1 Magallana gigas | reverse complement strand
CATTGTTCCTAAATGTAAATACAAACATTTATAACATATTTACAGACATTTTCTCAAAAATCTGCTGGAAAATGAGGGATATAGCAACAGAGAGAAAGGTAGAGGTAGAAAAAGGAGGAGAGATTTCAAAAATATCTTTTATTAAGCTTGGAATATCTTTTGAGTGTAAGAGAGAGAGTGAGGGAGAGAGAGATAAAGAGGGAGGGAAATAATTAGAGGGAGAGAGAAAAAGAACAAAAAATTCAGTTCTCTTAGGTTTAACTTGATGATGACACTAAACCTGTATGTCACTACATGTGTGCAGAACTGTATATATACATATAATAGATAGATAGATAAAAAGATAGATAGATAGATAGATAGATAGATAGATAGATAGAGAGAGACGGAGGGAGAGGGAGAACATTGAATAGAGTGAGAAACGGGGAAAGAGAAAAATAAAAATCAATGTTCTTTAGTTTAACTCAATCTTTAAACACTTTCAACCTGAATGTCACTAAATGTGTGCAAAACTGATATGAGAGAGAGAGAGAGAGAGAGAGAGAGAGAGAGAGAGAGAGAGAGAGAGAGAGAGAGAGAGTTGAGTAAATACATGTAAATTATAATCAATATTTATCCTCACCAGAAAGAGCATCCTCATCTATGTCATCATCATCACTAAGTCTATTATTTCCAGCATGCAATCGACCTTTGCCTTGCTTTGGCATTGTTCCTAAAAGTAAACACAAACATATATAACATATTTACTGGAATGGACATATTCTCAAAAATCAGCTACAAAATGAGGGATATAGCAACAGAGAGAAAGGTAGAGGTAGAGAAAGGAAGAGAGATTTCAAAAATATTTTTGATGATGTTTGATAAATAAAACAAAATTAACCTTTAACTATGCATCAACTGATATCATTAAGAGTGAGAGAACAGAGAGAAAGACAGAGAGAAAGAGAACAAAAACTTCAGTTCTCTTAAATTTTATTTAACGATGACACTTAACCTGAATGTCACTACATGTTTTAAACACTGAGAGAGAGCGAGTAATGAAAAAAATGGAGACATAATGAGAGAGAAAGATAAATCAATATTCATTATTTATACACTTTCAACCTGAATGTCACTACATGTATGTAACACTTATATAGATGAGAGAGAGAGAGAGAGAGAGAGAGAGAGAGAGATTGAGATTTGAGATGGTGTTGAGTAAATACATGTAAATTATAATTAATATTTTCCTCACCAGAAAGAGCATACTCATCTATGTCATCATCATCACTAAGTCTATCATTTCCAGCATGCAATCGACCTTTGCCTTGCTTTAACATTGTTCCTAAATGTAAATACAAACATTTATAACATATTTACAGACATTTTCTCAAAAATCTGCTGGAAAATGAGGGATATAGCAACAGAGAGAAAGGTAGAGGTAGAGGTTTAACTCATTTTTTAAACACTTTGAACCTTAATGTCACTAAATGTGTGCAAAACTGATATGAGAGAGAGAGAGAGAGAGAGAGAGAGAGAGAGAGAGAGAGAGAGATATAAATCAATACTACTGTGTAAGTTTAAATTGATGATGACACTTAACCTGAATGTCACTACATGTGTGCAACACTTAGAGAGAGAGAGAGAGAGAGAGAGAGAGAGAGAGAGAGCAAGAGAGAGAATTTAGATTTGAGATGGTGTTGAGTAAATACATGTAAATTATAATCAATATTTATCCTCACCAGAAAGAGCATCCTCATCTATGTCATCATCATCACTAAGTCTATCATTTCCAGCATGCAACTGACTTTGGCCTTGCTTTGGCATTGTTCCTAAAAGTAAACATCAAAAGTAAAACAAATATTTAAATGAAGATTTTCTTCTAAATCAGTAATGAAAATTACAGGTGTATTCGTAATCCAAATAACATGCAAATTAAATTTAAGGTATAAAAATAAAATGAAAAAAATCAACGAACTGAACTGTTTCAAAATGTTAAATAAATTTTGTAGCTTAAGATATCATTTGATCACAAATGAAATGTCATAACAAGAAATAATGTTCAATGAATGACTACATGTAAAAAGAAAACTAGCTTGCACAGTTATAACTATTCAATCTGATATTACACCATACCTAAGGTTCAGAGAAAACTTAATCAGATCTGACATCAAAATTCTTTGTTACTCATTCCCCCCCCCCCTTCCAAAAAATAAATAATAATAAAAATAATAATATAAATATATTTGAGTAAAACCTACAATTGAAGGAAAAAAATATATAAAAAATAATGACTTTAGAATAAATAAAGTGACCTTTGAATATTGAAATCATTTAAGAATAAATATAATTTGAAATGAAAAACAATGAAATTGTCTAAAATATGTTATAACTTACAAGAAAACAGTAATTGGGTCAATAAATAAGCATTTAAAAAACACATACCTGAGTGTACAATGTTTAATCAAAGAGTTTCAATTATGTAATTTACCGGTAATCTGAACAAAGTTCATCATACTACTTTACGTATGCATCTGAAATCTAAGAGATATAAAGCAACATTGACTGTATCACTCAAGTTTGCAAGTAACTCTCTGAATTCCAAATGAAAATGATCTACTTGACCATCCTTCTGATTTACCATGCTATAAAGATACAATGCCATGTTAATTTCAAATAAGGAGTTATGGTTCAGCATGTTCAATGTGTTTTCAATGAAAATAACAAAGAAATCTTTAAAGCCAGCCCTGTGATTGTCATTGTACACATTTTTTAATGCTTTATAAGAAAAAATAACTATTTTTCTGATCACATTTTTAACAGTGTCAAATGCATTATGTAGCAATTAGAATATTTTGATATCAGTACAGGACACCTATTGCACTCAATACATACTGGGGGTAATACACATTAAACAAAGCATACTGTTCCATACCTTTTTCTCTGAAAACCTTGGCTTTTTGAGATCAAAGGGGTCATCATCATCATCATCTTTTAAAAAATATACAGTTATTAAAAATTAAAATTATTGTTCGAATTCGAAAATAAACCTAACAGAACATGTTAACCTGGAGTTGATATTATTTACTGAATGCTAACAGTATCCATTCAAAATTATTTCATACATTTTGACAATAAGTTGTTCTGTTCTTGGTACTTATAATATATTTTGTCCTATATGTAGTGCGGATTCTTCAATGTAACACATCTACATGTTACATATTTATTCACACAAGATTTGTTTCACATCTCACATGGAACTCATATCCTTTCTTTTCAGAACCTGGCAGTCACAGTGAATTTCATCAGACACCTTTGTATCTTGATACCTTTAATTTTGTATACCAACACATGTATTTACATTTTCAACTGTCTTTGTCTATAATAACATTACTAATTAATTTTGAAGCCTATAGCCAAATAACTTCATTACAGACGAGTGATACAAAATGGGTGTGCCATATAGCCTAATCAAAAATAGTATTGGCTGTGCCGCGAAGTAATACACAGCATGTGCTACATGAAAAAACAGTGGTTTTGATATGTTGTTTTAAAGTGTACAAATTGGGAATATTAATTATACATATAAGTATTAAGGAATCGTTCTATGAATATTATGAGGTGATAATTTCGGTCAGAGTGTGGTCAAATTTATCACAAAGCCCTTTGGGCTTTATTGGATTTGGCCATCCCCCAACCAAAATTATCACCTTATAATACTAAAAGAATGATTCCTTACTCCTAAAATAAAAACAGATTCAACCTTTTCACACATTGATAAAATATCAGTCATAATTATAAACTGCCTCACCTGTAACTTCAGTTGTCTTCATCTCCATCTTAGTTTTCTAGAAACATATTTCAAAAATTACATTAAATGCAAAACAATATCTTTAAAATAAAATAGCAGCATGCCATTGAAATTGATCATTTAACTTTTTAAGTGCTCTAGAAGTGTTTTACATGTACAGTACATGTACCATCAGAATCTCCAAATCTAATATATCATAATGTAGTATGCCTATTATTTATAGTTAAAGTTTTCAGTAATACACACTCAACTTATATAAATGCTTCTCATTTGTGAAAATATTTTAATAAAATTCATTTTCAAACATTAAAGCACACATTGTTTGATTAAGTGATCTTTTCAAAGAATTACATGAAAGTGTTGCCTCCAAGGAACATTCTCATCACCATAATCATAACGTATTTCTTCTCCAATATGTATATCTTGTAGAGCAAACAAACACAGCCTTGGATAATTATTGAAAACTTTCAATTTCATTGTTGCATTTGCCTTCTTGTCATCATTGACATAACGGCACATTCTTTCTGGTACATCTGTAGCATCAACACTACAAAATTGAAACAATTCTAAAATAATATGCCCCAGCATACATGTAAAATTCTATGAAACTCCTTAGTTAATCTTACATTTATTTACTAGTAAAACTCCCAAAACTATCTAGTTTTCCGAGTGGAAATGGATCAAAAGACTGCCCCCCCCCCAACTCTCTCTCTCTCTCTCTCTCTCTCTCTCTCTCTCTCTCTCTCTCTCTCTCTCTCTCTCTCTCTTTCTCTCGTGAAAGAGTAATGTTGTACGTCAACAAACTAGTTACAAGCAAGATGAATATTATATTACATATTATTTAGAGACCTGAAAAAAAATCTAAGTTGATGTTAAATACAGGATATATTACAAAAAATGCTATTATTAAAACCAAAACTAATTAAAGCAGATATCATTACATATCACTGAAAATATTTAAAAATGTAATCTAAAATATCATGTATTAAATTATTTACTGTAATAATTCTGATTATGTGAGAAAGAATAGGAGAAAAAGAGAAGAAAGTATACCGATATCAAAACAAAAACTCACACATGTTTCCCATTCCATTTGAAATGAAACATGTAACTGTGTTTTTTCTTCCTGCGTTTTCTCTCTCGAATTTCTGCCTCTTTTTCACTTATTCGATTGCCAACATACTCTAAAAGAAAGGCCCCCTTTTGGAAAAATGCTGTTGTAAATACACCGAATCCTGTAAAATTAAAGTCAAATTAATAATTGGAATAATTAGCATGCAAAGTACATTTGTCATTTGTACACAGAATAATTATTAATAGAAATATAATATTACTTTAAACATGTTCAGAAATACATGATGACATTTATGTATGTACAATTATAAGACAGGGCTCGACACAAATTCTCTGTACTTTATTCTAGCTGACAAGTGTTGGTTCAGTTTTACTAGTCTGCAGGCAATTTTATAATTTTGCCAAAAATAAATGTCAAAACAGATATAATAAGAACAATCACTAAAATATCCGATCTGCACAAATTAATGGATAAAATAGGCAATGCCTGCTGTCCGATCCTTTTCTTTTTGAAATAAAATCTTGTTTAAAACTTAAAAATAAATAAATATAAATATTTAAGTCAAATTAATTCACAATTTTAAAATGGTTGTGATTTATGAAAATACATGATAACCAGTCTTGATATTTTGTTCAAGATTCCTATAAATTTTGTCAAGTTTGATCAAAGTCTATCATATTTCTAAAGCTTCCATATCTCTATTGCAGCAATGTGTTAAATCAAATGAAGATCACTTATTGGTTATTAAAATTTTTAATCATTAAATCAGATGATGTAAATAAGGTTTGAATTGACTGGCCATTATGCTAAATAGCTAAAATGCCCTCAGGGTTTTCCAGTAAAATTTAGATACTGGTAATTGTAAATTATACCAAGTTTTTAAGCAGAACATTTTATCATTCCAATAGAACTGACAAGACACAGCCAGGTTTTATTAGTCCTACTTAAAAACTACTTTCGTCTTCGACCAATAAGGCAATGGGTTATAAAGTTAATGTCGAACCCTGTAAGTATAAAGGTAACAATTAATACCTATAGTGTTATTAATGAATCGTTTTTCAAATCCATCCTTGTCTAAACCTGCTTGACACCAAAATTTAGCATCCTCATCTGGCCTTATTCTCTTCGCCTTTTTAAAAAAATCATAAATACAGTATAATTATATGTACATATTGGATGTATCATATCAGTATTATATATGTAAATGGATGCTCTTTATAAAATCTTTATCTGTAATTCAAATGGTCTTGTTTAAGAACTTGTTGTTTTTCAACATGATATGTCAAGTCATACTGTATTGAAAACTCATTTTGTTCAATACTTGTAATCTACCTTCATTGGGTTTACTGCTTCTTTATTCAAGCTTATCTGCACCTGAAATACATTTTTACAGTACATGTACACGTACAAAAAAAAGAAAAATGGAAAAACTGTACTTACACAATACAGTAATTGACACATCCATAGATCACATGGGAGAAATTCATTTTAAATCCCTTGTTTGGTTTTAATTTTCCGGGTTGACCGACAGGTTTTAAAATTAGTCTTACCGGATGTTATGATTAAGCCATTGATTTAGTGATAACCTTACGCACGTGCTTTAACAAGTACCTTTTCTTTTCAGTAAAATATACAGAACTGGATGTTTTTAAAACTAAATACAAACAACTATTGAAAAAATTAAATTCAAAATTATTATTTATTTTATGCATCATATTAAGACCGGATTGCTCAGAACTACTGTACTGCGAGGCGATCGACATGTCATAAATGTGATAACTGAGTATCACGCATTGTTCCCACCGTAAGGGTCCTTCACCAGCTGTAAGAACTTGTTTAGCAATAATCATTATAATGACAACGATGCTGATATGCATAATTTTTACAGTTTTATAATTCAAAAATTTGACCATGGCTCAATATTATTGTTTCTTCTCAATCAATTTTTCATTTTCATTGCGTCTCCAAATTATCGTAAAACGGTTCGTGTTAATTATAGACTACATGTAAGTATCGGTATGGTCAATCACCAAACAAATATCACCTTGCAGGACAAGTGTCGCCTGAATAAACAAACCGTGACACGGGTCCCGCTTCTAACGCCTTGAGCCATTTAAATGACCAAGTAGGTGTAAATTAGGTATGGTGCTTGGAGATACAAGGCGACTTCGAGGTATCGAGAGTAAAAAAATATAGATTATGAATAACGGCCTTTACGGGACTGCAGTTTGACTTCGAGGGATCAAAGTTCGAGCCATCGAGAATTACCTGTATGTCAATCGAGGGCTTCCAACTAGTATTTCAAGAGCGGCGGTTACGACTTACTTTTGTTCTTTCTACTTTGATGTGCGTTCACAGTTTGAGATGGCAAGATACAGATACAGACACACGTATAAGTATTCATCGTACAACATCATGATCATGAACATGTGCATATGTAATGATCGACTCTAATCCGGGCCCCGACACATTTCGAAATATTTTTTAAAAAGTTACTTCCATTGTTCATGATTATGGTAATTTTAACGACACTACAACTTACAGGTTTCGTCATGATAAAGCAAAACATCCAATATACATGTCACTATGTGCTCACAGTGCTGCTCATGTACTACCTGGCTACCAGCAATACGGTCTACTTTCACTTTCACAGGAAGTGAATATTACCCTAAGATCATTCTCAGGCCAGAGCTTTGAAATACCGAATGTGACTGGTCCTTCTTCTTCTTCTTCTTCCCCGTATAGTTCAGACCGCCATCTGGTGTAATATCGAACAATATATGGTCCGATGTATTTGATGCGCGGGTATAAAGCTGGGTATAAAGCTGGAGGGTCGTTCAGGGGGGGGGGGGGGGCACCCCCAATGAAAATTCAAACAAATTAATTTCACATTGTAAACTTATCATCAAAATGCATCAAGTTGAAAAAATATCTGGATCCGCGCATGGTAAGATCATAATTATACATGCATATGAAATAAATATGACCAAGTAAATTCATCTTAAACCATGCAGCTATTAGGAAATGGGACAGTTTATTAATGTAGACTCATATGTTAACTTTTAGACATAAGAATATTTTTATTTTGGTCAGTTGTGAAGTTAAGTGTAATGCATGTAAGACTTTGTATACCTGTTGACTTGTAGTAAAAATTGACCCGCTGGATTTATAGTAAAGGGGTAAATGTATTAATAATCAAGATTATATATGTATTGTTACTGTAACAACTAGACAATGTAACAGAAAGTAAACCTTAAACAAACCCAAGGTTGAATTTAGCTTTTTCCCCTTCAGATCTTTTACTAGGACCCAAAGCAAATTACCCAGAACAAACCTTGAGGGACTCCTGGATGGACCAAGATAAAAAACTCATAAGCCCTTCCCAATTAAAAAGGCTGTTATATTCTTAATTTTCACTACCAACACTTAAAAGTTTTTAAAATTCAACCAGGATTACAATTTAAAACCATGCGTGCAATTTTTTTTTCATAACATTGATATGAGTGTCACTGGTTTGTTTGTAAATATGTACATGTATATTGTATACAGTGGTATATATTGGTAAACGACATGTATAAATACTGTATATATATAACCTCTGGTGAATGTTTTACACTATACATTTTGATGCTCCTGCTACATCTTTTCATTATACTGCATTGAGCCATTGCAGTTAAGATGTGACAAAGTAAACAAATATGGTTGATCTGTACAGAATGTATGGGTTACCCTGTAGTTATATTAAAATTATTTAAAAAATAAATATTAACATGGATTAATAAGGACCACAGTTTTACAAAGTAAGGTGACAATAGTACTAATTTTTTGGTGGCTGGACATAAAGAAATGTGTTCATGTCAATTCTCAAAATTTAAACTATGATTATACATAATAAAAATGGTGAGAATATAAATGTAGATTTTAAACTAAAATAGATTATAATACTAGTTTTTTATTTAGTAAATTACATGTTACCAAATGTAGTTTGCTAAAAATATATTTATGATTTTTTCTATGGAATAAATTAAATAAATCTTTTTTTTACTACAGACATGTGTTGTTTATAATATTAAAATGAGTGTCACTTGTTTGATATTTCCCTTTAAAACTAAAAGAAGTGAAGTTTGTGTTGTGTGCAATAAATTTCAAGTATATTACAGTATTCATCATACATTTCACAAAAGTTATACAGTAATGCAGCTAAATTTGCAATGGGATAAATGATTGCTTGCAAAATAATTCATGATTATTTGAAATGTGATGCATTAATTATTCAAGTTGTAGCACTGAGGTAAATCACAAGGTACAGAATGTTGATTTGACTGGAATAATCTGCCAAATTTTTTTTTTTTTTTGGTGATTTGGTTGTTGTTTACTTGAAATATCAAACAAGCAAATTTTATTCTTGATATATCAATCCTACAACTCACAATTTGATAATGGCTGGATGATGGATGCATTCAGAACAAGATAGAGTTCCTGGGGAAAAATTGTTAGAGGAACAGTTGAAGCATTTCATGGATAGATCGATAGAGAGAGAGAGAGAGAGAGATGCATGTATGATGACCATAACTTTCCTTTCTTAAGAAATATTCTCTTCCAAAGTCTCAATATGGAAACTGCCAATGACACTGGTCTTTATGCAAATTCATAACAAAACTGAGAACAAAAATGCATTGTAATACCAGTGACCAGCCACATACATGTACTGCCTATTATGCATTGGGATGTTGGTTGATGATTTTTGCCATAGTTCATGTGCAATTCCTTTTACCTTTGATCTTAGATACACATCTGAACTACAATTAAAAAATTCTTATGACTTTTACTTATGCGCAGAACTGAGTGGAATATATTTATATATGAAGGTAATATACTGCGATTATAACAATCAATCAGTTTGGTCATTTTTTTGTACCAATTTTAATTCGCACAGCCCACTACAACAGTTCTATATTTCTATATGATTATATATAATTATTGATCATTCTTATTGATAATGCTCATTAGAACAATGAAAATTTGCTTATATATGTTTCATGAAATTGATAGCATATTTCTTTTGAACATTTGTTAAGCTGTATGGTAAAGAATAAAATACAAATTGATTAAAAAGCATTTCATGAAATAATGGTGCTGGTGCATGCATATTGTTTCAGAATATTTGTAATTATAAATCTGCATACATATAATAAATTTGTCAATAAAATATGCTTAAAGCTAAACTCAAAATGTCTTTTATTCACAAATTTACCCATTCAATTTGTATCCCAATCTTCATAAGGTAAATTTAGTATAGGTTTGAAATGCGCTCACATATTTACAAGTGATGAGAGGAGTAAATGGCATCACTAAGTTTTACTGTGTCTAATATTAATTTTATCTTGAAGGGTTGGCTATTGTGTAAATTTCTTTCATGATTGTATTGCATAGGCATGGATAACTTATCATTCAACAAGGATCTATTTTTACTATGGTAAATGGATATGCACATTTCTTTTGTTTACTGTCATATAATGTGTATGTGCAGATCCATGAAGGGGCATAGGGAGTTCTATTAAATGGTAAATTTACAATGTCAACATTATTAATTTGAAATTTCCAGAGGCTCTTCAACCAAACAAGAATTTTTGTCAACCTATTTTTCTTTCCAATTTTTTTTAACCGTGGTTGATAAAATTGCGGTTATGATAAAAATATAATTCAGAACAATTCACAAATAATTGAAAACACTTACTGCACGCTTTCCCCGTGAATAGGACATGGTTTATCTGCATCTATATTCTACCAAGCCTCAAACTAATAAAAAACCCACTAAAATATATTTTATATATCAATGATTTTGTCTGTTTTAAAAATACAATTAACTTGTGTCCTTGTCTAAGACGTATCACTGGTTTTTCTTGAAATATATTTGCAAAATATTGATACTACTAAGTTATAACACTCCTTACAATAATTGCTAATCTTGGATTTTATATATAAAAAAGCAAACGTTCTTAAACAAAAACTATCCCCTCAATGAATTAATCTTTAATGTAATCATTGATTCTCTCATCAGTTCTAATCGTTATGACTAATCTTTTCTTAGTCTTCTTTTAGATCTCTCTTTAAAAAAGTAATTATTTCCTTACTATCGTAAAAAATAAACTTACTGAGTGCAGTTCAGTTGACGCCATCTTTAAGCAACAGGAAGTTCTAATCGCGCATGCGCGCTTTTTAACCCAAATAGAGTAAAGTGTGTGAACTACTCTTCTGGATTGCACGAGGTGTGTTAAAAAATTCACTTACACACCGGAAACCCAAACATAGTACGATTTTTATTTTCTGAATCAAGGACGATGAGAATTAACGTTTCCGAATGAACTTACTTCCCACTACGCGAGTGCATGTAGTGGGAAGAAAAAATGTAGTGGGATAAAACGTGTGTGTTCATACTCATGTAGTGGCTTTCATGTGATTACAAACACACACACACACACACACACACACACACACACACACACATATTCAATAGATATGGAGTGAATATAAACTGATCAATTTAATATTTTTTTTGAAAACGCCTCATTTTGTATTAAGTCACATAGCTTTACCTTATATTTACTACATCTTTTTTTAATACCAAACTCTGTAGGCTCTATTAGATTTTTCGGTTTTCTGCTCTGCTTCGTTTTCCGTTTCCTGTTTTAGCTACACTTCGAAACATTTTTTTTTTAAATCTAAGGTGTCAACATATTAAGGTAAATGTTACGCTATTGAATTTAAAGCTGTTTAATATAATAGCATCTTTTTTCAATATATATTTGCGGATAGGGTAAAGAATATCAATTCCTTTTCTTGAGGTAGTTTTTTTTTAATAAATCTTTTTATTTTTGAAATTTCATTTGGTTGTTTTATATGCCTACCAGTCATTGATTTCTGTACGGATATTGGATATTGGATATTGAAAGCAATTCATATTTCATAACTTCAGTTGATACTTTTTATTTAAAAAAAATACTTTCATTATTTAAAATCAAGAATATGAATCATACTTTGAGTTTCGAAAGATTTAAAAACAATTCTTGTGATACTTATAACGTGTATCTAAAAATAAAACTGCAATATTTTCCATTTCTATAAATAGATGACGGGGAAAGGTTATAAAAAACAGGCTATTTAAAGGTATATATTTTTTCTCATTGGTTTTTATTGCTTCTTTTATTTGATATACTAGCTAGGGATACAAACATTTAACTGCATTTTTCTGTTACTAAGGGTCAAGAGGTTGGAGAAGGCTGAGTGGTAAGGGAGGTATTAAGGACCATCAATAAGTGCTGTTCAGAAAATACCTCTAGATCTCCAACCACACCGGTAACAAAAAGTAACGCACGCACATCAAGATGATTTTAATTAAATCATTTGCTTATTGATGCGTACCGCTTGCTGCAATGAATTTGTCCTCAGGATGCCTAAGTATGTATAATATAACCGTTTCATTTATGCTTGATATTTTAATAAGAATAATTTTACATTAACAAAATGAATGAACTTAATAATTATTATGTCTAAATAAGGCCTACAAATACTTGCAAAATTACGTATCGATTTTAAAATTATGCATTGAAATTTCAAACCAGGCAAAAATATAAATTAAGAATGTTCATAAGGGCAGAGAGCTTCATATTCACAATGGATAGCGAAATCGAAACTAGATCAAAGAGCGACTCTACAACTCAAGGGTTACCTCACAAGCACGCGTGTGCACACCCACCCACGCAGAGAGAGAGAGAGAGAGAGAGAGAGAGAGAGAGAGAGAGAGAGAGAGAGAGAGAGAAAGAGAGAGAGATCATTATATAATTTCATTTACTTTTTTTTAAAGTTATATTTATACCAGCCGAATATTTTCTCCTCCTTTTCTTAAGGTCACATTTTCCAACTTCTTTGCCTTAGATACTATGCAGCGCTTCGAATCCTTGTATAATCGAAATATTAAGTAATAAGGAATATTTCTTTAAATATTATGTGGTGATCAAATACGGCCTGGCATGATCATATTCAAAATAAAGTCCTTCGGGTTCTATTAGATATGATCATTCCCGACCGTATTTGTTCACATCATAATATTGTTACCAGTCACACCAAGCTGCGTTCCAATAGCGTGTTCACGGTGTTGTTAAACTCAAAGATTCGCCGTAGAATCGCAGGAAACTTCAGAAAAATGTACGATTGTCTTTTAATGTTTAAACCCTTGTCACATCGGAGCTGGGTCAACAATACGGTGTGTCGATGTATCTATATCGTTAATGTCCAATATGCAATGTCAACCCGTGCATGTACGGGTCAAAGTCTATTTCTAGTACAATTAAACATATTAATAACTTAAATTTTTATTGTTTTGCATATACAACACTATTATTAATAATACTCTTTGTTTTTTGTTTTCTTTTTACTTTAGAATTTCCCATCTTAATACCGAATGTCTCAAATTGGGTGTTCTGTTTTTAAGTGTATTAGAGGTAAGATTTATTTTCATATATTAAAAAAAAATGGTCACGATTTTTGTCCAACAATGTAATGCTAAATACCTTTGACTCATAGACACAGTCACACACATTTGTTAACATTCAATTCGATTTAATGTTCAGCTTTAACTAATTGTTAAGCATGGTAACAAAGTGAAGTTTTAATTGGAATATGAACCCAGGACATCTTGCGTACTGTACCAGCGGCGTTTCAACCACTGAGCTATAACGACAATATCTATTAATTGCCAGTCATAATCACGAGCCTGTTAACCAAGTGATATAACATTTTGTTCTTTCATTTTAAAAATGCTGCTTTTATTTCATTAATTAAATTCTTATTGGAATAGAAACAATCGTTTTCTCTTTTCAAGTTATACAGCCGCAATCAGTTGTCATAAGATAAACAAAATCTAATGACTGTAACAAATGTATAAAGTTTTTTTTCCCTCTGTGCTATTGCCCCTCTACGCTTGCAAACAATTCCGTCCGTTTTTAATTCGCCCGAACAAAGTTGTGTTTAAAGGGGCATGATCACGGTTTTTGTCAAAAAGTATTTTCCGTATTTAATGTTTACAATGCGTAAGTTGGGCATTTTTAATATGTAACCAAAATTTGAGTGTCATCCGTTGAGTTACAAGCGAGTTACAGAGCTCACAATTCTTTACTATGTAAACTTTTGTTTACATTTTTAATGTGGAAGTGAAAAGTCCAATTTTAGACCTTAAATGAATGTGTTAAACGTTATGAACTGTTTATTAAAGCTTAAGATGAATAAGAAGATAGACAAATCAACTTGAAAAAGAATCTTCATGGTATATTGAACCTATGTAAACAAAACCAGCGCACGAGCCATGTTTACATAACAAAGGGTTGTGAGCTCTGTACCTTGCTTTTAAACTAATGACTGGCTCTCAAATTTCATTTCATCATTAGAAATGTATATCAAAAGTATTGTAAATAATATAAACAGAAAAATAGAATTTGACGAAATTCGTGACCAATTGAATTCGCATTATTGGTTTTAACAATTTTTTGTATTATAAATCTTGGCAAGTCGTATTGACGACTAATGTGAATCATTAAATCTAAAACCCATCACAATCATCTGTTTTTTTAGAATGACAAAATACTTGGTAACCCCCCCCCCCCCCTTAAAAAAGGTCACCATAGCAGCAAGTCGTATAATAGACAAAACACAAAATGTTTATTTTCTTTAATACATGTAATCTTAGCTTTACAGTATGTTCTCTCAACTAATTCAATACAACGTAAGCTTCCTTGTCGATATATCGCAATAGTTGACCCACCTCTGCATTTCTGTCATACTGTGATAACTAATATCTCTCTCTCTTTCTCTTTCTCTCTCTTTCTCTCTCTCTCTCCTATCAAAACCCCAGAAATAGTTCTTGTTTAATGCTCAAATGTTCCTTAACATATATTATCTACTATATGGTATAGTGTTACTCTTTTCTTGTAGTTGTATGTCTTTGGTGATGAATCATCCTGTATAGATGTTACACATGTTGAATATGTCAATTCCTGTCCTTTAACGGAGCAAGAATGGAGAATAGCAGAAGCTATCAAAAACTGTTCATCGAAAGTCCCAATCTGTCACAACTTGGGAAAATGGAAGTACCACTGTCTCCGCAACCATTATAAGAACCAGACTGTGCAACTGTGTGGACGGCCACAAAAGATAAATGGTAAAAAAAAAATAGAAGAGCGCTGAAAAAAGTAATATGCAACATAATTGCAAGATTAATTTATGAAAATATTGGTTACAATTGCATTACTTTTATGAAATATTTTACATAAAATGGATTCACTTTTTAAAATTAAACGTTTTAGGCTACTCGTGCGCGGAGTATAATGTCGGAGGTGATGTTATCCAAGAAAACTATGACACTAGTTGTAAACAATCCACCCCGCCCTGTCCGTTCCAGTATTCTTCAGATGAGGTGTATAAATGTGAGTTCATTAGCGATACAAATTCAACCACCATGTATTGTTTGCTGGTTAATATAATTATTTTAGAGCAAATATATTAGAAAAAAAATCGTTGAATGTTCAAGAAATGTTGGTTTAACCCCCCCCCCCTTCCCCGCAGTAACGCACTTTAACGCATAAACCGTTGCCCCAAAACCATGCATTTTGACTCACTCTTCGTTGTTGACTCTAACGGCTCCGAGAACACGTAATATAATTTTGGGGTTTTTTTTGTTATCATAATAAATATATTGTATCATAAAAACAGATGAATGAAATAAAGTTACTCGTACGTCGTTTAATTTCGTAAACATTTGCAAATAATACTTTTTTTCTATTCTTGAAATGTCCTAGTTGCATTATTAATTCGCAAACTTTTGCGAAAGTTTTGATGAAGGCGAGTGAAGTACCATTTTAAACGATTTTTTGCGTGTAAGATTACCTGCAAATGAGTTTAAAATTGATTAATTTGAATCGACATTTCATATGGATTGCTCTCTTTGTAACAGACATAAATGTGATTGTAAAAAGTCTAACTGTTCATAAAATTCATAATTATTTACTTTTTATATAGTTATAGTAATTTAAATGTTAATGTGATCTGATGACAAGTAAAAAATACCTCCGCGTTTTAAACACAAATTAACAATATTTTGTAACCTTTTTAAAACAATCTAGATTTATTTTGGTAATAATTTCGTTGTATCATCAGTTAGGCTTAAAAGAAAAATATGCCATAGGAAGTGTCTTCACAAATTTAAATAAAAATTAAATTTGTTGTCATAACGACAAATTTAATTTTTAAATAAATTGTGGAAAGACAGAAGGACATGTAAACAATGGTCGATACATCCTTAAATTGAATACATCAATTGGTATTACTTTTCTTTAAAAAAGGTCTGACAACGATCATTAAAACACAAACGGCAGTTTCCTTTACAGTTGCTCCACAACAAGTCAGAACGTGTAGGAACTCAACCAACGTTAGAAATTGTGCTTGTGCTTGTATTTTTTAAACAGCGTGAACTTTATAGATTGAAATTATTATTGTAGTGCAGTACTTGAGGTTGATAATTTAAGAATATATTAATATTATCGAATAAATTTATTTATTTACATTTACCCTATTATATATTGTTTGATTGAAAGTTCCTTAGTTAGAACACTTAAAATATTTACATATTTTTTTTTAATCTTTCGTGACAGGGGATAGTTTGTTAAAGTACAATACACTATAGCCAGGGGATGAGTGTCTTCCGAACTCTCTAACTAGAATTTCCTCAGTTCCCATCCAGCACAAACACTTTTAATTCACTCCTTTTGGGGCCACTCACCACTTTCTGAGGAAAATTGCCGGCCAGAATGTGTAAAGTTTTCTGTATTGTGTATATTATACCCTTTCACTTTTAACCCATTTTCCTTGATTTTTCTGCTTTTTATACCTCCCAAGCTAATTCCCTGCAAAGGGTTGACCTTCTGTACCGTGTGCATGTTGCCCATTACATGTCAGAAACTTACCGGTGAATAGTTTACTATCCCCATTCATCTATTTTTTGTGTGATTTTACCTTCCATCTGTAAATTGTAAATATTCGAGGAAAAATGGCAGACTTTATCTGAGAGTTATCGCACTTGCAATATTAAAGTCACATAAACAAAACAAAACCTTACCCTTGATACATGCACGTGCCATAATGAGTCTTGGGATGGATTTGTACATTATTGAATACATTCAAAGGTGAAATTCTGCCATATACACCGAACCAAAGTGCTAAGTATTCACCTAGTATAATGTATATATAAATTACGAAATAAGCACATTTATTTATTTTGTCGTCGGGATGACTGATATCCACTTACATTTCGAAAAGTTAAGAATGATGCATTGATCTTGACGTCTGGTTGCGACCCGAGAGAGTGGCCTTTGCTAAATATCACAAACACTTCCGGTTTGTTTGAATTTCGCTCAGAGCTTTGGGTTGTGTTAAGTTGCCCATGGAAATGACGTTACACTTATGGGAAGAAAAATATTATAAAAAAATAACGTTCACTATGGATTGATTTATATTTAAAACGATGTCGAGGTCAAAATAAACAGCAAATTTAAAGTGAAAACAATCCGTCGTAGAAACAATGCAGACACCAATATTTCAACGGTTCTGGCTGTTTTGTCAATGATCATTTTGGCCATGTTAAAAATTGTTCTTTTTAAAATATCACCAAAGACTAATATCGGTCACAACAAATTGCAGTTAATATTAAGCGTGCCCAGAAAAATACCAATTTCATGTTTTGACGTTTTGTCACGGGTAATTGATTTCAATTGTGTTTTTATTTTATTTTTGCTATTAATGAAAAAAAAAACCCAAAAACATGTCAGTTAAGAAATGTTGAAAATGTTAAGGTTATACCTTGGTTAGTTGTAAAACATCTGAAGATGAAAATGAAAGCGCTTATGTTTTACTCGGACTTTGTGTTTTTATTCATTTAAGTTATATATATATATATATATATATATATATATATATATATATATATATATATATATATATATATATATATATATATATATATATATATATATACTTAAATAAATAAAACAGAATGCGACAGTCCAAATTAAATAAATTATTAAATTTATTTAATTTGGACTGTCGCATTCTGTTTTATTTATTTAAGTATTTTTGCTGTACCAAGGCTTTATTTATCTACATATATATATATATATATATATATATATATATATATATATATATATATATATATATATATATATATATATATATATATATATATATATATATATATATATATAAAAGGGAAGCAAACTATAAATAGGGTTACACAAGAACTCCAGATGGAACGGTTCTTGGGTGGATCTCCAAAAATACGCATGGTTATTCTGAGCTAAAACAACCTGAAAATCATCACTAAACATATTGATATGCTTCAAGTTTTGTTTAACTGTGCACCTTCTTTAAAGTAAACACCATGAGAAACGGCTTTTTTTCAGTGCTTTTTTTCAACAAGTAACACAAATCTTGCGTAATGAGTTCAGATCATGCTATGAAATAAACACTGCTATCTGCCATTTTTCTGGAACTAGCTCTATGTTTTTGTGTAGATGTTATATAAAAGTAGGTATGTATCTTTAAAACCAGAATTCTTTTAATGGCTTTCTCGAGAGATACGCTTTTATTTATTTAACATAGAGATTTTAAGTTTTTTTAATTCTCTAGACAAATTAGGCCAATTCTTAAAAGTTAGTGAAACTTGTTAAAATAATACGGCCGATAACATTACCACACGTATCACATTGAGTTATTTTATCAAGTAAGTTTTGAATTTCTGTGCCACAGATACTATTTGTATAGAGACAATGATTGAGGACCAATCTAAAACCAATCCACCAAGCACGACGTTAGGTACTTTGGATCCCAATGAGGACAAGTAAGTTGTTTTTTCAAGTATTTATCAAATAAACATCCAAATCACAAAGTATATTTTTCTTGTATAAATTATTGTCCTACGGTATTAGATTTTTATCTATGTTATCTTTATGACATACTGAACACAATTTTAGAGATTCACATCAGCTCGGTTTATTTTCCACACTTATATTGAAAGAATTTTTACCACATGGTGTATTTACTTTACTCTAGGACGCCATATCTACGAGAATTGCCACTGATTGCGATGCTTGTCATTTTGTTAATATTGCTCGCATGTTATGTAATTTACCGAAAGTGCGAAAAACAAGAAGGTAAATAGCGTATCTTTTCTTAAATTCAATGTTCACTGATTTCCATGACCAGATTCATACACAGATAACAAAATAATAAAACAAATACTAAAAAATGTCCAAAAATGAATTACTTGTAATGTTCTGATACAAGTATGTTATTTATCCCTTATTTTAGAACCAATGTCTACAGTGGAAGAACTGTGCTTCATCAAAACAGAAAATGTTCAACCAATGTTCCATAACCACGGCATCAAAAGAGAGATTTAATGAAGAGTAAACTTAGAGCATGCAACGACAATGCTTAGACTTAAATATTGATACGTGTGTTCTATATTTTGATCAAATTCATCAGATCTGTTACTGAAGTGACTTATAACTAAATGTTTCTCCGTCGTAAGTTAAACTTTTTGACTTTTTTTTTACTCGTAAAGGGCTTATTTACTTTTTTTAAAAATATTTTTTTTTCTGTAATATGCTTTGAGACGATTTAATTAATCAAATTGTTTTATATAACTTTTAACACCACATTTACTAACATGCTTTGCTATACAAAAAAATCCAACATACGATGAGAGGGCGGCTGCGCAGCTTCGTTCCTAAATATGTACCCACATGAGTTAATGATAACAAATTGAATTTATAAATAAAAAAACAAAAAAAAAAAACACTGACCCCTCCCCCTCCTCGAAAAAATAAAAATAAAATAAAACAGTACGGTTTTTCACAAATATATTTTGTTTGACTTTAAGATGAATTTCCAAATGAGCCAAACGAAAACAATATTAGACAAACTACCACATCATCTTACATTTTCATAATTATTGTCCAACCAAAGATATGTTTTGAACATTAAACCTACAGGTAAATATCATCTAAGAAATGTAATACACAACTGCAAATAAATATACATAATATAGAGTTTTGCATTATCCCACAAAGCTTATATTTTGCTTTTTACATGTGTAACTTCAATCGAAAAAGTAGTTTTAGACATTATTCTATAAACAAAACAGTACAGGTAGTAACCATGGACATCAGTTAGCATGTAGATGTCATAGACATACTCTGAAAACATCTGTTAAGGCTTGAATTAGAAATCATTACTTAAAATTTGTTAACTTTTTAACATGATATTAATAAATATTTAAAATATTAGGTAGTCCTATCTTAAAATCGTTTAAAACCAGGAACATTCTTATCATATCTTTGGAATTAACCATGTTAGACATCGAAATCGACGTTGATTCATTATAATAAAAGCTACACATTTAATTTAATTTTAATAAGAAAAAAATAAGAACCCATGGTCTAATTTAAAATAGCTTAACTTTTGCAACCATTTTGTCAGCTGAGGCAAAACTTATGTGGAGAGAAATGGACGTTACATTTATGTTGGAATGCATTTTATTATCTTTTGTCTGTGATGATTTTTCAAATAGGGAAAACTGTTTTGTTTATATAAGATAATTTTAAACTGCTAACAATGTCGCAAGAAATAAAAAAGAACGAGCTGTAGAAATAAGCTTTTATATCTGAATATTTTGTTTATTATTGTTTAAAGGCTTCATACATATGTGTAGTTTTTTGTAGTACAATCCCCTATCCCCCTCCAAAACCAACACCCCCATACGACGACAGAAGTCATTCTAGATCCTTTTTTTTTTTTTTTTTACATTTTTTTATGCATGGATATTGTAAATGTTTTCAATCAGTCTAGACTGTACCTTTTTATATAATTATGCAAGGTTTTAATGATCTGCAAATGTGGTAAATATGGGACGTTTTTTACACACACTGTTTTTCTTAATACAAGATTATGTTTGAAACAGAATGCAGCATGAATACGAGATTAAAATAATCCGACCATATCTTTAATCTGACAGAATATGACGAATATGATATGCATTTAATCATTTATATACATAGAATAATGGTTATAAGATAGATGAAAATTAAAACATTACAGTTCAACGGTAAAGTTGAAAATTATAAGGATAACTGTACTGAATATGAAACTAAAGGACACATTAAAAGTCAGTTCAGTTTTGTAATGTATATTGATCTGATTAGGGGTTTCAGAGATGGGAGAGAATATATCATAATCAAAGTACTAAAGTACTGACAGGAGTTGATTTTATCGATTATTATCTATTTTAAAATATAATATATGTTATTTTGTTTGCCAAGTAGTTTATAATCTGTATTTAAATTATGTACATTATTAAAATATGAATCCATGGACTTTTCCGACAGGAATTTTGAGAAAACCCGTATGGATCGTGTAATGTAATATTTAAAGATAGAATTGATTCCATCAAAGTGTATGGATCCAAGCAAAAATGAACTCTAGTCTCGTTCAGCCAGATGCTCGGCTGTGTCCGTTAATCTTCGACAAACAAGAGATACTCTCTGCCAATGTGATAGCTTGATGACACGACCTCTAAATGTAGACAAAGTCCCTGCTTGTCGGAACTTTACAGAGACAACCGAAGGTAGAACGAGACTATATTAAACGCTGGCGTAGGAATACATGCGACTGCAAAAAAAAAATATCTAAATGTTTCGTACTATTTAAAATCTGACTATTTGAAAGGTATTTATAGGTAATATTCGTAAAAAAAACCAATGCTTTAGCATACATTACATCGAAGTTATCAATTATTTTCGAGAACTAAATCTTGCCAGCGGGGATGATTTGTGCTTGGGTCCAAACACTGTTTCAGTTTCCGTTTGCCAGAGTAACTGCACAGGGGAGTTGATTAAAATCACCTCCTAAAAATGAGATTTGTTTGTCTCTTGTGAACTCTTATTTTTTTCAGCGGGAACTCATGCTGAGAAAAAAGAGCCATAAGCGTACCATAACATAATAACAACAATTAAACATATATCAACAGTTGGGGTTTAGGTTTAAAATGAGGTCGGTTTTTTTTTTTTTTCTGAGGTCGGGTTGTGTTGTTCACAAAATTGATCTCATTTACTCTGAAATGTGCTCAACCCCTTTAAAAATTAACTTTGTTATGGCGAACGTGAAGCTGCTCAATAAGTTAAACATATCTGTAGATACTGTAAATTGCTTATATTACGTGAGTACTGAATTCCGCGATCTTGCGGTTTCGGATCAAATCGGGAGAATATAAAATTGCGAACATGGATTTTTCATCCTTATTTCTTATAGTTTTGAACTCTTCGAAAATAATAGCGAGATTTTATAATCCGCGAAGGGTGCTTCTCGCGATTTTACGCCGATATTAATTCCTCGCGATTAATTAGGAATCTACAATAGTTTGTATATACATGTATTAAAGGAATGATTGTTGCAAACCAATTTTGTACAATAGCACCATCCCAAACTACCAAAAGTAAACATTCCTTTAAAATCCATGCCACCTTTATGTGGGTGTACAGTATGAAAACTTCAAGACTGTGTATCTTGATAATTTTTATCAGTTTTTAGCTCACCTGAGCTGAAAGCTCAAGTGAGCTTTTCTTATCACCTTTTGTCCGTCGTCCGTCTGTCCGTCCGTCCGTCTGTCCGTCCGTCTGTAAACTTTTTACATTTTGAACTTCTTCTCTAAAACCGCTTATCCAATTTCAACCAAATTTGGCACAAAGCATCCTTATGGGAGGGCGAATATAAATTGCATAAATAAAAGTCCGATCTAGATTCAAAGCGGAGAAAACCTTGAAACTGTAGAAAAAGGGGGGTGCATTTTTGAAAATCTTCTTCTAAAGAACTACTGATTCCAATTCATCATAGTTTAGCATAAATTATCCTTCTGGGAAGGAAAATATAAATTGCAAAAATTAAGGTCTAATTCTGTTTCAAATCTGAGTTATTACGAAAATAATAATAAAGGAAAGGCGTGTTTTAATCCGTTTAATAGCTTCGGGTTCGGCATCCGATGGGTTCGGTATCCGGTAAACGGGTAGACAAGACTTGGTTGGCCTGGGCATAACAAAAGATTGGCAGTTATTGATCTGCCAATCTCATTAAAATTTCAGGATATTTGATGGACCAGTATATTTGTATTTGCTGTAAATATTGATGCAAAATAATGCGTATTTGGAATTGACGATTGCCGATCTGCCCCGGCTTTTATTTTGCCACGGCCTGGGTTTGCATGCCAATTTTACCAAGACTCGTATTCCATACTTCTAAAACGAGGTTCTTTGTTTAAAGCAGCCATGACATTATACGAAAAAGGGTCGATCTGACTATGATGAATTTGCTTGTTGTGCAACAGTTCGCGAATGAAGGGAAATTTTTGAAACATGCAAAATATATTGGTGCCGATTTTGTGAAGTAAATTGAGGCTAAATATTTCAATGCGTTGACAGTTTTCACACATGACGTTGGTGTTAGCTTGTTCTGATTTTCATTTCGTTTTCATTATTTATGCTTTGTAACCTGGGAACTATCGTCTGTATTTCGTGATTTTTACGTATCAAATCAAACAGACACTTCGGTAAATCAAACAGTTAACTGTTTACCTGCGCAAATTAAGCAAAATCTGATGTATCAAAAAAGTACTGAAGTACAATTCATTTTATCGGTAATTAGGCATTATCTTATCTTTTGCGTAATGGTAGATTAATGCAATAGGTTTTGTTCAGATGCTCGGCATTTTCTCGAGTTTATTCAGTTTAAAGAGAGTTTGATATCGCTGACGGAAATATGTAGGAATAAACATGTATATATATGATTCATTTGGAAAAGATAGATTGTGTTCTTTATTTGTTATAGTGCATGTTTCTTGTGTTTAATTGTTTACAATTTCTATTTACTAACCATATTTTATGTTTGTACACAGATCTTAAAAACTAAAGATTAAAAAAGTAAAAAAAAAATGTCAATATTTATTAAGAGAATTTTCAAAGTCTGTTCTTCCAGAAACCAACTTTAACAACTTACTGTATTGTTAACTTAACCTTTCTTCGTCATTATTACTCCTACTGTACATGTGATCCTTGACTGTGTTTGTGTACATTTGTATAAACTGATTTTGAACCTCAAATACCAGTGAACTGGTCTTGAGTGAATAAAAGAATTGAAAATCTTAGGCCATTCTTTTTTTCCATTTAAATGCTGAATAGGAAATACCAAGTTAAAAATCTTAAGTTGAATGTAATAAACTCATGGGAACAAAATATGACTCAAACCTAGGCGAACTGTGAGCTCTGTATCTTGCTTATAATTCTACGATTGACGCTGAAATTTTGGTTGAACATTAGAAATTCTATATGAATTAGAGTATGTTAAATACTTGTACAAACAAAATAAAGAATGGTCTTCTGTATATACCTACTCTCTGGGGCCCCCTCTTTATACAATAATTAATGTGAAATCTACATCAATTTTGATAGTTTTTCAGACACGGGTAAATAAAAACGACATCTTTAAAACAGTTTCCATAGTTCTGACACATTTCTGTTGCAATGGTTGCGGGGATAGAGTAATTATCGCTATTCCTAAGAAGTTATCACATCGGAAAATTATCCTGGTTTGTACGCGAAGTAAATAACATTCATTTAATTATAATGGAGAAGACAAATAAATTTTTTGAATGTTTTTAATTTGAGGAATTGAGCACATTGAGGTACAATTTTCTTCTTCACATCTATACATGTAGGATTTTTAAAATAAAAAACAATAACTATTACATATATTTTTTTAAAAATACAATAACTAGTAAGTAGTTGATGAAAAAAATGTACCTATATGCTTTCATATATTTTGATCGCCTTACAAAGTGGGGGGGGGGGGGGGCAGAACGAAAATACAGAGAATTGGAAGTTAACAACTTAACAGTGTACTCCTACGAAATGTTTAGTTTTATATCTTGCGTAGGATTTTCTTATTTTTATAAAAAAAAAAAAAATAGTATTTCATGAAGGTACAATGTCAAAGATTACGTGTATGCAAAAATAAGTGTAAAATTCGAATACTTTACAATATTTATTTTTTGTTATTCTACCGAGGGACCATACGGCACAATATCTTTTGAACGCCCATTGCTGCTCAGGTAAGCGATGTGGCCCCATGGGCCTCTTGTTGATTATGAGGCATTTTAAGATATAAGTTAAAATAATTATACAAAAGTCAGATTTATCGATGCATACTTCATTAATTTCAATGAAAGCGTATGCAATAAAAAATATTTTTCAGGTTTCTTTTAAGATGTTTCTTAAGGTATGTGCGATTATTTTTCTGATAAAATAATATTTTGGTTTCAGGCTTCAATATCTGGGTCGTAGGAAAGCTCGAATAAGTAAAAATTTACCAAGTTTGTATAAACATTTGCCCATAGCACTTGAAAAAATCAACAAAGAGTTACAACTCAATAGAGTAGCTGGTCCCTTTCCACAACCCCCTTTTGTAAATCTTCAAGTTTCGCCCCTTGGGCTAGTACCAAAGAAGGATGGGGATATGCGCCTCATACATCATTTGTCATATCCTAACGAGGATTCCATAAATTCTTTCATTGACCCCACTGCATGCTCTGTCAAATATTCTAGTATCGATGAAGCAGCAGACATGATTTCAAAGTTAGGGGAGGGCTCTCTTATGGCCAAGTCAGATATTAAGTCCGCATTTAGACTCTTACCTATCGCTCCAGGTGATTTCGACTTGTTGGGTTTTCAGTTAGAAGGTTATTTTTATTTTGACAAAATGGTCCCATTTGGTTCGTCGATCAGTTGTGCACTGTGGGAAAAATTTGCTCATTTTTTGCATTGGCTCACTCAACAACACACAGGCAACAACCATATTTTACATTACCTAGATGATTTTCTCTTCTGCGGACCCAGACAAGATGTGTTCTGTCAACACACACTTGACAAGTTCAAGTCACTCTGCCACGAACTGGGGGTTCCTATTGCTTTAGAAAAAACTGTAGAACCAACTACAAATCTTATTTTTCTTGGCATTACTTTTGACACCAATGACATGACCATGTCTCTGCCCTCAGACAAATTAGACAAGTTAAAGTCAGTTATCAATTCCTTTCTATCAGCAAAAAAAGTTACTCTTCAAGAACTCCAGTCACTCATTGGATTACTCAATTTTGCTTGTAAGGTGGTAGCTCCTGGACGGGCCTTCTGCAGACGCCTCATAAATGCAACTATTGGAATTTCAAAACCCCATCACAGAATCAGGCTTAACAACAATATCAAGCAAGACTTGCGCATTTGGCAAATTTTCCTTCAATCTTATAATGGTGTTTCTGTTATAAGAACCCAATTTTTGGATAGTCAATCCATACAGCTCTTCACAGACAGTGCAGGGGGTAAGAATGGGGGTTTTGGTATCTATTTCGGTGGTAGGTGGGCACATGGAACATGGCCTCACTCTTGGTTTTTACACGGTCTTACCAGGGATATGACTCTTCTCGAAATTTTTCCAGTCCTAGTAACAATTACTATATGGCATCAGAGTCTACAAAACACTAGAATCCTTTTTCACATTGACAACACTGCAGTAGTCCAGGTGCTCAATACACTAACTTCCAAGTCCGATAAGGTCATGTATGTTGTTAGAAAACTTGTTCTTCTGTTACTAAGACACAATATTCAAATCAAAGCAACCTATATACACACAAAAGCAAATTGCATTGCAGATGCCTTATCTCGTTCACAGTGGGCCAGATTCCGAAGTCTTGCACCGGAGGCGGACCATTGGCCCACACCTCTACCACCTCACATTTGGAGCAGGAAGCATCAAGACTTCTGTACAGATCTTTGGCCCCAAATACCCACCAGTCTTACAACACTGCTTTAGCAAAGTTCCATCAGTTTAGGGCCCAGTATGACTTGGCCCAAATCTGGCCTGTACCTACAAACCAACTCATACATTTCATTGCTTATTTATCAATCAACAATTTATCATAGAGAACTATATGTCTATATATAAGTGCAATGTCCTACCATCACAAAATTTTGGGTGCTTTAGATAACACTAGGCATTTCATAGTTACCAAGTCTCTTGAGGGTGTCCGGCGGTCAGTTGGTGTCAACAAGGACATTCGACTCCCCATTTCAATCCAATTATTTACAAAAACTATCCATTCCCTCAAGTCAGTATGCCGCTCACCCTATGAGTCATTACTTTTTGCGGCAACATACACTGTTACCTTTTTTGGCTTATTACGAGTAAGTGAAGTTCTGGCCTTGCAAGCAAATCACATTTCTCAAAATCAGTTGGGTCAGTTTTTCATTACTATCAGCTCATCAAAGACCGACCAAACAGGCAGGAGCTCGGTTGTGCAAATTCAACAGCTACCTCAAACTCATTTCTGTCCATCATCAACAATCATTCCATTCCTCCAAGCTAGACCACCGAGAAAACCCACCTTATTTGTTCACATTGATGGCTCACCAGTTACACGTTCCCAATTTCAGGCAGTTTTGGACAAGTCACTTTCTTTTTTACAGATCAAAGGTCACTACAAGTCTCACAGTTTTCGCATAGGCATGGCTACTGAATTGGCAAATCAGGGTTTTTCTAATGAAAAAATTCAAGAACTGGGGAGATGGAGATCTAATTCCTTTCTTACTTACATCCGCCCACATAACTCGCATTAGGTTTTCCAGTTACTTTCCCAATTTATCTAGCACCACTGTATTTTTGACAACACTACATACACACACTCAACACATACACCAGTAGGACTCAACGCTAATTTTAACAAAGCCTTTTTAGATTTGTCAGCCTTGATTGTGGGGTCCTCAATCCCCTATTGGGCTGAAATTGCAGCAGCGGATAGACCGGGGGGGAAAACCCTTAACCTGCAACCACCTGTAACCATTCAGTGGAAAGGTATTCGTGGACTACAATGGGAGGATTTCGACAAGACGGTAACATCAATGTCAAAATACCAGACTCCACCAGATTTCTTCATCATTCACCTCGGTTCAAATGACCTAACCAAAGATCAAATGACCTCTAAAGTTTTTTCTGAAAATGCACAATGTTCATTGTATAGATTGCATGCTTTATGGCCAAAAACAACCCTCATCTGGTCTGCCATCCTACCTAGAAGATATTGGCATTTTGCCCCTTTGGGTATGGGAAAGAAAATCAATAAAAAGCGGGTCAGAATTAACAAGTGCATGGAAAATTTCATGGCAGATGGGGTGGGGGGGTTGTTACATCGGCCATGACCACAACATCAAGGCAACCGAGCTTGAGTTGTTTCGCTCAGATGGTACACACCTGTCGAACACTGGTAACAACATATATCTCAACAATATTCAATGCGCTCTACAATATTTCATTGATGGACAAGGGAACCAGTATCCAGTGATTAACTAAAAAGCAACTGTTCACAATCCCATGCATTCGCATATGTACAGTTCTTATGTTAGTATTCAGAAAGTTCTGATGCTTGTCTTGCGCCCATGATAGGACCAATGCTTTGGCCCAAAAATTTTTAGTTAACTTCAAAGCATAATGTGCTGCCATACTTGGTATTGTCCATTGTTTCCTGCTTTTTCAATTTCATGTACAACCTAAGGCAAATATAAATATTAACCAGTCTCCAACAAATTTTGCCTCTTTTATTTTACCAGCATCTACACAAATTATTACATGTATATGTATTAGTTTTACATATATAATATTAATGTTATCAAGGGTTTTGTGGGAGACATTGTCCCAATGTCTGTGGCGGGACTAGGGAGTCCGCAGTGGTATGTGTTGACACTTTCTGCTCCAAAACCTGGGTGTCTCCCCCCCACTTGCTTTCAAAGCTAGGGGATAGTATATAAATTAAATCATTCAATATGGTTTATAAAAGGCAAAGTTATTACAGTTAACTGTGCCATGTGGTTACAATGTAAAATTGGGATTTTTTGTATAGTGGGGCCTACACTGGGTATAGGTGGGGCCACATCCACCTCACTCCAGTGAGGGGATGCTACAGGCTGGTGCATGTAATAATTGGTTGATAAAGTAGCCTTTGTCATGCAAAGTTCTAAACCAGGTAGCACTGCAGGAGACAGGGTGAGAAGGGCAGGTCTCACTACCCTCCTTAGAACGCTGGGGATCGTTCAGGTTCGGGCACTGATGTTTCATACTCGGGCCCTCAGTGTGTCCCTACATGGGTAATTAAACTGGCACACTGGTCGGCTCCCCAGTTACCCCACAAAAAATCATTATGCGGCCAACATCCACCAATTGTTTGTTATAGCGGAGTAATAAATATTTCTCATACTATTTATTGTTAAGTTCTATTTCATAATTCCTGAATGTTGCCAGGCTCTGTGTCTTTCAAGCAATATAATGTATAGTGCTGGGTTAGCTTGGTGAATTCAATAATTAATAAAAAAGCAATATAGTTTTTAATATACTGTGGTTTCATTAATTTTCGTGGGTATCAATTTCCGTGGATTTTCTGAAAACCACAGTTTCAAGGATACGTAATTTCGTGGCCAATGATCCTATCAATACAAAATGTTAGTTGAAATTGAACTTCAATGAACATTAATTTTCGTGGATCAACTTAACAACGAAATCCACGAAAATTGGTATTCAACGAATATTGATGAAACCACAGTATCATATCAAAAACAATGATTTACACACTAATACGATATATTTACATTATCCAGTGTCTTTGCCTGTGATAACACTACGTATCGATTTTGTACTATATAACTCATAATACAAACGACGCCAAATCGAGGCGCCAGTGGGGTTTGTTTACTTATATTTAAATATTTAATCGTACGATGGCCTAAGATTATATAAATATAAGTAATAAGGAATCATTCTTTGAATATTATGAGGTGATAATTTCGGTCGGGGCGTGATCAAATCTATCATAAAGCCCTTCGGGCTTTATTTGATTTGATCACGCCCCGACCAAAATTATCACCTCATAATACTCAAAAAATGATTCCTTATTCCTTATATAATGCTTAATATAGTGTATGATGAACCATATTTTTTGTGTTCATTTTTTATATACTTTATCCGATTTTTTCCCTTAACTTATTTTTTAAAATTGAAACAAAAAAAAACCCAAAAAACAACCAACTGCAATTTTAGATATTTAGGAATTGGGCAGGGATGAAAAATCTAACCTGAAACGGATAAAATATACATGTGCGTGGGCTTATTTAAGGAATAAGGAATCAGTCTTTGAGTATTTTGATATGATAATTTTGATTGGGGCATGTTCATATCCAATAAACCCCGAAGTGTTTTGTGATATGTTTGATCACGCCCCGACCGAAATTATCACATCATAATATTCAAAGAATGGATCCTTATTACTTATATTTATAAAATGTTCAGCATTTGTACGAATGATTAAATATTTGAATATGAATAGGCAAACACAACTTGCGCCTTAATTATGCGTCATTTGAATTTATTGAAATGTTTAGTACAAAATCTATACGTAGTGTTATACTAGGCAGAGATAGTTCTGTTTGTTGAAGCAGGCTGAAAATATAAACATTTTTATTGTATTTATTTCACACCAGTGAATAGGTATTTAGTGTCTCTCTCTCTATGTAAAGGTTCTATGGGCCAATTTTCAATAATTCTTAATACTATCTCAAATACGAATTTCAGATAAAAGACTTTTATAAAACAATCCCAGTTTCATACATACATTATTCATCCATATAGACTTAAAATACAATAATATGTTCATTAATGTTGACAAATTAATGTCTAAGGCTTACAGTCAATATATCATGGTATGAAAATAGAATTAAAACACACGCTAGGTTATGAACATTTATTTGCATATTTTAAATTTTGTTGTCAAAGTTGTCAAATTCAATTGTCTGCCTGATGGTTCTATTTTATTTATTTTTGTTTATTAATTTCTTGTATTAATGGAAGTCCAATCCAAGGTATCTGTTCACGATGCATGATGAACTCTTCTTACATTTTTTGTTAATTAGTCAATCCGTGTTCTTCGTTACCCTGTCCTGGAAAGTTCTTTCCCATTATCTCACCAGGGGTCGTGCTTCGCATTCGAATGAGTATAAAAAGTAAAATCGCCCACTGAAAAAACGAATTGAATCATTTTATTTTTTCAACAATTGTCAAATCTTAACTTCTATCTATTCTCTTAATAGGCTCACAGTAAATATATTCACTCTTTACGTAACCATTCAAAATTATTTCAATGCAAGCATGTATTTTGATCAAAAGTACCCCTGACTTGGATCCGCCAAAGCGTGTCAACCCCATCCTACTATCATTTTTGCTATTTCGGGCTTGTGTTTCGAAAATGAAAGACGTTTTTTATTAATTTCATCAAAATACCTTATCAGTTAAAATTAAATTATACCTTACGGACATCGTCTCACATATGTTGAAAGGTGTAAGCAGTTACTCATGTGCAGGCATTTTGCAATTTAACTGCAAAATGTCTGAAATTATGAGTATAAATAACTGCAACATACTTGCCTGCGCTTTAGAGGACAGAGTAATATTTTAAAAAAGGTACATATTGAAAGAAATGTTTATTTTTAAAATATTTTGTAATACTAATATTGAATTAAATAGTCCAATCAACACTTTGCAAAAGATGTCTCCCTTTGTGGGGTCGGAACAAAGGTCAAAAGGGAAAAACCAAAGTTTTGGTCCTCTGATCCTATAGAAGATATGAATTCTAAAATCTTTTAGAATTCATATAATCCATTCCTTTAGTATGTGTGTTGTTCCATTTTGGAGCATCAAAATACACAACAGAAAGGGAAATTTATTGTCAAATGACAAAATTATTAACCTTTAAACTACAAAGGCTACAGTGAGAAACTTATGGGTCCCCCCAAAGATGGCGGCCAAGGGACATACCTTTTGTAAAGTGTGGATTGGTCTTTTCTATATGCCGTAACTGCTTTCATTGATTGTTGCTTTTTAACCATTTAATGATTTTTTGATATTTAAAGCTTTTTTTTAAAATTGTTTTTACTTCATTAAAAACATTATGATGTATAATTGACTATTTGCTGATGTTAATTGCAAGTAAGTACTCAGTAAATGTTTTTCATTAAATCTCAAATTTGGGTGAATGAATTTCAATAGAACAAGTTGTGGTTTTTTTTAGTTAAGGGACACTCGAGGGGAAATACAAAATGTAACACATCTATTACAAAAATATGCTTAAAAATATACATTATTATTCCAAATGTTGAAAAGTTATTGTAAATGTTGCTCTGTCGAATAGCTGCATACATTTTGTGAATAATTATTACGAAAATTGATGTAAATAATTATGAATGAGATCCATTTTTCTATGCAAATTCTAAGTTATGTATGCAATGTATTTTATACATGTATGTTACGAATCTCTATGATTGATTTGAATAAAATAAATGTTCAAGCATTACAATAAACTATACATGAAAAGTAAAATGCGTTGTCCGTTATATTTCTCTTAGAATGTATAATCCTTAGATGACGTTATTAATGTCCAAAAAGTTGAAGTATATGCTAAAACATTATGTTTCTGCTTTTTAAGGAGGCCGATTTATAATCTCATTGCACATCGATTTTTTTGCACTTTTGTAGAATACAGTGTGTTTATACCCTTTATAAATTGTTTTGATACCATTTACTTTCTTGAACACAATGACAACATACTGGTAAAAATATATTGATTTTTAAAGGAAATTTTTCTATTTTAAGCAATTTGAACTGTGTTCGGTAGATGAGTATTGCCATTGTGCTTTCATGCTGTTATGATAAAGTAAACCTTTGTATAAGTACTTTTAAAAATCAAGGTACTGAAGTACTGACGGGAGTTGATTTTATCGATTATCATTTATTTTAGCATCAATTTATCTTGCATGGCAATTTGGTATTCAATCAATTATAAACTGAAAATCAATAAATATCATTCATTGCATGACCTGCGATGGATGCAGAGTAAATTACATTGGACAATCAGGGACCAAACTAGCCGACCGTGTGAGAGTACATTAGCAGATAAGGGAACATTCTTCATTCGTAACACTCCGTGTAGTGCACATTTTGATGTGTGCGGGAGAGGCCGGTATGAAATACTTCCAATTTACAAAGTACGCGAGGAAAGTGATCAGCTACGACTTGCAAAACAACGATATTTCATAATACATGTACATTCAAGCCTAGACTTTATCGATGCATGCATTATTTACTCTGCATTGACTTTATTTAGCTTTTATTTTCATAATCATATTCATTTTTACATATTTCAATACGTAACGTATTTATTACCATTTGGCGGCATTTCCAGATACTGATACAATCCGTGACGTGGATTGTTTGTTATTTCTGTTATAGTTTAAAATCCATCGGAGCCGATCAGGATTATATATATATATATATATATATATATATATATATATATATATATATATATATATATATATATATATATATATATATATATATATATATATAAAATAAAAAATAACAGAAAGCCGATTCAAAACTCTACCGGTTTCATTATAATCTTTAGGAGTTTTGAACACCATAGATACATAAGTACATACATTTAAAACCAAGGATGAATTAAATAAGTATTACAATATTTTAAACAATTTAAACAACCATTTGAAATTTACAATGGACTGTAGCGAACAAAAACTCCCATTTCTTGATGTTATGATCATAAAAAGAGAGGACAAAATTATTACTGATATATATTATAAACCTACGGACACCAAATAATACCTTGTTTATGATTCGTGCCATCCAAAACACATTAAGAACAACATTGAACAGCTTAAACAAGATTTAACCCCCCCCCCCCCTTGCACTTTATGGGTATTTCAAACCTCCCGAGTAGTTCTTTACGTGTAAAACTGTGTAAGCTTCTGAGAAAAGAATCAAGAAACTGTTTTCAAGTTAGCTTAGAATGAATTTGGTTCTTTTTTAAATATACCCCATTGATCTATTTGAATATACCCCATTGAGCTATTTAAGTTTATCCTATTGAGCTAAACAAGGTTAAAACAATTATTCATTGTTATTAAAAAAATCAATCAATTCGACCAAACCCTGAACAATTTTAGCAAATGCACAAAAGACATTGGAATAACAGAAAAAACTCAAATTTAAACTTATTATGAAGTCAAAGTTAGAACAAATACAATGCAGCAAGATTGTGACAGGATTATCTATTTTTGCGACTAGAGAATCTCTTTATTTCGAAACAGGGTGGGAAACGATAGTAAAAAGAAAATTTTCAGGCTGAAAACCATGTATAAAATTGATAGAAACCTTTTATCCAATCGTGTAATGGACATTGTCCTAAATAAACGTGTTAATGCATCCAATTATACTTCAAGAAATTCACAAAACTATAGTTTACCAAAATGTCGATTACAATTATATTAAATCAAAGAGCGCAATTTTTAAAAGAGCGTTGTAACATGGCATTGTTCTAGTCAGATGTAAATTTTTATTGGGCGCTTACAAAAGCAAGTGCACGCAGCAAGCTGACCAATGAGGATTTCGGCACATATTTTTTCAATGCGCTCGCTAATAACTAAATTAAAAAAACAACAACTCAAAAGCCGTTAAAAATTGATACATGTATATAAATTCTTTAGTTAGATTCATAAAATTCCAATTATCCCCGAGTTTCTGATATGTAATTCGCGTATCATGCAGGCATGGGTTTTGTCAAATACAACACACATACTTTAAACTTCAATAAAGACAAGACCTTTGGAAATTAAAACTATGTGTAAACGAGAAAAAAGTATTACCATTTCTATTTTATCAAATGCTTAAACCCAGCGATATGTTGTTTATTCCAACTCATTAAAAAACAAGCCCCCCCCTCCCAAGAATACTCTCAGAGCGCTCGCTTAAAAATACTTCCCCGACCAAAATGTTGCTGCTTTTATAATTATTTTATCATCATTTAAATTGATGAAAAAAACTTCTTGAATACTGCACTGCAAACACATGTACATCGTACACGTACAATGAATTACAAAGTAATAAAAAAAAAGCAATGTCTCATGCTTTGGATAATTGTCAGAAATTAATATGTATAGTCAATACTAGTTAAGCCTTGGTCACTTTTTGTTAATATTTCCTGATTTAATTATTATGTTCTTTCAAGTCTAAATCATGATGTCTGTGTAGACGAACGCATGGTTGACTTTAAAGGCAGGCATCAGTTAAAGCAGTATATTTCTGTGTTAATTATTAACCTGTACAAAAAATACAGTATTTTTTCTCATTGGAATATATTGTTCTTCTGCTTTGATATGTGCCTTATCACGTTGTTATTTGTGATACACCAAAATAATACAAGCCTTGAGCTTAATTTATTTTGATTTCAAAATAAAAGTCCAATTTGAATTTTTTTTTATTACATTGTTCGTTTTTAGAATAAATTAAATACAATCAGATGAAGAACACTAAAGACACACAATTAATAAATAAAAGATTTTATATATGATGGTAACGAACCAGAAGCGTACAAGTATCGTAATTTAGGCCCTAAGAAATGCTTGTTAGAATTCATGTTCAAAGTATGCAAAATACTTTATCACAAATTTACATTGATAACATAAGATATATAAAGTATTAATATTAGTCATATCGTGGTTTTAAAAAACATGAATGGCTCGTGCACCAACATTATTAATGTATTATACGTCTAGCTGCAATAATACACGTACACAAATGAAAAAAAGACAATTCCAAACCGTCAGCCATCTCAAAAATCCATAAAACGAAATACAAATACCAATTCAAGCAGAGCAACACGGACCCCCAAAAAGATAGAGGTAGGATCAGGTGCCAAGGACGAGTGGTCATCCTCTACCGACCCGTCACACCGGCCGTGTACTCTTTGTCGTAATCGGGAAAAAAACCTGGAAAAGTCCGTAGACAATTAGGGGATAAGTTATGGTCTAACAATTAGTATGAAAAACGTCAGTCAGCATGCGACCCAGTGGAAGATTGTATTTGCTGACAAGGTCGTTGTAAAGACAATAGAACGTACGCAAAGATGACTTCAAACTGTTGATAATCCCGTTTTATCAACTTGTTTGTCAGTAGCTTGTCTTGCTTTAAAAACTATTCATACGAAAAACATGCCCTTGCGTATCTAATTAACTGAGAGACAAAAACACCATATGCAGGTGATGAAGGTATATTGCTACATAAGTAAGGAAGGTTGACTATAGAAAAATTGAGGTCATCGCGTTTATCATAGAGTGTTGCTGTTAGGTTACCATCAATGTCCATTTCCAGTTAAATATCCAAATATGATGTGTGAAAAAGGGTATGAACTATTATATCTATACCATTTTAGTACATGTAATTAGATACTGATAACATTATATTAGGAAAAATCATGCCACTAACTTTGCAATTTTTAAAGAAACACCCCCTCCTAAGAATAATGTAACCAGATTAACGATTAGTACATTGTATATCATGTTAACTTACATTGATAATGGATACAGTGTGAATGTATAAAGTTGTTTACTAATCTGAGTTCTATATAAATAATTAATCTAAAACAATCAAATGTGTTCTGAAAATGGTGCGATACGAATTCGTGTCAGCCCTGCAGATCGAAATCTGCCCTGCCACGGGGTTTGATACGGGAAACATGGTGTACCGTATATTAATGTATGCAAAGTGATGTACATGTATTTACATGTATAGCTAAGTATGTAATAAACAGTTATACAAACGATAAATTATCCAACGTATGCACATACTATTTTAAACCATATGTTTTACTTGTGGAAAATACATATGTAAAACTTGACTGCAGGTGACTGGCACTTGGTTTGTTCCTTATTAAGGTACGAACTTTGTTAATCACTTTTTTCACTATCGTCGACTTGCATTGTATCTATAAAGTCAACTTTGATGTCCTTGTCATCATATCCTGAAAATCAGAATAGGTAAAATCAAAATATTTAGAATTTACTATAAATAAAAACACTATTGATACTTATTGTGAAAAAACGAAATGTGTATCAATACATTGTAATGAAAAATCTGTTTAAATATTACATTAATTTTTGTTTACCTTACCGACATGTACACGCATTGATTATACAATTTTAACGATGTACATTCATAAAATAAATCCATCTTACATATATTTTTTTATATCTTAGGGGAACACAAATCCCTTTACCTTTTAATTTAGAAAATTCCAACAGTATCTTTTGATACGACTGTGGACTTGTATCGCCCTTCCAAACAAGTCGGAAGTAAATTTGCTGAAACTTGGCAGGCAACATGTCAGAAATCTTTGAAAATTGAAAATATTTATTTATATGTGTTGTGTAAATTTAGTGAGTATTTAGTGAGTATTTAAAGCATAAAAAGATGAATGGGTGTGGTTATATCAAGAACAGACAATAAATAAATAAATTTATAGCAACTTTTTAAAAAGTTCTTGTTGATATTAACTTGTCAGTAGTTGGCACAAGTACATGATCAAATCTTCTTAAAAGTCCGACTAATCACTTCGTGAAATCGTTAAATTTTTTTCATGAAAATGCCATTATTTATTGTTCAGTGCTCATTATGTAGATAAAAAATCATGGCTCTTATAAACATGTGCTAAAATTATCAATCTTTGATAAAGAAATCGTTGGGAAAATGAAGATTGAATTCATTTAGTCAACAGTGAAATATAAATAGAGGCGTTTAAGTATTACTAATTTAAGAAGACCTTGTTCTAAATAAATGTTGCAATATAAAATATATCATTAATTGTCAATAATAAAAAGTACGTTCTATAAAAAAAATAAAGATGGTTACGTAGTTCGATACTTATAGTGATATATCATTGATAGTTAGAACTTTGAACACAAATGATTTTTTTTATCAACAGTGGATATTGTATCAATAGGGTCATTTTTATGCTACAATTTAATGGCTTTTAACTAACAATAATTTGTGAACGTTGAGGATTTATTTTGAAATTGTTTAGTGTGGGTTTGAAAAGTATATTGACGACATTTACCTCGTCTTTAGTCATAACTGCACGTTGAACACGCTTGTATGTCTTAGATGTTTTTCCTTTGTCCCCGTTGCAATGTTCTGTCTGTAAATAAAACAAAATATATTTAAAATTCATTTGAGGTATTAATTTAAAAAAATGTTTTTTGTTGTTGTTCTTTATCTGTATTGTTGAAACAAATATTTACCTCCTTTTCTTTCTCAGATGCCTTTTTAATGTTTCGATGCAGTTTTACATTATTCATTGGGTTTGTCATGCCGCTTCCATAATGAAAAACTACTTCCTGTTCATATCAACAAAAAAATAACTGTGCCAGGGAGCTAGTATTAATTCTTATACATAGTTTTTTTTGCTCAGTTTTGTTTAAACTACCTCCTTCTCCTTGCATCGATAAAAGGTTATCGTCACACGACCTATTCATGTGCGTCTGACCAATCAGAGTAAAGCTATTAATGCCTTAGGTCATCTATTGGAACTCTTCAAAAGTAGATAGAAAAATTAATTTATGCTTGTTTTCTAGGTAACCCCAAGTGCTTATTAAAAACCAGTAAAAAACATTTATGTGGTACATTTGGGGTATTTAAGATTTTCTGCAAATGTAGAGGTCGTGTAAAGATGACCTCTTATTGGTACCTGTTAGACTATGACGAGTGTTAGGAGAAGGTGGTGGTTTTCATTAGATTGTTTCTAGCTACATTTAATAAAATGAAAAACAATTCGAATAGAAAAAATATTGTGCATAATTATCTACGAAGAAGAGAAGGCTGTGTCACGAAGCCATCGAAGCGGATACAGAATTGATTTTTATTTTGAGCTTGTTCTGTATTTTATTACTTGCAAATTATAACACTGCTTAAAACGTACTTGTTTTCACTCAAAAATGTACTCAAAGATATATATATGATTTTAACTTACCTGTATCTCAAACAAATCCTTATCTGTGGTTAATTTTTCTTCCATCCACTTTTTAAGACAGTTTTTCTTTTAATTAAGAGACATATTATTTATTACTATTATATAATATTGCACTGCGAGCGGTCATACTACTGGGATTTAATACCCAGAACTAATCAGAACAGCATTTATAACAATAAAAGCAATACCAAGTTTAACCACATTATACCCTTAATTGCAATAAGAACACTGTACCGGCAGCGATTTGGACTCGTCCCTCCATTTTACTCGCTTTTCGCCGATAACTTTGTAGAAGTCTCGACGATAGATTCTGTCCACAATCTCTTGGGCTTTTTTGATTTTGTCATTGCCATCCGGGTTAAGGGTTCTTATCTGATTTAGGATGTCATCAGTTACCCATAGATATGCTCTCATATCTTTCACCGTCTCAGACAAACACCACTGTCTATATTATAAAAAAAGCCCAACTCTGATAATCGGGGGGAAATACGATTACGTTTACCCATGGCTTATCCTAATTTAAAATCCACACTAGATTGAAAGCGAATCTATTTTGTTTGTGTTAACACAACATGTTCAAGACATTGAGACAAACGTTAAGCTATTGACATTTTGATGTACAAAGTAAACATCTTAGTTAAAAAACAAATATGTGAAGAAATCTACATATATATAAAAAAACCGCCCGTACCTTCTTACGTTAATAATGACATAATTTCATCAGTTTATGGTAAGACTGGTGTTTGTTCAAATAATCATGTGTTTCCATAATATTGACATGTAGCTAAAAAATCATTTGAACTGTTTTATTAAGCTTTAGGGAAAAAAATTATCAAATTCAGGAACGTCAATGCGAATTGATCAAAATACTTACTCCGTTTGATTAGGTGGAAACATCAGGCTTTCGTCTGCGTTCAAAAACGCATCTGCTATCCTTTAAATTAAAACGAAAATGTTTTTATTTGGTTACAAGACATTTTGCCTAATGAATGTGACATTTTAGCCCAGGGCTGCATTATACAACGATATTAAGATTTAAGACCAAATAATGAATGCTTATCATCAAAAACTAATAAATGTTTGAATTTATTGGCTATTAAATACAATTACAAAAATTAAAATCAGAGTAAATCTAATGGTTTTATATAAATGTGTATGTCAAAGAGCATTCCATGATGCTGAAAATGTTTACAACTTTGTCGTAGGTTCCTTTGTAAAACGCACTCCTGATCTGTTATCTTCTATTCAGACATCATCTAAATTTAAAGTATATATCTTTGCAAAAAACTTACATCATTTCTACAGCTTTGGTCACAGAATGTTGGTAAGCTCGACGGTGCAAAGTAAACCGGGTGTAAAACATGTCAAACAGATTAAAATACTCCTACAAAAACAAACAGGTTATACTTTAGCAGACGCATATCCAGAAAGTCTAGAGACTGCGGTCCTGGTGTTGAGACATATGGATAATATAATGTAAAACGGAATACTACTTATTAATAGGCTTCGGCACACAGGTACATGTGCTATAAGATTTTGTGCATTAACTTTTATAAGTGGATTTTATGTGTGTACATATGTAAATGATGCAATGTTTGGTAATATTATCGTGACCTAAAAACACGGCAAAATAAGTTATACTTCCACACAGGTAAGAAGGTTCTACTGCATTCCTTTACTGATTTATTTATTAAATAGTACGTATTTATGGAGACTAGGTGGTCAACATATGAACTATCAAATCTGCCTTAAAATATAAATATAATAACTTTGGCAATAAAATGTTTTTCAGATAAGAAAAATACCATGATTTTAGGATATGAATTGGAATATTTTTCTTAGGCATTATAATTAGCTTTTTAAGTACTGATTATTAAAATAGTCTTTATGTAGCCACAACTCCCACCATACAATCATCTTTACAGCCTCCTTTATATCAAACAAGGCCAAAGTATGAAATCTATACCGTTTACAAGTAAAGTATTTGTAAGATTAAACAGGTCGGGTACACTACCTTATATGGATAGCATTATTTAACACGTGACAGTATTTACTTCAAACAGATTCTCCAATCCAGTGAATGGGTTGCAAGGCATGACGGTCTACAACGTGTTTACGGTTCAACAAACGCACATGGTTTTTGTCTGTTTTATTCACAATGTTTTATTGCTTGCCGGAATGTTTGTACTTCTTGATTTTTACTTCAGAAGGTAAAAAGGGAAAGATTACGTACCATTAACTTTGTTCCATGCTCACAATGAAAAATACTGTTGTTTTAGTTGATCAATTGTTGCTTCAAATAATGATCAGTATCAAACGACTAAAAAACATACGCATACAAGTACAAACAGATTTTGATAAGAAAAAAATGCACAATTGTGTATTGATGACTTTATCATTGTGCACTAGAAATAAATACAGGTAACTGTACATTTTTAACATACGTGAATAGCCACGGTAGTAGAAATGCACAAATATACAAACGCAGAAGCGCAAGCTACGCAGCATATAGTATTTTGTCTGTTAAGCATTCTGATGAATGTCCCTGAAGAAAATATCAACGCGCATTCTACTAATGTTGTCCCAAATATGGGGTATCACGTGAAAAACGGTACTCACTGCTTCTAATTCAATAGGACGTACCTCTCTTTTAAACATTGACAATGAGGTATTTAAATAGGTTGATATAAGTCCTCATATGCAATATTATTCAAATGTGAGCATAGATATTGAAGTTCAGACATAATTGTCCATATTACCTTGAAGTTCATAAATTCTGAAAAATCGTTCAAAATGAGTTTCCAAACGACAATTCAAAATGGTATATATTTACAATACGCTATGTATACACTGAAATTTGTAGTAGCCCACAATGCCTTGCAACTCATTCACCTGATTGGTTTGTCGATAAAAGTAAACAGATGGCTAATTTAGTATGCAAATTTATGCCGACGTCACAAAATATAGTGGTCTCGACCTGTTAAAACTATTACAAGACGTGCCGATTTTGGAAAGCTGATGTGGTATTTCCCGTTATGTTTCACTAATCTGGCAACTTTGATGCTTCTCTCGCATTGGAAATTGTGATGGAGTCCCAGCATATGACAGTCTCTTGAAAAATAATCCCATTTGTCCACGTCAATCTTGTTTAAATCGTTGGCAATTATCTGTAGAAATTCACATGATATTTTGTAAAAAAAAAAAATAATCTACTTATTTTTCAAAGATATTGATTTCATGAAATATCTTTTTTAAAGAAAAAAAAAACTTCCCTGAATTGTTAGAATAAATCCTTAACAGTTTAAAATGCAGTAGGCCATTATTTTTTTTAATGTAGCAAACGAATGAGTACTTATACCTCGTAAAGGAAAGGTTTGGTTTCACGCTTTTCTGTGCAAGTTTCGTCCGTTTGCTGTTTGAAATGAATGACCACCGACATGTGTGAATAGTTACAGATTTAAATGATAATGTATAAGTATTGAGATTTAACTCTTTTGTTATTGGCAGTGTAAAATAAAAAAAATAAATCAATAAGTCAAATTCATTCAAAACAATAAATGTATCAAACGTAAGAAAAAGTACCTTAACTAGATCTGCGATGAATTTAATTTCCTCATCGTTAACATAATCTTGCTGAATGATTTCAAAAATTCCTTGGATCATTTTAATTGATGCGTCCTCGTGCTAATGATGTAAGAGTTAAATGTAGACACAACGGAACATTAGGCATTAATGGCACAAAATACATATTTGTATACTCTCTTTGTTTTTCTTTGCTAGAAATTACATTGCATTTGAAATTGGAGTTTGATTACATTACATTTAAATTAAGCATTATAAAAGCTACACACGTGCTTTTACTTACTTCCCATGTTTCACCAGGTTTTGCCTTCTTAAAGAATTGTAGATCAAACAAGTGGGAAAATGGACCATGGCCTACACATTAACGAAAACAACACATTTTTGACTCAGTATCTACAATCACCGGTAAACTCGGTAATATAAAATGATATACCTACCTAAGTCATGGCAAAGTCCTGCTACTTCTAAACAAAGAATTTCTTCATCTGTTATTTCGAGCTCATTTAACTGTTCTGCAGCTATTTTCTTTTGTAGTTCTTGGCCTAATCTTCTCGCCAAATATGATGTTCTGTAGATTTAATCAAAATCGAAAAATATATTTAATGAACTGCTTCTGAGAAGCATATCTTTATAGTGTCAAAATATACGACACCTTTTTTAATTACGTTTACCCGATAGAGTGTTCAAATCTAGTATGGCAAGCGCCTGGGTAGACAAAGGAGCATCCACCAAGCTGTTTAATGGATCGAAGTCGTTGAAACTGTGGAGTGTCGATGATCCTGATGCACAACGGATGCAGTTCTATAGGTCCCCAAATTGGGTCATTGATAATCTGTTACGTATAGACAAGGGTTTGATGCAATATGAAAGGGAACAAATAACAATACTGTTAAACTCCATGTAATCAATTGATAGCAAATCAGTTGTATATCAGCTTAAGACACGACGAATGTTTTGCAAATAATGACATTTGAAAAAAAAACAAATCAGCTTAAGGCGTATCCCCTTTATTGATATATATAGTGTCAGTTCCAACAACGCTTTATTGGCATGCATTTACAATGCACTTACCTAAAGGCTATAAATAATAGAAATTAAACATGGGTACCTTGGATATTATCAATGCAAGTTGTCAGGAAGTCTATCTTATGTTCAAAAAGAAGAAATAACCGCTTCTGCTACCTTTTTGAATATTAATCATGCTTATGTTGCAACACTTTCCCTTGATAATTTGACTAACGTGTTTAGATTTGTTTCAAATTCAAAGAATTGTTTGCAAATCAACTTAGCCATCAAAATAAAATGAACCAAAATAAAATGATTAGGTAAATGGAAAAGCTTCGCTGTTAATAATAAATGATGTAAAAGGTAACATTATGCTTTTAACCCATATCATTAGTGAAGGCAGCTTCAGGAAAGAAAATTAAGACTTCTTCATTAGATTTATAGAAAGGAGTGTGATCCAAGCTTTATAAAATTTGTGAACACAGATTTATTATTGACAATAAAACAAGACGCAAACTTCTACACAGAGGTACTTGGACTGCGTAAATATAACACTCGTACGCTTCGTTTCATATACATACACCACAACACAAGGTCATTGCGATAACCATTGAACTTTGATATGTATAACGCATACTCTCCGTTCAAGAAAGAGCCGTTATCTTGATTCATGGGCAGTTGACGTTCAAAACAACTTTGAAGGAAGTTAACTATGGTGGGTAATAGGGTTAAAAAATCTATACAATTATGCAGACCTGTAAATATTTGAATATACTTGAATGTTCACTCTGATTAGTTGAATATTAATTTATAAATACCTAACATTTGGCAAGAAATCGTTGCGCATAGTTTTTCTTATCCGTAGCTAACACACTAGCTTACATTATTTGACAAAAATGATTGTTAACAGATCTCTTCTCTTGTCGACATATGACAGGTAAAATGACGCTGCACTAGCGTAGAAACTTGTTACTTTACCATAAATAATACTCTAAAGCATGTCCAAGAGCTTTATATTTTACAACCGATTTTTGATTTACAAAATTTTTACAGCTTTCTGAACTATATTTTATGGGGCCTTCACATTTGCATCCGCAACAAAGCTCCTAAGTCTACACGGGTGTAATCAGAAATCTATTCGGGTGTTGCATAACCGTTTTGTAATTAAAAAAAAAAGAACAGAGAAGACAACAAAACACATCCATACACAATGAATAATTGACATTCTTTCTCAAAAGAAATTGTGTCATACTTAACAAACAATAATCATTAAAAGTAATATAATTGTTGTAACAATAAAAGCAATATTCATTGATAAAAAAAAAAAATGCCAATCGAAAAATGAAAAATATTTTCGGGAAAAAGACTAAAAAGGCAGGTAGCCTAGGAATATAAATTCTTCTTTTCACATTTCTGGAAATTGTTTTTTAGAATCATTTTACGTAAATTTTGTTTTCGTCTACGTATTACATACATATCGATATTCTTAATATTTTTTGTAATGTGTAATTGCTAATCAGGCAGAAAACTTTTTTTCTGTGCAATTGTGTGAAAAGTAATATAATGTGTAGCAATATATCTTAAATAGATAATAAACGAAAAAAATGTTTCTAAAAGCGTTGATGAGGTAAAGTAAAGCATTTACATGTAGTTCACATTAAAGATTTTATTCTTTACGTAAGCAAAGCTTCAATAGCAATCTTATGTTTCAATAAATACAGTGCATCTGTGATCACCATGTAGGAACGGACTGAGGTTTAGTGTATTTTTTACACAAAGTTCTTAAGCTAGATTGTCAACAAATTAATCATCAGATCTGCCTTAAACTTAAATTTATAAGTTTCCGATATCTTAATAGAGAACTTTTTTTCTTAGAAAATTTAAATAGTCTAAAATGGCCACCACCATTGATATTGAGCCATCTTAACATTTTGAATAAAGGTCGAAGAGAACCAATTGATAAATTATAAAGGCTTATCCAAGACTATTTTCTTTAATTTTTGATTAGAAAAATAAACCCAGAATATTGAGGGGAAAAGGCGTGGTAAATGTTGAATGAAATACACTACCAATTGTGCTTCATGTGAAATTCACGTAAAAAGAGTTCCACGTGAATTTCACGTGAATTTTTATTCAAAATTCACGTGAAATTCGTGTGAAGTGATTTTTACGTGAAATTTGTAATGTGAATTTCACGTGAAATAACTTAACGTAAAATTCACATGAAAACTTTTACGTGAAATTCTTGCGAGTGCTCTTTCACATGTTTAACATGAAATTAACGTGAATTTCACGTGAGACACAATTGCCTGTGTAATTTAATGGAACTGTCTAAGATTAAAAAAATATATATATAAAATATATTTAATTCTACTCCAATCACACTTCTCTACATGTAAGCCAATAATATGCCATACTTTTAATTAATTTTCTTAATCTATATCTACATTTTCAATACAATGTCTTCTAATTACTGGTTAAACTATACCTTCGTTTCCATCCTGTTACGCAACCTCTTCTTAGATAATCTGAAAAAATTAAGGGATTGATACTGAACAACAGAGAAAATACGGTTTATTCAACGTTTTCAATTAGATAAGTTTCGCATACATTTGAGTGGTCAACTTTACAAGAGCTGTTCAAGTGAAGATCGAGATTTATTGTGACAAAAAAGTTGCTAAATCTGACGATGCAAATATATTCGAAGTTCTTTCTAAGCTCTCTCTAAGACGCTTGAAATTAAAATTAAGCCTTTAACTAAAATGGGTGTGCGAAGAAAGCTCTCAAACCACTTAGTAAAATTGATTTTATTGAAAACGCCTATATATTGATATCATTAATTATTCAGCTTGTGGCAAATGGAATATGTTCTGTACACGTCACTACCAGCTTGGAACTTGATAGCGGATTATGGTATATCAGAAAATATTGGATTACATTTTATAATGTAAATAGTGTTATCAACATTTAATATTTATTCAAGTCTTTCATTCAAAGTAATCTTTTATACTATTTTTTTAAATTATTATTATCAATTTGATTATATCACTTTAATTATAAAGATATTTACCTGAAAACGCTGTGTCAAAAAAACCCCAGTATCGCACAGTAGACGGACGAAATTTTTTTCAGTGTAAGGGCTTACAGTCACAAATCCAAAATTGGTTCTTATCATTCTTTACGATATACCTTGATTTCGTGAACAAATGTATTGCTATAAAGAAATGCACCTTGACACAAAGAGAATGGTAGATGTTGTTATCTCGGTTATATATATATATCGACATATTTGCTTAATGCCTAATCGATGCAAGGCACACCGACTCAGCTATGTTAAGGGCGTCCATACAAAAATAGCGATATTTATCACATAAAATGTTAGCCTTTGAACAATCTTGGTATTCTACTCCAAACATTTGTTAAACAAAGTGATATTTTATCGATTATACAAATTAAATAATTTGTTATCGGATGGACAATTTTTGAGTCTCTTGGGAATACCCTGTCACGTGATACTGCTAAAAATAGATGAACCAGGAATAATACTAAAAAATGCAAAGTGCAAGGGCTTAACATAAACAAATATAGTTATTTCTGTTTCTAACTTGTAAAATGAACCTTCAAAATTTTGAAAAGTGCTGGGAGCTTAAAATATTCAAGTAAGAACAATTATTAAATTCAATGTAAACAGTGTATGAACAGCAATTTACTGGGATTTCCCGCAATTAACGCTTATTTATATGAAATGCGTAGCGACTTCATACAGCTCCCAGCACTTTTTGATATAATAGGGATACAATGATAAGACATGGAAATTTTCAATATACTTGATCAAGTGTATGCCCTTGCACTACTGCATTTTATCTGACCCACTTCACTTTCAGCGTCATTTGCGTGAAATTCAAACGCAACACTGACTAAGATTATGATTTTAATTTTCAAAATAATTTAACGCTGTGAATTTCACTAAAATAATGTTAAAATGTTGTTTCTGTTCACACCAATCATCATTATAAAATTGTTGAAATTGGAAAAACATAACTTCATCAGTTGCCTTTATTGGGGGGGGGGGGGGGGGGGGTTGAGTTGAGTTGAGTGTTGAGTTTGTAATTTACACATTTATGTTTCATAATAATTTATGTTACTATGCTGGTGAATAAGTTCTTTTAATGTATACTCAGGTTTACTTGTAATCATAATTGATATTTTAGTACTAATTAAAGAAAGCAAGAAGAAACAATTTATCAATATTATCAAGAATTTATTTTGATAATCAACTTTACAAATACTATAGAGATTGCTTTTCTGTGACAAACTGTTCAACAAGACTAGTGTTTTCTGATTTTTAGTATTTTTCAGTCATAATGTGTAATTTATGTAAATTGACAATTCTTCTTGCACACTACATGTTCTTCTCTTCTGTCTTTTTGATATTAGGAGGTAGTCCAGTTGATAAGAAAACCAATACCTGAAATGATGAATATATATCAATTTCAAATTTCATTTCAATAAGATATCAATGCAAATTATTATAATAGGTTACATTAGTATGATTATCAATATGATATTAAAAAACAACAAACTATGCATAAAGTTGAAGTTAGTGAGTAAAAGAAATATTTATATACATTTGTAGTACCAACTTTTTATCAACATCCCAAGAAATGTTTTCAGTGTACCATCTACTGCCTAAGTAACCCTGAAAATGAATAATATGTCATAATTAGCATTAAGCTATTGTGTTAAAGATAACACAAGAAATCATATTGACGCAAGCGTCAAATGGGCCGCAAAATATATAATTGTTGTATGAATCATTGGTTCTTTACAGAAAAACACACCACATAGAGGAAAATAAGAATTGGTTGTACTAATTTTTATGGTAAATTTTAATATACTTTCAGCAACTTGTTTTGAAGTTTAACATTTTACTATTATCACAAAGAATCGATTTCGTTACTGTAAGCATTTCTAACGGAAATTGTATGACCATTGCCATAGTATGAAGTAGTGGAGAACACAATGATTTGTATATTACTCTAATACAAAGTTCAACTCATCATTTAAAATTTCTCTTGGAGATTATGTATTTCAAACCATTTTGGGTTTTTTTGTTGTTGCATTGTATTGAATGAAAACTTAATGCATTAGCTAAATATATGATTTCAAGGGACCTCATAATAAAATAAAAATGGATTAGTTCAAATTTTCCAGTGAATTCAAATTTTCATTTCTGTCATATTCTTGCGTAAATAATTAATATAATGTCATTTCATGATATTGTCTACCACATTTTACATGGAAATATAATAAATACAAAAGTCATTTTATTTGACACGACACATAGAAATTAAAATATATCATTTATATAAAATTCAATGACATTCAGGTCTTTAGTATTTCAGGTCTTTAGTATGTCCCGCATACCGTTTTGAAAAGAATGAAGAACTCCGAAATTTTCCGAATAGATTATAGTCTCGATAAAAACGCGTCAAATACGACAATCTACTAAGTATGACCTACTTTTCATTTACGAGTAAGACAAAAAATATGTGATATTTTCTAAAAGGCATAAAACATATTTCTACATACAAATTTACTTTTAATTCATAAAAATAAGCATAGTATTAATTCTACTAAAAATGAACTATCCCGCAGAAACGCAGTAACAATATTTAAATGTGTATCAAATAACGGACCGCCTTCCGGCGGCCCGTAATGAAAATGAAACATTACCCTATTATTGGGCATATTAATGTCGGTTTCAATTTCAGTGATATTACATAATCAAATGTTTATTTTTTAAAATGTGTGGAAATTCAGTTTGAACACACTTTAATTTTGTCTTAAATAAAATTAATTAGATCTTCATAAAAGAAGGCTGACCAGATCCTCACAGTAATCTTTGTAGTGCTAGCACATACAGTGTTTGGCCATGGACTTTTTATTGCGTACTTTGAACATGGAGGAAATGCGATCTAATATTATCGCGATATGAGACCAGTAAAAAGCTACAATGAGCCTCAACGCTCTCTATCAACAAAACTAGCGAAACGCAGAACAATTACGTTGCCTGACTGAGTCACCAAACTGATGTTTGAACACAATATTACATGTGTGACGGTCAGACCGGTGCGAACACCGGCGCCAGATAGCTCAGTTGGTAGAGCACCTGACTAGAGATTCAGGGGGCCCGGGTTCGAAACCTGGTCAGGTCCGTCATTATTTCTCTCATCCCGTTACATTTGGTGCAGTGACCAACCCCTGGAACTGACAGGTGAACTCCTGCCAGGGGAAGAGCCTGGGGTGATCTTCGGGGACGAAGATCATTTAAGGGGGGAGGAATGTGACGGTCAGACCGCTGCGAATACCGGCGCCAGATAGCTCAGTTGGTAGAGCACCTGACTAGAGATTTAGGGGGCCCGGGTTCGAAACCCGGTCTGGTCCGTCATTATTTCTCTCATCCCATTACACATGAAAAACAAATGTAAACAAGTAAACAAAATCGAAGCCGAGGAATTTCACTTCGTTTCCGTTCCATCCAACAATATTAGGTCATATAAAACAATATCTAGCCGAAGTACAGATAAATCCTACCTTGTTCAGTTGAATCCTATGCCGATTTCTGTCCACGCTGGTTGTAAACGAGTTAAATTCCGAGATATATCACTGAAGTCCACATGTTTATTCTGATCACAGCTGCAAGCGCCGGTGTGACGTAGTCAACCTCGACACGTCATCAGACGACTTAGGAATTTCATGATTTCGCGAGATATAAAGAATAGTTTATGATTTTATTTCAGTACACCTTTCTTGAACCATTCAAACCCAATAATTAATCATATTCATTTTGGTAGATGTTTGTTAATTACCGAAATACCCATATCTCGTAAAATCTCATGAATAAGGGGCGGGGCTTATGCAAATTTTTCTAAATCACACGTGGTAGAATTCTTAGACCTTCCTTAACATAGCTGAGGAACATTACTGTTACCTGAAGTTTAAGAAATACAGGAAATATTATATAGCTCTGTTTTCTAATTGTTAACAAGTTTATCTAATGTTACTTTTTTAACCTTACAAATATCTTTATAAATTGATTAATATAAACAAGTTTGTCATTCATTTGGATCTATTTTGCAGACTTAGAATTGCAAACGTTGACTATTACTGAACATGTAGGAAAAATAAATCCTATTATTTAAAGTAAGGTATTTGATTACCAATAGTATTATAATCCAGTTTTTCGCACAAAGAAACACCAATCAAGCAAAATGTAGCTACCGAATCTTCGCAAAATGTTCTGTTTCTGTTCTGTTTCAAAATTATCATCAATATATATATATATATATATATATATATATATATATATATATATATATATATATATATATATATATATATATTATATATATATATATATATTTCATTCAATAGAAACAAAAGCAGAGTATACATGTAAATGCCAGTTGCATTAGTCTCCCTCAGAAGACTCACAATTGTATTTTTTATTTCAGGTCATAAGTAATGCCTTATGGTATATAACAGACAAACAGAAAACTGTAAATGATGCAGCACTTCGCTACAACCATGTTTCATCAGTCCCACCGCCATTTGATCAGTATACAGGTTATAATGATACAAAAAGGAAAGCGATTAAAAGTCAGCCGCTAACAAGTGGGCTTATAAAATCACATGCTGAAGCACTTTTCAGTTTACTAGAAAGACCAGTTATGAACTCTTCGCCTGCATGGAAAGAAATAGCTAAACAATATTACTTATTAGGTTTGTTACTGACTGTTTAAAGAAATTTGTGGGGTCGGTAAAGTCCATAGAAGGCGAGGCGAAGCCGAGCCTTCTATGGACTTTACCGACCCCACATATATGAGATTTGAAATATGAAATATGAAATATATGATAATTAATATGAAATTTAGTATACCTGTGAGGTCTATCATGATATTATCTAGGTCAAGTTTAATTTTAGGTATGATACAGCAATTTTCGGCAGAGTTATGCCTCGTGGACTTAGAAATAATCCAAATATTTGCAGTTTACGTTCATTTTCTTTGTGGATGTTTCCATGGGAGGGGGGGGGGGGGGGGCATAAGTGCCTCACTAACATCTCTTGTTCCAATAAAATTACAAAATGATACAAACATGGAGATGGAAACGACTCATGTCCAGCAGTAGGGAGAATATGTGGACTCTGCAACTTACAAAAAGGTATGTAGTAAAACAAAGACCACTCACTATGTATGCTGTCGACAACAGGTATTACAGTGATAAAGGCGAAGAGTATTCAGATGGAATTACACGTGAACATCCTAGACCACGAACAATGGAATGGAGAGAAACTATTTTTGTAAATGATAAACCGTTCAGTGCCAACTTGACACGCTTGCAATGTGCAATATCACGCCCTTAAATCTCAACAAACGAACTCATAAGTACAGGAAATACACGCATATCGCAGCCAGGGCATCAAATCATACCAAAGGATGTGACCAAACTCACGTGTCAAGTGAACAACAGAAAGCAGAACATTGAGTTCCTTATTGTTGATTTGGATACGAAACCAATCATCAGTGCCAAGGCATGTGACATGCTTAATCTAGTACAGAGAATACCAGTCCACAATATACAGGAAGAACCTTGAAAGAGGATGACCGTCAAAAGGAAAGACACCAGAACCATCACGGAATATATCTTTAAAAAATAATGATGTATTCAAGGGTATTGAATGCATGCCAGGAGAACACACTATCAAAGTTGATCCAAATATCAAACCGGTCATACATCGCCACGAAAAGTGCTCTGACAGAAAAGGTCAAACGTGAATTGGACCGTATAGAGCGTGATTGTGTAGTCATTTGCATTAATCTAAGGGATTTGAATACAGCAATCCTAAGTGAAGATTTTTCATTCAAATCCATAGAGGACGTAATTGCAGAAATAGCCCCTTCGGGGCTCTGGCCGACTCGTCTAGATGCTGTCAGTAGCAAGCTGTGTACATTTACAGTAACACACCATTAGGAGGGGAGATACAGCTTTACCCGCCTTCCACTTGGTAATAAATCAGCATTAGAAGTTTATCAACGAAAAATCTAACAAAAAGTACAGGGAATTGATGGATGTGAACCCACTATTAGTGACAGTTTTGATTTGGGGCAAGTTCCGGCAACTACATGCAGGAACACGATTATACTGAGATGGAGAAAATCGGAAAATACAACCTGAAGCTTAAACCTTGAGAATGCGAATTTAGGAAAAGCAGCTTACGTTGGACACGGGTAACTGAATAGAGAGTTAAACCAGACAAGGAGACGATAAGAACAGTAACAGAGATGAATAAACCAAACATAGACCTTTCTTGGTTTCATACAATATCTCTCAAAGGATGTGTCTGATGTAAGCGCCCCGCTTCGACAACTTCTAGAGGAAAATATCTGTTGGCACTGGGACGACAACAAACGTCGGAGGTGAAAAATGAGTAAGGCATATTAATTTTTTTAAGGTTTTAAATGACTATATATTGGTCATTAGTTTATCACACATTAAAAGTTATTAACATGTGATGTGTTAATTGACAATTATTCTGAATACATCTCCAACGTTTGATTTTAAAGTGCTACATTAAAATGATGATATTAATCAATATGTTGATTGATCCTGTCGTAGCTATGGAATGTCACGTACGCATTTTTTTAAAGTCAGATTAACTTAATATCAAAATAAACGTGTTATACCATATGCCATCCTACAAATAACAAATCTGTTTTATGGAACTTCGTGATAATATTTATGTTGTGTACACTAATTAAAATATAGGTTGCCTTACCGTAGAGGAACCAGTAACTCCTTGCCCTTCCATCCTTCACCCGTTTGAAGAAAATATACAAGGCTGAAAGGTAAACAAGAACAAATATACATTTATTTTATGTAACTAGTTGCATGACTAGTGAAATACATATACCTTCTGGGTTTATCTTTGCTGAAATGTAATATTGCTTTCATAATGTTAGCATAAATATTTGTGCATTTCTCCTTTGTATTTCTTGATCATCTGCCAAAAAAACATGCTTAACCGACATTTAAATACAATTTTCGATAAACATATCGAAAGTAAAAATTGCACTAATTCTGCTATTCATTACGTACATATAATTCTCTCAATCGTCATAACCACAAATTTGCATTTGCAAGTTCCCAAGTTTTTACAGTTATGCTGATAACCAAGCTACACATGAAAATTATGAACAATACTTAAAAGTCTCCGCAACTCTGTTTTTCAAATTGTAAGAAATCTATTTTTTGTTCACTGACGTATGATACTCGAGAAGATTTATCATAGTCGTAAGCTATCAAATTTTAAATGATTTTTGGTTTGATTTAATTGTAAATATTTGGGTTCTTGAAAATTCATTGCATCATAAAATCTAATACTACGAACAGCTATCAAAATTTACAATCATCTCATGTAGCTAAATATGTAGGTATAACTATTACATATAATGCAAAATTGAATGCTTACATGATAACACTCGACGCACTACGCACGACAACGGACAATTACATATAGCAATAGGTCATCTGGATTGCCAGGTGACCTGAAACTAAAGCTGCGATTCCTTTTAACTCAAGAGATATAATTTCCTGGTATTTTAGTTTATGTGTAATGCTGTCTAGGTTTAGATACGATAATTTGCATCGAGTTCATACGTTGTAGATATGCCAGTCCCACGCTCCGTTCTACATCGGTTATGATTATAGCTGTTTTTGTAAGTATTGATTTTAGATAGAGTCATCTAAGGATTAATAAATGAATTATTTACGAATACAAGTAATTTACTTTTTTGATGGAATCTCAGTCTCCTATTCAAGGTCTTTCGCAGCGTCATCCCCCTCCCCCACTTTCACAAGTTTAATTACAAACCATTTTACCATTAATGAGTAATATACCAGTTTGCGATATTATATTTTTTTATGAATGAAATGCACCATTAAGCTGCTTACTAATTTTATTAGTATGTAAGCGGATTTAATTTGTGGTAGAGGAAACTGATGATAGAATAAAAAGCGTATACTTATAGATGAAAACTTTAAATCAGAGCATTTGGAAATAGAAAAGAAAAACAAGGTCTTTAATTACAAACTGAGTTTCGAACAAGTATTCTTTGCATATACACTGTACATGTAAAGACTTTCACTTTAAAAACAGGTAAAGGGTTTATTATCCCTTAGTTTCAACTGTCGATGAAGTAAAATTTGCATTCAAGCATATTTTATGATTAAGATGCAAGGCAAAAATATCAAGTCTGCATGTCATAATAAGAAACGTTATTTCAGGATTGATTTTAATTGACACCAAATTGATCAATAGCTGCTCTCAAACCTCTGTCATACTGAAGCTGCATCCACACGGCTAAACCGCTGCGTTCTTAAATAATGTAAAACGCCAAGGTAAAGCTGTAGAGTCTCCTACAGCGCCGTAACAACGCAACGGCATCTCTATTTGTCGCGGTGGGTCGCCTAGAACATTTCAGAACGTCATGCAACGGTGTGCACTTTGAACATGTACAAGGTACGCAACGTGGCTCTGTGTTCTGATAAATACGCCGAAGAAGCAAAGTAAGATCGCCTTGACAGCGCCGTAACGTCTCCAACAGCGCCACCAGAGCTCCGTTGGCGCGCACAAGGAATGCAGCTAATCCCAGTGTAGACGCAGTGATAACTCAATTGCGCTTGCATGGATTCCTCTGAGATTCACTCCGTCTCTGTCGCGCTCTCACCGCTCATCCACAGCGTTTGAACAAGTCGTTTGTCTTTTGGCTGCGTTTCAGCGACCCCGAACAGTCGTTTCTGCGATCATCGCACTCCTTTGACATTTCTCCTGCATTTTTTATGCGTTTGTACCGCGTTTTCACGGCGTTTGTAGTGTGTTGTCACCCAGACCACGAAAACGCGAACAATGGCTGTTGTACAATAGCAAGCGATGTATTGTTATCAAACATGATGTGGTTCAATATGTAAAAAGTAGCGTTTGCGAATATTTCAGGACCAAGGACGTAGACGGATTTTCATCTTGTTCTGATATTTTCACATTTTTTTCTATGTTTTCGAACAACTAATGACGGTTCCTTTTGTAGACGTGACAACTAACATTTTTTTCCCAAATTAATTAGAATTAGTTACGTTTCAATTACAATGTACCTTATTCAACCAAACATAACAATTTTTTAAATATTTATTTGCTAATTTTAAATTCTTGTTTGTTTGTTATGCAGTTTTACAAATTAACATTAACCTAACAAGAAATAAAGAACGTCTTGTGCACGCAGTTACCACGCATAGCTTTCATACATGTAGCACGTCATTAGCGCTCGGTGTATAATCAGCAAGAGCAAGTCAATCGCCAAGTAGAACTCTGTTGAAACGCAATTACACGTTGTAGGAGCTCCGTAAGAACGCCTCGTTTGCCGTCAAGACGCCGTCACATCATCACTTGATAAATTTTCAAATAAAACTGTACATTTTTTCTGAATTTGTCTTGCGATTCTATCAATTTACAACGTTAACACCTTGAACACGCTTTGGGAAAGCAACTTGGTGTGACAAGGCCTTTAATATGCATTTTCTGATTAGACAAACAAGAGGTCGGAGAAATTAAAAAAAGTTCGGTCAAGGAGTGTGTATAAGTCTTAGATGTAATATGAGGCAATAATTTGCATTTTATACAATATCTAACAAAGATATGTATCATAAGTTTTAATCAAAGATTTGCATCATTTATTTCATTTAGTTTATAAACAAAGCTTGATTAATACTTTAAAGTTTGGTTCATTGTATTTACCGTTAAACAATCAATGTTTTATAAAGTATATTTTTTTTCGAAAAAATAAATAAAAAAAACCCAAGGGTACCACTAAGCGAAGCATCCCCTCGCGACATGACTTGTTGTAGGGTGAAATGCATTATTTATGAAAATACATGTACATTTATTAGATCAAAATAAAAAAGACACAAGTATTTCTTCAAACCACTTTGAATTTTATACGTTATGTCTATTTAATCCCAATCCCCAAGCTCTGTGGTGTATAAATAGGAGTATGGGAAGTTACATTTACGTGGTTACACAGTTTTCCTATTCCTAGCAGAAACTTAACACATATGCTTTAAAGTTTAATAATTTAGATTTATTTAGTGACATTCATTTTTATATAAGTATACATAAACGACCCGTATACATTATGTAACGAAGCTGAGGATCTAGCGATCTGTAGTCTGCTCTGATGGACAATCCTAGTTGTTGTCGTATGTCAACCAATGATAGTAGATATGCAGCTATTATTTATATAAATCAATTTTCGCGTGATAAATGTGCGATATCTATGAAAGTCTCTTTTGAATTTTGAACCAGTTCCATTGTAAGTAAAGGAATTTCTTTGGCGTCAGGTACTCAGACCAGTAATGCTTTGTTTTTATTGGCCAACAGTTCCCTGTAAATATAGGTTTCCAAATCCACACTCTCACGAGAGCAAGATAATCATAATTAAAGACTATGTACATGAATTGTAAATAATTTCATTATAAAAGACTAACGGAGTTACCGTCCTTTCGAGTGACGTCACAATGGATTTCTTATACATTGATAATTTTGATAAATGACATGATTAGTTACTTGGCGTAAGTAAATTTCTACCCACAATGCAATTCCAAAAATGGCGTTTTCACCTGCTCGCGAGAATCAAAGTAGGACATCTGTAAGACACAGATAAAATGTGTAATTTCAAGAACATCATGCATTTAAGTAAATAAAACGGTATATTTCGCGTAGTTTTTGGCTATTTTTTAGGACACTTGACCAACGTTGGAATATCAATCAGATTCGGAAGCAACAAAAGCAGGTCCGCACAGATCTCACGACCAAATACTACAACCTGCAATTTGCTTATCACTTCGTGGTATTTGTCCAAACAATAGCTCTACACTGTATTTCTAGACCTCGTTATTGGTGTATCCGAAAACTCATATAAGATATAATCTGAATGTCTGACGAACCAATTTTACACCACGTTCAAATTACGGGATTTTCATCTCTGGAAAGAAACATATTTATGAAAGCAATGTCAGATGTTTGACCAGACTGTATCATGTGTTTCTTACAGACAATGAACAGGCTTTTTAGAATGTAATTGCCGATATTTGGTTGTTTTTCTCTTTTGGAACCACATTAGCAAAGATCTTCAATTTTGGCTCACAAGATAAGGTGCCAAGATTGAAAAAATATGTCACAACATTTTTTACAAATAATCTATCTAGGAAATTTCCGTTAATATGTTTGAATCCTCTCTCTCTCTCTCTCTCTTTGATCACAGTGTTGATTCTATTTATATTGTTAATATTGATCATTGTAATTCCTACAAAAGCCCAGAAGTCACATTTGAGATTCGAGATTAAAAATTCGATATTCGAAGTACAAAATTCAAGATTCAAAATTTGAGATTCAATATCTAAATTAATCAATCGAATCATGGATCTGAAACTGTATCCTAGCAACATCGAACTGTTCTACAAAAGATCACTCGTATGTGCTCTACCTACATATAAATGTCTAAATAACTCGTATAAAAATTATTTAATGTAATCTCTCTCAATCTCTCTCTTTCTCTCTCTCTCTCTCTCTCTCTCTCTCTCTCTCTCTCTCTCTCACATCTCGACCATGGTATTGTGGTACATGTACACTACAATATACTATTCGTATTTGGATTGTTATAGTTGAGGTTGTACACCTTCTACAGTTTTTGTTCATAGCTAAAAACACATTCAATTTTGTAGATTAAACAGATTTTTCTTCGCACAACATTTGTGTTTGTGTATAAGAAAACATTCTAAAGGTACAAGTATACAAATTGCTTACTTACGTGACTCTATTAAAGAAAACAGTTCATTTTTAAAAACCACTTAGTTAAGTTATCAATCTAACAGACTAATGGAAAATGTAATGATAAATGACCTCTTACATCAGCAATTTGATTTAGAATAAAACGAATTAAAAAAAAAACGTTATAATAAAAGTAATTTTTTTTTCATTATGTTCAGGTTAACATGGAAATTCCTATGTTTTATATTATATAATACAGTAACTGTAACAATATGTAAGGAACATTACGTAACGCTAAAAACAATATTAGGTATTCTACAAATCAAGAGGTTGAGACGGTTGTTATAACATTTGAATATTATAAGCATTAATGACATACTTACAATGCATTTAACATACACGCAAGCGAAATATTCACAACCGGGTGCATAATTAAAATCAGCAAAACGTATTTATCATTAATGATTTTCGTGGATCTTATAAATAAGTATTTCTCCGAAAAATATGCAGTGGTTTTGTGTGTGTGGGGGTGGGGGATGGGCGTCAGGGTGAGATAAGTAAATGATAAAATATACATATACCTCATACCTCTTAAAAACTTTAGATTCAATCTCTGTGCTTGATATACTTATTAAATGATTTATACTTTGAAAGGAATTAACATAATATAGTTAAATTTTTAAAAGATGAGTATGTGTGCATGTACAATGTATTACAATTTACAGAGCCCAGTTTTAATTTGTATATTCGTTCAAATTTACGAAAACACCCACATTGTTATTTGTTTGATTAATAATTTAACGGTTATTTCTATGGTGTTTGTTGTTTGATTTTTTGTTAAAACATTATAAGATAATTAAATATATAAAAATAAAGTGTTATTATTACAAAATTTAGCATTTGTGTTTTAAAAAGTGCCTGCTATTCTTATCATGTCCAATCTTCCCTAGAGGTAAAATTGGGTAAGCTATTTGTGTATTTTTTTTTAATCGACCCTCTATTGTGCCGTTTAAAATGCTTACTCTTATATGTACATATTAACTGTTATTATTCATTGAATTATAAATCAAATTTGCGTTAATGATAATCAAAGATTTCGCATTACTTATTGTTTTTAGCTCTTGATACATGTAAAGTTAATGAAAAAGTAAAACATAAAGTAAGAAAATAAAGTTAAGGTAAAGTGAGGTAACGGTCAAAAAGTACATATATCTTATGTCGATCAAATTTAAAATATCAATCTGTCACATGTATATTTCATATGTGCACAATCTCGATATTATATATTACAGAACGCGTGTAATGAAATTCAATTTAGAGATTGATATACAATTGATACTTGTAACTTAAGCTGAAATAGAAAAAAACATGATGTTAACTTAAAGTATAAAAACGTATAAAATTCATCTTACCGCTGTCTGATCTCCCTGTTTAATGATATCAGATAAACATGCAATGTGAAATGGATAACTATTTACATTTTTATAGGTCACGTGACAACCATACAAAATATATGAGGAAGTATTGTAATTATAGTTAAAAGCCTCAGAATTCGACGAAAACATTCCGAAAAGAAAACTATATTGTATATCAACTAAATATGTTTAATCGTATGTTAATCTGAAATTTTGACATATCATTAGATGTTCGTGCTCTATATTATAGTATTATTGTGTCGATAATTATCACACTCGGCATTTGGCCATGCGTTCGGTATTAATGTACAGCATGTTTTGGTGTAGAAAAAAGGTCGCAGGCAAGCTAAGATTATACATTCTACAGCTGTTTCTTTCTTTTCGTAAAGATGAAAGAGAGATAGACAATATGTTTGAAAAAAGGGAATTACTTGTGTAAGCATAAATTTATTTAAATACAGCTCTACTTTTCGTTTTAATGGTAGACAATATGTTTGAAAAAAGAGAATTACTTGTGTAAGCATGAATGTATTTAAATACAGCTTTACTTTTCGTTTTAATGGTATTTTCCAAAAGTCATCGGTATATTACTTCTTTGAAGAAATGTATTGTTCCTTGTGGTAAACAGTAAACGCGTAGTTATTTGCCAACGGTTGTTATCATGTTAAATTAAAGGGAAAGTTTATTGCACAGTATATTGAATGCTAAGATGTTTTATAATATGAAGGAAGGAAATATTTAGATAGATCAAATGAACACTTTATTTCATAATATCTTTTCTACTAAGATGTCTCGTATTATAAAAGAAGATGCTATACGAATAAAACAAAAATGACCCTTTTATGCTGAAATCTGTATGCGTATGCACATTACTTCCTCAGAAACTAAAAAAAGAAACTATATTTAACTGAAAATTTAAACAAACTAATTTCTAATCTAGTTCTAGACGTTTGTATTTAACCTGAATTACTTATTTTGTGTTATTTAAACACATCACTTGTAATTTTGTTTTACTGTAAGGTAGTGCAAGATATTTACAATTAAAATTCTTACTGAACTAACCGTTGCATTTATAGGAAAATGCTAAAACAACTTCAAATCAGTTTGCTTCTGATTAGTTTCAAACGTGATATTTTTCTTTCACCAAACTTAATTTGGAAGAAAACTCGCCATAATCCTTGATACATCTGATATTGAATTTCTATATTGACCTTTACTACATGCATCACATAAAAATATCTTCTTTATGTAATGCATGTGGTAAAGGTCAATTAAGAGAATCAATTTCAGCTGCATCAAGCTTGGTCCCTGGAGCTAGGATATTCGTTCGACTCTTTCCTCACCCTAACTCCCATAAATTGAATGTTTTGCCAAATAATGAAATCGGATTACCTGTAAAATAGGACTTTCATTAGGATTTTGACTGCAAAAGGAAGCTCAAAATGCAAATGTGACACTACTTTACAGGTCTATCAAAAGAGACTATGTAACTTAGGTGACCCTCTAAAACTAAGGCGCTCTTTTTCTTTTGAGTTTTTATTTTGAATGGTCCTGGAACTTTAAACTACAGAAGGGTCAATTTATGAAAACCGACTGACGTAACTATCAGATACAAGATTACAAAATTGTTAGAAATACCTCCATATGATTCGATAAAAAAAGATACATGTAATGCGTTTCTGAAAAACAAACTTACTTTATAATCAGATAAAAAATAATAAAGATGACGAAATTCTTACAAATATGTCTTTATGAATTGGCTGAAAGATATCTGCAAATACAAATGTACTTAACAACGCAGGTATTCTGCTTTTTCCTACATAGTATCATATTCTTTTCAACACCGTCATAAGCCCTGGAAAATGAAGTGGTGCAGTTTGTTTACATGTGAAAATGGAAACTCTCAATCTCGTACGTAAAGTCAACATATTTCATTTTGCGATTAGCCAATGACTAAGAGAAAGTCTGAGGCAAGTACATGGACGATATCAGTAGTTAAATGTCTGAAAAATTTAATGACAATGATTAAAAATGACAATAACAAACTCTCAACCATCTCAAAAATCCATAAAACGAAATACAAATTCAAAGCATAGCAACACGAACCTCTAAAAAGATAAAGGTATGATCAGGTTCCTAGGAGGAGTAAGCATCCTCTGCTGACCGGTCACACCGGCTTTGTGCTCTTTGTCGGAATTGGAAAAAAACCGGAAAAATCCGTAGACAATTAGGCAATTAATTAACAATTAGTATGAAAAACGTCAGTCAGCTTGCGACCCAGTGTAAGATTGTATTTGCTGACAAGGTCGTTATATCGCCCATAGAAAATACGAACAAATGACTTCAAACGAGACCGTTGACAGTCCTCTTTTATCAACTTGTTTGTCAGTAGCTTGCCTCGCCTTGGACACTGTTCATACGAAGAACATGCTTTTGTGTATCGACTTAACTAAGAGACAAAAATACTAGATGCAGGTGATGAAGGTATTTTGCTAAATAAGTAAGAAAAATTGACTATAGAAAGTGAGAAAAGTTGACTATAGAAAAAATTTTAGTTATCGCGTTTATCATAAAGTTTTGTTGTTGTTAAGTGACCACCAATGTCCATTTCCAGTTAAATATATATGATATTAATATTTTCATAGAAATTGTTAGAAAATAAGATTATTAAATCCAACACTAGCACAAATATTTGTGGGCTGTAACTTGCAACTTTTTGACGCGTACGGAGCAGTAGCTCCTAGATCGTCAGTCTATTTATTAAAAATGATATACATTATAATTTTCGTTTTACCGTTACGTTCTATTTTTCGGCGCACATTTTGGTAACACCCATGGGGCATCTTGAATTTCCCGTGGGGCATTTTAAATTTGAGAAAATGTCCAAAAAATATAACACTCGCAACTTATCTGCTTTTTCGACAAACAGAAAAACCTCAAATGTAAAGCGTCCTTGATAACCCTTTTTGTAATATTACATAACATATACAACAACAAAAACCAACGTTACCTAGCAAAAATTTCATTTGGTAATATGTATATTTCAGGAGTTTTTCCAAGGTCTGACGAAAAGGCCAGGTAAGATGCAATTGATGATTGAACATCTCCACACACCCATCGCATGGATTTCAAACAAACACTCATGCGATAAATATATGAAGATATTCTATCGTGTTTTCAATATTCTTCAACCGTCCGAATGTCAACTAAACTTGCTTCAAAATTTACAAGTGTTTAATCTGTAACTTTATCATTAAGAGAAAAATTATAGGATTAAGAATACAACAAAATTTAGCATAACTAGCTTGTACAATGAATCAAGCAACCATAAGAAAGAGGTTAGGACAATTCAATTTACTTTTTCAATGAATTTTTTATGGTAAACAATTTAAGAACAATCATTTCTTTTTAATAATTCTGAATAAAAGTTTGTTCATCGCTGACATTGATCAGAAGAGATCTAGAGTTTTATATCGATATTGTTCTTGCTGTGTAAATTGCAACATGGTACTTTAGACTTTGGATTCAAATAGATTGATTCTGCACGTTAGTAATAACGTCTGCTTCATTTTTTATATGTACAATGTGTTATACAAGTATACATTACTCAAGTACGAATAATACATTCGATTAAAAAAAAAACACAAAAAATAGTTCTCGAAATTTTTATCTGAACAGGACTAAAAACGTGTGTTCACGTTTAGGCAAGGGACTTTTACATCTTTTAATTTGTAAGGAATCTTAATGTGTCTTATTTTGGGTAGTTTGTGTTGAGAGAAACCGAAAGGGTGCACATATTTATTTCATCAAGGGCATTCTGAAAGAAATCGGTCATATTGCATTGAGAAAGCAAATCCTACATATTTTTAGAATTAAGGCAGTTACAGATGATCCTCGTCAATTCAGCCTCAGTTCTCATAATTCAACTACTTTCTAAAGTATCCCATTGACCTTATTAAGTTCATGGGTATTAATATTTAAAGTCAGTGTCATTATTACTTTTTTAAGTATGACTTTGTCGTGAACCTCCCTGAGAGACACAATCTTTGGTTCCACTTATTCGATTTCCAATATATCAGGACTTTTTGCCACAAACACAATTGGTTTACAATGTTTGATAATTTATTCATTATAGCCAACGCATACTTTTGTTTGCTATTTCCCTTCCGATGCCTAGTCATTTGATTTCTCGGTGTTGGGATTTGTTTGGAGTCTAGATCATATATTTTAACTCCTAATGTTTAGATAATATATATTTCAAAACGTAGAGATAATATGAGAAAACAGACATAAGTGAAAAAACACCTAACAAACCACGGTACTGTCCATTTAATTCAACAGTAAAATAAAGTCAATTGTTCATTTTCTTAAAAGAAAATTTATCAAGTACATTGATATTGTAATATATCCTTGGTACTAAGTATATATAAATATAATGTTGCAACCAATTTCCTTTGAATAGGAAGTTTTTATCTAAGAAAGTGTGCAGCGTCATCCCAGTTTTATTCCATGTCAATAGTTAAATCTGCTTATGCATCTAAATTAACAATCGTAGTTAATCCCCCTGAGTTGATACTTCAGCCTTCTTTTCACTTAGCGACTCGTTGAATGAGGTTTTTGAACAATTTGAATGTTTGATTCTTAAAATATCTAAACTCACAAAATCAACCCCAACCCTTAAGCACTGATTATTTTTTTTGTTGGGGGGGGGGGGGGTCTTCTAGTTCAGCTGTCGTTCTGGGTATCAACGTTCTCAGAAGATTTGGCTGTAATGCTTAACACGCTGATGTAGCAAATTAGACAGCGTTGACCTCTGCACCTCCCAGGGTCAATCCTTTCTACATGTTGAACTTAAATTTGATGTGTGTTAATCGTGAACTCTGAACTGGTTTAACCCTTGAATTTGAGCTGTATAAATTTATTCTATGTGTATTCTATGTGTAGCCAATTTTACTGATGATGGTTTGACTATAGATTTTTGTTATTTTCATAACTCAGAACTCTTTGAAATAAAAGAAGGTACTTGAGTATGAGAAGAAATATTGTCTAATGTGTATTATTATACCTGATGTTTTAAAGTACGTGTAGTTATACTTTTAAAAGAGTCATGTGTTAATTGCAATACTACGTGTTTCCTTAACGTAAACATTGTTTTTGCATGTTATTATTTATACAAAAATACTTCTAATGATACATTTCTTTACAGTTGAATGCAATAAAATAACACTAATTTACTCTTCATACATTTGGCACATTGGACATCAAAACATGTCCTAACCATTTATACAAATACATACAACCATATAATGTTCATAGATAACACGTTTTGATAAAATCATTATGGGCATTCGAATTACCTTTTGCAACTTATCAAATTATGTAAATAGCAAGTTTATAAATGGTTGTTTGGTATCAATAAAAAATGTTTCTGAAACAGATATGTGTCACAAAATATTTTAATGACATAATTAGTGACTCTAACAGGAGTACTTGTGATACCGCCACATTATTGCCAGTCACTTCCTGGTATTTTAAACCAGAAACTATACTGGCAAAATCAATCTGACATAAATAATATTATTACCGAATAAGACCATAACACATCTGCATAGTTCAAAAACTCCAAGCAATCATTACTATAATCCACGCTTATGACATTAAATACAACTTTCTGTACACGTTATATATAGAAACCATATATTGTTAATGAAAACTGATCAGGTAATTTTTTGTAGATGTTTTGTATATTAATATTACAAAGCAAAACTTTAAACTTCTGAAAACTCGAAACACCGTGTTATTTAAAAAGTCCCAAAATGACTGTTTTTTAATAACAAACGAAAATAAATTAACATAGTATTTGGTAACTAACCTTGTAACTAAATATTTATACAGTTCCTGTAGTTCTCTTCTAATATGATCTTTAATTGCATAATACGCTCCTAGATTTTGCATCTGGTTTGTATGACGTCATGTGATTTCTAGAAGGATATCATACTCGTTCATAATCTTATACCCATTCAAAAAGAAAGATAGGCCAAAAATTTATAATGATGATGTAATATCTTCAGAATTAAAATACCGAGAGCTATACTTACTTTCATACAAATGAAGTCTAACAAAAACTTAAACCAGTTTTCGATGAATTATACTTATTTATTATTATTCTTTCAACCTATTTTTTTTCTTGTTTGTTCCTGCACCAACTATTTCAAAACCAAATATTTTAAAAACAATTCGACGGATTTTCACGAAAATTTCACAGATAAAAGTCAAAATTAAAAACTATGCATAGGCATCTTTTCAAATATGACGACACTTCCGTTTGTCTGCGTCGCTCAATTTACTTTTCAAAAATCCATTTTGTCTAGCAAATATTTAAATAATGGTTGAAGCTAGAAATTTCAAATTTTCAGCAATGATAGATCTACCTTTGGACGGATGCCCTTAGGTCAAATGATTAACGTCCGTTGTAATATCTTGGTAAATACGGGAATAAATCACCAGAACACGTGGGAATTCAAATACACATGTTTATCTAGAAAGTTCAACAACACAATTATTGCAATCTCGATCCCGAGGTAAATTCGCAAACACTACACTCCTCCCTTTTAAAATCTTAAATTCTTTCGTGAATTTAAACAAATGATTAAAGTACACCAAAATAACAGATTTGATTTAACCTTAAACACGAAGATTAACAAACAAAACTTTCAACATAAGAAACGTCCAAATGTCACAAAGTAAGTCAGATTTCCTCAATGAGCCTACGGACGGGTTTGCGTTCACGCACGGGCCGTGGTGAGGGTATGTTCATTGACTGGCTCGCCGCCCTGGATGACATCACTCGACTGGTGGTAGACGGTGTCTTCAACGTTTGACTAGATGGTGGGGAACTTCCTGCTTCCTTAGAAGGTTTTGCATTCGGGAGATCCACTTCCTCTGGTAGATCCACTGTAGGTCTTGTTGGCTCCTTCAAGGAAAAGTCGCCCAGGGGTGGCAACGCTTGTGGAAGTTTAGCATTGCACGCTAGCAAGTGGTCAAGGTGACAAAATCTTTTGCGATTTCCGACTTGGACTAGGTAAGTAAGTGGACCACAAACTTTGTTTACTGTTCCAGGTAGCCACTTCCATTTCCCAGGCTGAATTGTAGTCTTCACTTTCACTTGGTCTCCTTCTTCAAACTGTCTGACCTTCACCTTGCCTCGATCATGAAAGTCTTTCATCCGCTGCTGGCTTTTCTCAACACTCTTCCCGATGTCAAGCTTCACCAGTGTGAGACGCGTTCTAAGTTGCCTCTTCAGAAATAACTCAGAGGGTGACACACCAGTAGTTGTGTGGGGAGTAACTCTATACTTTAATAGGAAGTTCGCTAATCGATGCTCTAGCGATTGTTGTCGTCCCTCAACATCTTTACTTTTCAGGGCCTTCTTCACTATCTGTACTCCTCGCTCAGCAAATCCATTGGATTGCAGGTGGTACGGTGGAACGAGGGTATGTTTTATACCATTTTGACGTGTAAAGTCACGAAATTCATGGGACGTGAACTGTGGTCCATTGTCACTCACTATCTCCTCTGGTAATCCGGTTGACGCAAACATCATCCGAAGTTTGTCAATCGTGTTAGCACTGGTGGTTGATCTCACTGGAATGACTTCCAACCACTTTGAATAACTGTCATTGACAATAAGTAGAGATTGTCCCTTATACTCTGCATAATCAATATGGATGCGTTGAAATGGTCTGGTTGCCCAAATCCATGGGTGTAATGTGGCAGACTGGGGACTGTTCCTGACGGACATACATGACGGACATGCCTGCACTGTCTCCTCAATGTTTCTGTCCAAGTTTGGCCACCATACATATCCTCGTGCAAGAGCCTTCATCCTGCACATACCAAGGTGCTCTTCATGAAGCTCCTCCATGATTCGTTTACGGAGTGCCATAGGAATTACCACTCGGATTCCCCAAAGGATAATCCCTTGTTCTATACTCAAACTGCTCCTGCGCTCAAAGAAAGGTTGAAGTTCTGGATCGTTAACCTGACTTGGCCAGCCGTTCAAGGTAAGTTCAAATACCCGGGCTAAAAGAGGATCCACCTTTGTTGCACGAGCAATGTCTGTGTTACATATGGGTAGCTCTGTGTTGTCCAGCCCTGTGCAGTAGACATCCTCATATTCTTCTGTACCGAGATTCCCCTCTACTGGCAATCTGGATAGTGAATCACAATTTCCATGTTCCTGAGATGGACGATATACAATCTGATATTGATATCCTGAGAGAATTAGTGCCCATCTCTGCATCCTGGCTGCGGCTAAGGTAGGTATACCATTTTTGGGTCCAAAGATAGTTACCAATGGTTTGTGGTCTGTGATGAGGGTAAAAGTTCTGCCGTACAGATACTTGTGGAATTTCTTCACACCAAAGATCAATGACAATGCTTCTTTCTCCACTTGAGCATAGTTCCTCTCGCTGGAACTTAAAGTACGAGAAGCAAAGGCGATTGGCCTCTCCGAGCCATCCTCCATCAAATGCGAGACTACAGCTCCCACTCCATATGCTGACGAGTCGCAAGCTAACCGCAGGGGTTTTTTCATGTCGTAGAATACCAGTAACTTGCCCTTTGTAATCATCTGCTTGCTTGCTTCAAAGCTGCTTTCACATTCATCTGTCCACGTCCACTGCTCTCCCTTTTTCAACAGGTAATGTAAAGGATGCAATACAGTACTCAGATTCTGCAGAAATGAACCATAGTAATTCAGCAAACCCAGGTAAGCCTTTAGTTCTTTCACATTTGTTGGTCTAGGAGCATCACGAATTGCAGCAATCTTCTCATCTGTGGGATGTATCCCGTGTTTGTCCACCATGAATCCCATGTACACGACCTGATCTGCCATGAAGATGCACTTGTCCTGCCGCTGTGTCATGTTGTACTGGCGCAAGCGATGAAATACCTCCTTAACAGTCTTAAAATGGGTTTCATCATCGGGGGCTGTGATCAAAATGTCATCAATTCGACACACTACTTGTGGTAGTCCTGACAGGATCTTGTCCATAATTGCCTGAAATATGGCGCTAGCGGAGCTTACTCCATACGCAAGTCTTCGGTAGCGAAATAGTCCATGATGCGTGTTTATTGTAAGGTACTCCTCTGAGTCACTCTCCAGCTCCACCTGTGAGTATGCCTGTCTTAAGTCCAGTTTTGTGAACTTCTGACCTCCTGCAAGGGACGCAAACATGTCATCAGTGTTTGTTAGAGGGTACTGCTCTTCACTGATCACTCGGTTGACAGTCACTTTGTAATCTCCACATAAATGCACGGACTTGTCCGCCTTTGGCACAACGACAATGGGGGCAGCCCATTCACTGTGTTTGACTGGATAGATAACTCCTTTCTCCTGTAGTTTCTTGAGCTCTCCTTCAACTTTGTCTCTTAAAGCATAAGGCACAGGTCTTGCCTTGCAAAATATTGTTGAACATTACTCCTTCAGTTTTATGCTTGCTTTGAAATGCTTGATTGGATTTTGGTTCTTCTCAAACAGATCAGCATACTCCTTTGTCAAGTGTTCAATTCTGTCCTTCGTCACCATGAAAATTTCCTTCCAGTCAATCTGAATTTTTGATAACCAGTCTCTTCCCAGCAAGCACGGCTGACTCCCTTTTATGACTAGCACAAACATATTCGTCAGATGCTGCTCTCCATATACAACAGTCACACTACATTCACCAAGAATGGGAATGATCTCCTTCGTGTACGATCTTAGCACGATTGTCGATTTCTTTAGCTTACAGCCGGTAAGCATTTTCTGATAAGTGTGTTCATTCATGATTGTACGAGCACTCCCTGTATCTAACTGAAATTGCACTATTGACCCATTGATACTTAGTCTAATTGAGTAGCTCTTGTCTTTGTCGACCTCGCTTGTGCTGTGTACGGAATAAATTGACAGATCCTCCTCCTCATCACTGTCCTATACATAATGGGTAGTCTTATCTTGTTTCAAATAAACTTTTCCCTGGACTTTACAATGTTTAGCTATGTGTCCAGGTTTCCCACATTTGTAGCATTTAATAGAGTTTCTGTGTTTACCAGCATCCAAATAGTGCTTCTCTCCACCGCGATATTCTGGCTTCTTAGGTCCTGCTGATGTCGGTTTTCCTCTCTGTCCAGGTTTCGAATTCATGAAGTGAACCGACTCTGTATTTCCTGCGAATGATTGAGTATCCTTATCGGCAATTTCCATTGCTGTGGCTATTCTGACTGCTCCATCGAAATCTAACTTCGCTTTGGACAACAACTTCTTCTGTATGGCCTCTGATTTGAGTCCGCAAACCAACCGATCCCTCGGAGCCTCCTTAAGAAAGTCGCCTAATTCACAGTCTGCCGAAAGTTTTTTCAGTTCACATACGTACTCATTCACCGTTTCCCCTTCCTTCTGGTTTCTTTTATTAAATTTAAATCTTTCAGAGATGACTAACGGTTTAGGCATATAGTAGTTTTTCAAAGCACCAACAATGTTCTCAAACGAAGTGTTTTTCGGCAGTTGTGGCTGTAACAAGTTCTTAAGAATTCCATAGGTTGCGGGTCCAATCACTGATAAAAGCACCGCCACTTTTTTTTCATCTTTTACCTCGTTCGTGACGAAAAACTGTTCCATCCTCTCCGCATAATTTACGAAAGATTCCTTTCCCTCCTGAAAATCACCAAGCTTTCCGATATTCGTCATTTCGCTTATGATTCAAGTGTCCTCTTGATCCGAAATAAGTCAAAAATGCTCCACCTCGTCGCCACTGTAATATCTTGGTAAATACGGGAATAAATCACCAGAACACGTAAGAATTCAAATACACATGTTTATCTAGAAAGTTCAACAACACAATTATTGCAATCTCGATCCAGAGGTAAATTCGCAAACACTACATCCGTCACTTCCAGTTGTCACCGGAAAGAAAGACAAAAAATCATTTTTTTTTTAAACTTTTTCCTTTTTTGATATTTTTCTGTGGTGTTGATAGTGACCCTTTTACTGATTCACAATATATAATTTGTTTTATAATCAGTCGACGCATTCTCGAGATACCTAGCATCAAAATTTTGAAGGAGACTCTGAATAGCTCAATCATTAGAGTCGTGGACATGTGCCTAGGCGACCCATGTTCAAGCCCCGAGTACCGAAAGTTTTTTTTTTACCGATTTTTATGACATTTTCAGATCTCACTAACGATGTTCTGAACCTAAACCAATTTTTTGGGGGGTTGATGACATCATTTCCGTGTTTGAGATATGACATTTTAAAGATTTTTAGGGGGTTGGTTTGTCCAAGAGTGTTTTCATAAACTACTTACGATATCAATTTAAAAATTTCAAGGATGATAAACAAAAGAGTGTTAATTTGTACAAAAGTATTCATATGTATATAGGCCATACTTATCACAAGAACTACCGGTATGTAGGTATCGAAAATTGAGATAAAAAAGCGTTGTAATTTTGAACGGTTTTCTAAGTTTATCTATTTCTCGCAAATATTTTGTTGTGACATGTAGAAGACGAAAAACTTAAATTTAAAATTTGTTTTGTTTGACTAAAGAAAAAAGGGGCTGGCTCCTTAAATTAGGGATCCAGAGGACTTGAAAGTTTTTACTTTATAACTCGAAAACGGTTTAGATTTCGATATGGCTGTCGCCGGAAAAATTATTCATTTTGATCTTTTGAATGTCGTTACAATAATATTTTGTGCGGGTATTGCGCAATATGAGCGATATCTGTTTTCATTTGGCAACTAAACGAGATCTCTATGCCTATAACTGACATTAAGCTACCGTAGACAGTGCACAAACTTACCATGTACATATATGGAAAATGTATAAACATTCTCATTCTCTTCTATAGTGAAACACATAATGTATAAACGAACTGCAGCTATGCAATGCATTTGAGACGCATTTAAAACCTAACTGGATTCCGAGCTTTGTATGTGAACAATTACGTATCCTATTCATTGCCCGAAGAAATAGGTTGCGACTGGACTAGCGAGCAGGCTGCTGTTATCTAATACACAAGGTTTGCGTCTTACTTTAATGCACACATTGGTTAACTTATTTAGCTGCAAGCACAAATAATTCCGATTTTAACAATATTAAGAAGTAAGTAAAAAAGATTATACCTTAATTGAAGGAGTTATGGTGTTTTAGTCTCGTATTTTATGAAGGATAGTTAGTATGAATGTTTTCTTGTCCATGTTAGAAAATAATTTATTGTTTGGAAATAGAATTCAGTTATGTTATCAAACTGCAAACATTTAAAACCCCCCACGTTGGGTGTACAGCATCACTCGCACAAGGCCGAGGAAACACCGCGCTAGTGGACAAGCGATTCGCTGTAGTCTAAGGCACAGGCTTCTCGTGTTTCTACGTTACCACACATTTGAATATTCATTTATTCTTTGTTAAATTGTTTTTTTTTAATTATATCGGTTATAGGTACATCAAACCTTTAATTAAGCATTGATTTCAATCAAAGTGCGTATCAAAATAAATTAAAAAATGTCATCAATGAATGTAATACAACGTTTTACAGCCGTACGAGTTGAAAGATAAATACGTCTGTACATTTCTTACATTTTGTTACTGAGAATTTAATGCATTGCACTACCCACTTTTAGGCGATATTAACAACATGATTATACCAACACACACATCTTATGTATCGGTAATCTGTTAAAATTAATCTAGGTTTAACAAATATTAGACGTCATTTTTTTGAGCTGTGAGAGAGGGGGGGAGGGGGGCATGAACTAAGCAAAGTGTAGTAAGTAAAGTGAGTTGAAAAAATATTTAGAAAGCGTTCGAGATATGGCAGTTTAAGTATCACAATGCTACATGCTTGCGGTAGGTGCAGGCACGATAAAATTAACCGATGCCCGCTAGCACGAAAGGAATGGAAGAAATCAGCGATCATTTCGAATTTAAAATTTTTGAACAAGTTTTATTTACATTCAGGCCGTAAAAAATAACACTATTAGTTTAATCTCTTCCAATTCATTAAAATGCATACTCATTGCTGATTTGATTCTTTCATTTAATTAAATTACATTTTGTTTTGTTATTGAATGTAAAAGAATATTTGAGTCAAAAAAAGGTTTATTAACACTCGGTGAGCAAAAGTTTTGTTTATATTCGGATAGTTGAAGGGCGAGTAGAGGACTGATGTTTAAAAATACTACTAGTAGATTCCAGATATTTTCTAATTGTCTGATCAGGGACCCTTCTTCCCCCAAAGAAGCGCACAGCGATCGCGTAAAGAATGTTCTTATTTTATTTTTCCAACCAAATTTTTGTGGGCGATTTCTCTAAAACTAGTGGACCGATTTATATGAAACTTTTAGATCTGATAGAAAATGATCTGAACCTTATTTTAAAAGAAGGCGTCACTTCCGGTTTGGAGACATTCACAATTAAGCGATTTTGAGAGGGTCAGCTTGTCCAGGGATAAACTAAACGATTTAAGATATTGAGTTGTAAATTTTTGGGATTGTAGACGAAAGGTGGTAGATCTGACATGTTCTATTTATACTGTCCTGTGCACAAAAGCGCTGAAGCTCACTGGAGCTTGAAAATTACGGTAAAAAAAGCGTCGTGAATTTTAGTGGTTTCATTTCAATATCTCTTTTCTTGGTAGTATTTTGTTATAACATGATCAAAAACAAATAAACTTTATAAAGTCAAGAACTTTCATTTTACATCAAGAATAAGGGACCGACCCTTCAAATTAGGGGCCGAGAGAGCTCTAAAGTCCTTTGATGATAACTTTTAACTGTGAAATATTTTGTTATACGTTATAGAGTCAATAATATGCATTATAACATTGTTTACTTAAACACGGCAATATTTTACTACTGTCTCACGTATTAAGGGAGTTTAAGGGACCAGAATTCCGAAACTTTGATCCTCATTATCTTAAAATGGAGGAAAATTATGAAAAACAAGGAGTTACAGGGTCGGTACCTAAAAAGACCTTCTCTAGATATCTTGAGAACGGTACAGAATTTCTAAACACTTGTTGAACAACATGTGTTTGAACTGAAGAAAAAGGAGCTAGCCCTTCGAATTAGGGGCTGAGGGGACTGTAAAGTCTGTAAATGATAACTTTTAACTTTGAAATATTTTGTATTACGTTAGAGAAACAATTATATTCATCATAACTTAAACGGGTAGTAGCTACGATTTTGGAATATTTTTAAAAGTTTTTATTCAGCGAAATAATACTTTAGAATGATAAATTTTGTAACAAAATACAATTTCTGTTATGTCCCAATCGATAGTTTTGACGAACTTGGTCAGTATAGGCAAGTGACTTGAATTTTTGTCTGGTAGACAAAAATTGAAATAAAGTCCGTTCGTATTCATATGACCTTTTGTGAACTCATTCGACAGCCTCAATAACGCATGCGTAGATTGCTTTATATAGCAGAAGACATGGCCGACACGGGTATGTCAACTCGCGGACGAAAACGTGTTCTCACAGATTCAGTCAGAAAACGAAATCGGCAAAACATTCGGGCGTCTTATAATAAGGCGCGAGTAAATATCGGCGTCCAGTTTGAACGTTGGAAGGGGTTGAAAGACACTCTGAAGCTCGAGAGCCATGCAGATGTCGCGAAAGTTTTACTGGACAAGTGAGTATTAAATTTTGAGTAAAGTGTGATAATTCACGATATTATACAGATTATTTCATTAACAAATTTTAATCTAGGCAGAGAAAAACATGCATGCAATCTATGATGTCTTAATTCCTTTCCGAAGCATCTCTATCGATAATGTTAGTTTTGGGGTACCCCAAGGGGTAGATGTCATACCGAAAAAAACATTGTAATGATAGAATTGAATTGGACTTTGAAAAACGATATCGCAGTTGTTTTGTCATCGATTTATATTGCACACTACTTATGCTTTATGTTTATTATATAGGTATGACCTGTATAGAAAAGACTGCTTCGGTTCTCCCAAAGGATCTACAGTCGAGCCCATGAGTCCAGCGGGTGCACCTATTACCTCTACCCCAGGACCATCGTCTTTTCCATACAAGTGTGATGTGTCAAGAATTACTTCTTCAGAGGCGGAAATAACTGAGTATATATTTATTCTGCAAATTTTCAAAGTTTTTATGTAAACATTTTGATATGCAATGTCTCATTGATATGTTGTGTAGCAGAGAAACTACAAAACATACATAGTAAAAATACCTGATGTCTTGCCTTACATTATGTGGAAGACAACAGACGATATATATATAAAAACATTTTCACTACAGATATTCCATAAATGCATGAACTAAGTAATATAATATTTCTGCAGCCAGATAGCTAGAGTCTGGATAAGGATTTCAGTCCTTTTCCCTCTCAAATATAAGTTTTTCCAATTGAACCATTATTTATCCATGATCCACCCCCACCCACCCCTAAAAAAATTAATATAAAGAGCAAAAGAAATGAATACTAAATAATAATACAGTGCACAAATTCTTGCAAGCGCATTTTTTCTTCATTTTTGTATATAATTTTATGACTGTTAATAATGATGTAAAAATGCATGTGCAAGGCGGATTGGTCCCTGGTGAGAATTGGTCATATGCCAGTATCGTTTGTCAAAGTACACAATGATACTATAAGTTATCCAGGTCTTATCAAGAATGGACGGGGATATACCCTGGCTTGTGTTCGCAGGACGAAGGGTGTATGGAATACAACCCAAGGGTAAATCCCCGTACACCCTTGATTGGACCTGAATAACGAATTTATTTCCTGTTATACAAATTTTGAAATTATATATAGTTTTACTAGTGCTTTGCAACTTGGAAATCAATTAATATTAATTGAAATTGTGCTGAAAATCATTTATTCTTACCAATAGAATGTTAAGATATATTAGGTATTTTGACAAATTATTTATTCATTTACATCATTGCATGTTACATTATTTTGCACAAATATCTATAATAGGTGCACTTGATTAAAGCAAGAATTGCATTGTGACGTCACATTTTATTTACACCCGCGGCTTCAGCAGGTGCTCGGAAATTTACACCTAGCTTGTTAACCAATCATTTCTCGCATTACAAACGACATAGGAAATAATAGTTTTTTCAACTGACCAAGCAGAGAAATCCTTAAAAGTCACTGTGAATTCAGACTTTTTTATGCTGTGTGGTAATTAAAAAAGAATGCCTTCTATATTTCAGTAAGTCAGATGTATACATGTCTGGAATAGAAGAAATGAAAAAAAGCTGTCGATGTCCCATTGTGAAGGAGTCAAACAGTTTCATAAACCCTTTTGAGTTAGTCATATTGTTTTTGTTTTTTTTTTTGGTTTTTTTTTACACAGTAAATAATAAATTAATCTGATATCAGAAATTCAAAGAACTATATCTTATAATGCCTATGCATATAAAAATAATACATTTTTAGTAATTTGGTTTTATTCCAATATAGTTTGACCATTGATGTGACTGAGGTGGAAATGACAGATGATGATGTAGAGGATGATGATTATGAACCAAGTATTAACATCACTCTAAGGTACATAATATGAATTTTTACTCCATATGTGGGTGATACAATCCCATAAAGTTTGTAGCCAAAAAAGAAAATAAATTACTCTCATTTTCAATTTAGCTATATAAGGGTCTGGTGTTTATAAGTAGTGAAGAGATGTAAACTAAGATTTCTCTGCTTACAGGTGTTTGGCAAGGTGGGGGGGGGGGGGGGGGGAGTTGAAGGGTCAATAAGGGGCCAAAATAGTTTTGTAAAATATAATAATTGTAGATACAAATTATATTTCAAAACAATGCATTTTCTTATCAAATAGAGAAGGACTTGACACCACTGCTGCTACTGATGATGATGAAGATGACGAATGCATAAGTGATGAGGAAATCGAGACTACAGAAGTTGATTTTAGTCAAAGTCCTGGTTGTCATCGCATCAAAACCAATGAAGAGATACAAGGCTTTATGAATGATCAACCTTTCTTGATATATTACAACCAGCTGCTGAATTTAGCTACAGCAAACATACAGAAAACTTGTTCGCATAAAGGCTGTGGACTAGGAGTAGAAATAAAGAAAGAAGTTGTTGCATCAGCCCTTTACCTGAAATGGGTAATGTGTTTATTCATAAATATAAAATTGCACATCATTTTGTAGTCATCACTTCTTGTCCTGAGATATATAAGATTTCATGATTAGTATTTGTGTATAAAATATTGTATCTCAGTATCCCCATTTGTATTTGCTATTTACTTAATACAGTTGTCTATTTTTGTTTATCAGATTTGTCCAGATGGTCACACGCTTTATAGATGGTGCTCCCAGCCAATCTTGAATAGAGGTGTACACATTGGTGACTTGATGCTGACTGCAAGCACTGTCCTCTCAGGAAGTAATTTCCAAAAGATATCGATGTTTGCTAAATTTTTACATCTTCCTATTCTTAGCAAAAGCACCTTCTATAAAATGCAGCGCCAGTATGTTGTCCCATCTGTCGATGAACACTGGATAAACCAGCAAAATGCAGTACTGGAGGAGTTCAGAGGAGTTGATTTGGTTGTTCTTGGTAAATACAAATATTGCTTCTATGCATTTGTAAACTATCAGTATTTCTGTCCTGACAAGATTGAGATTGGACAAATATTGGATAGTGAAGATGCAACAGTCCAACAATTTTTGTGTTGGATTGTTAGCTGGTTGATTGCAACATTTGTTTTATTGGACTTTTGTTGGTTAGAACTAAATATAATACCTGTAAGGGTATAACATTAGACATTGATGTAGTTCTAACTTAAACAATAATGTTTTCTTAAAATTGAAGGGGATGGAAGAATGGACAGTCCGGGACATTCCGCGCAGTATTGCTCTTATACCTTCATGGAGTATACTACCAAAAAGATCCTATGCATCATCACCTTAGACAAAAGGTTTACAGAAAAGAAAAGTACAAACTTGGAAAAGGCGTGCTTTATAAAGGGACTTGGGTTTCTTATAGAGAAGGGGATGAAAATTATAGAAGTTGTGACTGATGCACATGTGCAGATTTCATCACTAATGAGTGCGTATAAACTGTAATAAGTTTTTTTGTTAGTACATGTAATATACATGTACCTTTGTATTTGTTACATAGCCAGGTGAATATTTTTCATGTTTTTACATACTAAAAATTTCAATGATAAATGAAATCTGATATTTTTTAATAGAGAAAAACTATCCAGACATCAAGCATTCATTTGATGTTTGGCATGGGACCAAGAACTTGGGGAAAAAAATCATCAAGGTAAGCATGATATACTGTGTTGGCATGTGCCTGTTCCATTCGTAACACTGAAGACTACAGTGAAGAACTTTGCATGAATTAGTTATAGCAATTTCATTGACATTGCGATGCTTTCATGTTTACTAAGGCAGGTCAAGAAAAGAAGAATAAAGGTTTGCTGGACTGGACCAAAGATGTGGTTAACCATTACTGGTATACAGCACAAACTTGTACTACATAAGAAGACTTTGTTGTAAGTTAAAAATGTCATAAAAACCCTTTTCTAGTAATTTAAAGTTAGAAGACAAATTAAGATGGTAAATTTTTTTCAGGGGATGTGGATTGGTGTATTACATCATGTAGTAAATGTACACAGTTGGATATTGCCATTCAGTTCCAGTAATAAGTGTGAACATGGTCCATTGACATCTGCTAGAGAGAAGGGATGGCTAGAAAAAGATTCCCCAGCTCATGTTTCCTTAAGGAGTATTGTTCTGGACAAAAGATTATTGAACAACATCCCATATTATCTGAACTGCAGGTTCATATCATTTGTCAATTCTTAGTTTAAAGTATTTCTAACAGTATCACAAATAAAAATATATTTTTGTATAGATATACATTCTAAAGTTATTCTAGAACAATTATTGAGGAGTTTTTATGATGCTAACCCTAGTTTCAACAATGTTTTATTTTAGAAAATATTATTTTTTACAATTGAAAATCTTTTATTACTTCAGAAGTACAGCAGAGTTGGAAAACTTCCAGAACCTCATTTTGATGTACGCATCGAAGCGACATTCATACACGCCACCTGCTTACCGATGTCGAAATCTCTTGGCTGCATTGGACCATAATGGTCACATTGATAGAGAAGTTATGACAAACAAAGATGGATCTATCAGGTTATAACAAGTTTTGTCAACTTAAGCAAGGAAATGTTGATTTTGATGACATTTTATCTCATAGTGCAAGGAACATAGTACTACTTTGAACTTAGAATACAAAAACTTGTAGGCAAACAAATTAAAGAACGGGTTCTCTTGACTTAACTTGCATTGTTCAAGGAAATTTTACTTAAAATGGAGAGGAAACTTCATGTGCTTGTATAATACAATGCATTTAAAAACCATTTCATGTAATGAGGAGGTATGCTTTGCATAGTGGATCATTTGTTTATTGTATTGAATAGAAATTCATTAAGTAATATTCTCTCTTATTTAAGGTACCAGAGAGTTTTTCAGAAGAAAAGTAGTAGATGGTCAGTCACAACATGTAAAGAACCAAAACAGTATTCATATGTGCCTGAGATGATGCGGAAGATTATCCTTAAACGCCTGGATGATGCCATTGGTATGAACCAGAAGATGGTTCTAGAGCAGGATGACCCCAGGAGAGTTTCATCTCACCTTGCACCAATCCCCCCACCACCTTCTCAACAGATTGTTCATGAACAGCGATCACGATTAAGAACAAGTGTTGACATGGACAAAACTATTGATTACTGGGTAGAATGAACTCATTGTGGACTACTCTGTTCCTGTTATCTTTATGATAGACATACATTTTACATGTCTATGATTAGTTATGAGGCGTGCTTTCATGTACTTAAATTGATATTCAATTGATAGTCATGTTATTTATCATTGGATTTTTAAGAGGTTTTCTATACTTCTTGATCACAAAGCTCTTCATAAGGGAAGGTGATTTTAAGTGGAACTTTCCCATTTCATGAGTGTGCTTTATTTTTTTATCTAGATGCACGTTTACATAAAGTGTACATGTAGTTTTTTCAAAGAATAACAGCTTGAGATCTAGCAATTTTTCTGCTTTTACATTTGCATGTAATTTTGAATTAAATTAGATATGTGTTCCATGTGAACAGTTTTTATGATATACATGTAGGTGTTTGCTCAACATAAAAGAAACTTGAAATTTGAACATTAGTGCTGTTTATTAATATACATGTATATTATCCCAGACGGCCACCCACAAATCCCCTATATTGTCCAAAACTGTCAGGATAAGTATCTCTTATCCTCCACTTGCAGCAGCTTGGAATGACACGGCGGTTTCCTGCCCCCAAATGCCCATGCTGCCAGAGGATAAACTGCCGGTATCCTGCGTGGCGATTGCTCCGGTTAAAGTCGTCGTCCTCACCAGCAGCAAGGACATCCTGTCTGTTTAAAGAGATGAAAATAAATTGAAATGACATTTCAGTGATAAGGCGAACACAACATTAAAAATTAAAGTCATGGGAGTAAACAATACAAATTGATCTAGAATAATATTTTAAAAAAACTTCCTTACCTGTACCGACGAGCTACCATCAAAACTAATGGGTCTAGAACTATCAGGTCAAAGTCCTGAAATTATAGGTATTTACATTAATATTATAATACATTTCTATTAAATGTTTTAATATTAAAATTAGTTATATGTGCGTCATATAGAACTACTTACTGGCAAAGTAGAGAGGCAGTTGGAAGGTGTTTGCCTGCAGCACACCCTCTCCTCCTCGGTGGGCATCTCCCGACACTTTCTGCACACACACCAATTAGGGGAATTGCTTCCGGGCAGTGGATGATATCCACCTTGAGCGGCTTCAGCTTGAGATGCCCGATCGACGATGTCGAGAATTAGTGATGGGTCTCTCTCACAGACGCTCATCACTAATTCTCTCAATGCATCCTCCGTCATCTCGGCAACACGATTTTAAATATTTTAATGAAAATACGAAATCAATTATACAAGAAAATACGACACATACAAGAAAATGAAGAGTGTTACAAGATATCATAGTATACCCTTAGTTGAAGATTTCGGTCTATTACACGCTGTCTGAGCGTCTCGTGTCTGTTTGGCCCCCTGCATATTCCTCTAGCTCTAGCACCCCGTCTCCGAGCTGGACCCTGCCCTCTTGCTCTACCTCTAGCCCTGGCTCTCCCTCTGGCTCTGCCCCTGCTTGGTCTCTCGGGGCTAGAGGAAGACTCTCTATCAGACATAGAACTTCTTGAAACCTGTATAAGTTGCATTTAGAGTATGTATAAATTTGTCTATGGGATGGTAAGTGGAGGGCACTAGGGTGGAGGTAATCATAATATACAAGTAAGCCTAATATACATATGTACGTAGCTTATCCTCTTATATAGAATATATTTTTTTAAATGTTCAAAATATTGTCAAATGGAATTGCATATTTATAAGGAGTAAAATCTTTTATTTATTATTGATATGTAAATTCTATAACATATAACACAGGCACATGAATTTTGTTTATAAAAAGTGATTCAATATGGCCCAAAAAATCCAACCCCTTTATAAATGTATATATAAAGTACTAGGAGTAGGATTTTTTCATCATACTTTATCAATAGAAGGGGTAGAATTTTTCGATCTTTGGTTTTATTGAGCGATTTGTTGGTAAATAAAAATAAAATAAAATCAGGAGTCTGTGATAACAAACATTACGTCAAAACGTCAGTTGTGAACTGGTGATATGGAGACACTACACCTCGATTCTGATGCTAATCAAATTTTCATAACCTATTTTTCCGTATATAATAATATAGTTTGTAAGTATGAAACGATCACAATTTATGATGATGATTTATATTATATAACGTAATTGAAATAAAAGTAATAATACCCCTTGGGGTACCCCATTCATGTTTCTACGTACACAACATCGAAAGGAAACAAATTTCACTAATTTTTACGGTTTATTAATAGAAATGGATGAAATAATACTTTAAAGAATGAATAGGCTTGCAATACACCTTCCACTGAATATAAATAATTTTATTTTCACATAAAATCATTGTCATGTGCTTACCTCGTCATCCATTACGCTGCATCCGGGTATGTGAAAATCAGCTTCGGTAGACGTCGGAAAACTTCCGATGCATAATTAATACGGTGAGTTCGGACGAATTTGATCAATTAATTAATGATTAGGAGGCTTTTAATAAACACAGTGATGCATTGTTTGAGTATTTGAGGTATATATATTGGTTTTTAGTTACTTTCAGCAGTATGAAAAATATATCAAAATCTTAGCTACTATCCCTTTAATTTATTTATACATGGCAATTGTTCAATCCTTCGTTGCGTAATAAGGATTTTTAGGGGTTAGAAGTCCGAAATTTTGATTCTCAAAATCTCGAAATGGAGGAAAATTCTGAAAAGCAAAATTAAAAGATGCTTAAAATAATGTGATTAACAATCCCCAACCATATATTGTTTGTTATCTGGACCCTAAAAGGAGTTTTCTGACCAGATCTCAAAACGATCTTCCCCAGATAACTTAAGAACGTTAACCAATTTCTAAACACTTCTAAGCGGTATACAAAAATACCTTTTAACTGAAATGTAGGAAAACAAGCTAATCCCTCAAATAAGGAACATCAAAGGGGTAGATATTTTTTATCCATTTTAGATCCCGCCTCCATTTCCAGATATGTTTCATTGACGAAGAGCAAGAGCAAGGCCATTTCATATTCAAAAAAACGGACGGAAAACCTCTTCGTTGCTCGCAACGAGATCGTGCCTAGTTATAAGTATTAGTTTTTTACCGATTCTTTGAAGATTTTTTAAGATGCAAACATTTTGCGGACAAATTACCACGAATGTCGTCGCTTCACGTGTCTCAGACTTTCTAAACACACTAAACGACCTCAGAAAAAGCATGTGAGGTCTGCATGCATATATATATATATATAGAGAGAGAGAGAGAGAGAGAGAGAGAGAGAGAGAGATACACAAACCATGTTTCTTAACTAATCGGGGCTGGTGATGTGCATGATGATGGTTAAAAAAAACAGAGGCAAATACAGTAATGACAATTGTTGTAAATTGCATTTTTTATTCGAATATCTGTACAAAAACGTAATTAAAGGAGATTAATCAAAACCACCACAAACAACAACAACACAATAATAAAGAAAACTAGTTCAAGTATTAATAATATTTAAATTTTAAGCCAGAAGAGATTGCTATCATACATGTACATAGTCCTTTGCGCAATGAAATGATGTAAAGCTTACGTCAATTGCTGAACGATCTTAAGCTAGGAGATAAATGAATGTTTTTGTTTTGTCGTTTTTTTATTTCAAGGTTATCGTCTTTCCTATTATTGCCATCTTCATCGTCGTATCCGTAACTATTGTCATCATAGTAAATAGGACTAAGTCCTGTCAATGCAAACCTATTTTGCTGTGTATGTGTTTTTGGTTTGGTTTGTGAAATGTTTATTGTCTATATAATTTCAATGTAATTCTTGCAATGTGTTTCATACACATTCTTAGATTTGTATCCAAAATTATTATACGTTAACATTTTTTTATTTTAATGACAGCACCTTTTTTTTTACCAAAGATGTGATAGATGCAGTAATTTCAAATATTGCGATCTTTTGGTTGTTATAAATTAACGGGTAAAATGTAGTTACAAAATGCCAGACTTATTTATTTTTATTTTAAAAAATAAAATGATTTATAAAAACATGTAATTTATTGTTTCATCTGTTAATGAATTGTAGTGGCATTAGTGCATGTTGATATTGCATTAATGTACTAATATATAAATCGTCAACTTTTAATATAGTTTACTGTTTAATGACTAAATGCATTTAGTTGTGGTTTGGGAATTACATTAAAACATTATTAGGTTCCTATAAAGAACAATTGTTATTAGCTGTTAAATGCGTTGATACGTTGCAAAAAAATCCCCATATTTACAAAATGCAAAACGTTCGGGACAACCACACCATTCCCGAAAAAGAATGGACTCACAAGTATCATCTCGTGAAATAATGCATTAAAACAAACCTAATTTTAAAGAATACATATATTTTGTAAAATTCTAAATGAGTTAAAAGTGATACCACACAGTATAAATTAAAAAAAAATAAATAAATAACTATAACAAATGCACAGTTCCAAAGTTTCTATTCACTTGCGCTTTCTTGATTTTAACATTCGTCTCCAGGTTGTAAACAAGTACAATTTTAGTACTTTTTCAACGTTCATAGGAATATTTATAAAAGTATATGTCATGTTTGACCTTAACAAATGACTTTGTACATTATAAAATTTACGATTCACTAACAAATACAGATGTAAATAAATGGTGTATGATACTTGTATGCTTTAACCCATGATACACCAATTTCAACACAATTTAGTTCTTTAAATCGCACGGTAATTATAATTGTTTAAACTAGCAAACAAACAAACAAACAAACAGAAATTGATTGACTTTTCATGTCATCATTATTTCCTCTAGAAATAAATTGTTCTTTATCTTGACAAAGTATCTTCGATTATCTTTGATAAATAACCTGTAATAAACATAGTAGAACGGCTTGAAACTAACACTGAAACACATTAGCTGCTAACGGTTATGATAGAAAATAGATTACTATGTAGAGACATATCTGCTATATTCATAAGACATCTTAACAATACAGAAACTATATCCAATAAGTATACACACACTTGTTAGTTCGAGTAAAATTATCATTACCCTTCGTTGTTTTTTCGACTATAATTTTATGGACTTAATTATTATTTGATTCTGAGAGCTTGTTAAGATACTTCCTACTACTTGGCATTCACTTTTCAACTTGCCGCTTCTATTTTCATTCATTCATAAATATTTAAAGAATTTTGTTCTCATGCCATCATATACATCATTATTATTTCAGGATAAAGCTTTGCGATTCAATGAGCTGAAAGATGACTGAAATATGACTAAGAGGTGAAGGAATGACATAGCCCTGCTTTCCAGACATTTTATTTACCTTTCAGTTAACTGAATGGTAAAGCTTCCTCTGATAGTTTTTTAATGTAATACGGTAAACATACCAAACATCCTGGCAAGCATTAACTAAAGATCAAATTTCATAAAAGGTAATATAAATGGTCTTGTGAAAACATACCACACGCTTTAACGTTTACTTTTTCGAAAATCGATAAACAAATAGACATGAAAGTGTTCTTAAATAGCGTGTGTGAGGTTGAATATTTAATCATAGGTCTTAATTTGATATACATTGTACCTCTACACTCTGGGTTGATTTAACATCGAAAGGACGGGGATTGGTTGTTGCAAACTCTCTGTAATTGAAAATAACCGATAACTACATCAAATTTAATTGTAAATGTATATATATTTTTAATTTTTGATTTCATTAATTAGTATGTTAAACCTTATTATCTCCTTTACGGTTTCAAAACTTTCTGCCACAAAATAATAGGGCTGGATTTTTGAAGGTTGAATTTTTTCTTTACACGCCTCTGCAGGGTCGAGAGTTTTTATCTTTTCAGCATTTCTTAGACAAAACTACAAAAAAACCCAAAATATTTCTTATATTAAAAATCATCCTGGGACATTAAAGTTCGGAGAAATGAAATACAAAAGGACAATACACTAAAATAAGAATTGAAAATATAAAATTCGAGACTGTTTTACCTCCAATTCTTCAGCTGAAGACAATAGTGCGGCTCCGTATACTTTTGTTTCCCCTGCTTCTTTCCACAGACCAACTTCAACAGTGAACCAATATAACTAGAATGAAAAAAATTCAATTTCCTTCCTTGATATTCATTGGCATATTTCTTTATATTTTTTATCGTTTGTGTTTGTTTAAACATATATTTTTGTACAATACCCTAGACAAAACTTTGATGTATTCAAGAGGGGCTCCAAGGCTCGCTAGTCCTATTTCTTGGGCAAACTGAGCAAATTCTTCGTCAGCAAAAAGAGGTACGTGACCCAATAACTCGTGACAAACATCACTGAAATTAATTATTAGTTTAAATATTATATATATATATATATATATATATATATATATATATATATATATATATATATATATATATATAATGCAAAAACCATAAAGTCTACTGTAGCGTTTACATGCTGTGTTAAGATGGCAGAGCTTTTTATAGTACAGTGCAAAAAGTTGGGGGAAAATTCAGCATTAAACTAAGAAACATTTTTTCATATGCAACAATATAATCATTTTGAGACGAATGAATATAGAACCAATTTTAAAGAAACCATTTGTTAACCAATGTGGAGCCATGTGCAGTGTGTATTTCATATACAGGCATTAAGAAATACACCTCTCCGTGGGCATAATGACGTCATACATATACTAATATTACCCAATTTGAAACTTGTAACATTAAAATTGTAAAATCGCTTGATTTTCATTTCACTAAGAGATTAAATTTTGACCTTGTCGTGATAAAAACTACTGTCAGATAAACAGACAAATGAAAAAACGCGCATTATGACGATTTGTCTGCTCATTTTACGGAAGTTACATGTATTGACACAAAAATGTCAAAATAAATCGTGTATGCCTTTATCTACATCACTGTTTTGATCAAATCAATTATTTTGTTTTTAAAAAAAAATTATTAAATGCAGTTCACAGAGGGAGTAGATAAGTAAAAACAAGAACAGCTGTTATCTAAATAAATGATATATGTACTGTTAAATCATTTGATTGCGTGGGACCAATTTTCGTGGATTGTGGGATTTTTGCATATTTATTGGGAGGTTATTTCGTAAATGTGCCGATTTTTAATTTTAAACACATTTTAAAAACACAATCTGTTTTCGTAGAGGACGTTAACTCATGTGAGAGAAATACCCATAAATACCACCAAAATTAAGCAATAACGAGTTCTAATGATTTCACAGTAATATATGAAAAATAACTCTTGAAATTGTGCTCTTACAAGAATCAACCTCATTGTTGAATTATTGTAAACCATGATGTTCTAAAAACGTATATGGATTTTTTTTTTAATCATAGAAACAATGTTTGGAAACTACTTTTACACGCATTGCGTTGGCTGTTGCATATAGATCCATTTAAAGATAAAAAATAGTTTAGTTGAAAAACACAGTAGAATGTAAACTATGTTGTTTCTTTTACTTGTTGTCAATAATACAAACGCAATCGGTAAAGCATACTCGTCACATGGTTTGTAGTTGACCTTATAAGGTTTATTCAGGGTTATTAAAATCTATATGGGTCTTCCTCTATTCTCGTCCTACGTGGAATTTACTGACCGCGCATTATTTCCTATTAGGTCAACTACAAACCATGTCATTAATAGTGTTACTCGATAGAAAAACAAATTATCAATGAAAAATAAAATAGTGTATAAAGATATAAACTGTTTCTTTTAATTAAAAAAAAGATATGTGTTTGTATGTGTTTCAAACTCACGGTTCCGGTGTGTACTCTGGTCTGGAATAATGACGTATGTACTGTGTAGAATAGAACGTGCGGAAAGCTAGTGCTGCTAGGAAGTCACGAGGAGAAATTAAACCTGGCGCAGGGCGTAATCTGAATCCAGTGCGATCTATAAATAGGCAGTGTAAAAGTCAACATAGCTTCAATGCAGGTATGATATATAGAGAACATCATCCTGCATACTAAACCATTTAAAAAAAAATAATTTCTTTATTTCTTCGTATTATTATTATGCTACTAACATCATCATTAAGAGACTTTTAAGATTTTTTTCCTTGGGTGTACATGTATAAAATGAATTTTCGGTTTAACTTTTTAGATATAAAAAGTATCAAGTTATGTTGCATCGCACAAATGACGATTTTGTCATTTTATTTGAGCACAAATTTGACAACATTATAAGTATCAGTTATTACTATATAAATAGTGCATGTTTGGGAGGGTAAAAATTGAAATTGACTCCCCGAGAAAACCATTGTCAACCGACGCGAAGCGGTGTCATTTCAACTGTTATCCTCGCAAAGAGCTACTATTTATTTTATTATACTGAATCTTAATTTTAGAGAAATTTTTACTGCTTTTGTATAGAAATGACGTGGCACATGATTTATGCGCATGTAACAATTCATTGTGTTACCCATTGCCAAGTGCGTTGCTACTGCTTAGGGTTATAGATCGGATTATTAACTGCGTCTAAACCAATCAGATTTCAGTATTTAACATGAAAGTATAATAAAACATATTGGCATGTGCCACGACGTGTTGAAAGTTATACAGTGACATTATGCGACAAAAACGTCTAGAAAATGATAACAAGAAACTGTACCCTATATGGGTTTTTATGGGAACTTTATGGGAATTGTACACAAATATGAATAAATTTACTCTGTAAAAACTTCGAAACGTCCTCTAGTTGTGGAATGTTGTCGGGGCTGTAACCACATTTGGTTTGGAGCAGTTCGAAGTTGATGTTAAATCTTTCACAGGCATAATCAGGATACAATTTGACGAGTGCACTGTAAACGGTTCGCCTAAATACAGCATGTGATTGTTATTAAATTCAACCAAAAACTGATAATGTAAACTGAAATAAAACATCTAATAATTCACCGTATTGACCACTTTTGCCTTTTGAAAAGAAAAGTATAACATTACCATGTGTTGATTTCCTTGTCTGTATAATCCACCCTTGGGATTTCCTGGTCACTATAACAAAACAAACAAAAGTGCAAAATAAGCATTTTTGACATATAACGATTATTAACCATCAAAACAGTAAACTACAATTTTCAAAATATTGATTTTTTTTAATAGATGCAATTAATGATTTATATCTAGTTTATATAACACGACACAAATGGATCTCTTGATTGTCGCATGACGTCATCAGGAGTAATATTTTTTTCCATTGTCGGCTTTATTATTAGTGTGAAGTGATTCTGGGTTTTGGCTTTTTTCTATAAGAATAGTTGTGTTTCAGCTATTGATAATTTAATTGTGTTACATGTAGCTCCTTACAGTATGAAAGAAAGTTTGCAACATTTACATATTTTAGTTCAATTTTAATGATTATGTATTGATTTTCTAAATAAAACAACAATTACATAAATAAAACTATAAATGATTCAATATTAAAACATCGAAGTAGCCGTTTACTGTAGTGAATGTAAAACTATCAATAATGTTTAAACGAGTTTTATGATTTTTTTAGATGGTCTTTATGAACCTTTCAATTACACTTAATGAAGTCTGAATTGTGCAGATTTAGTAAATATTGAAATGTTAATAAAGTTAAACATGAGAATGAAAAAAAAAAAAAAAAAAAAAAAAAAAGTTAGCAGAGTTATGAAGCTTTATTGTCTGTAAACCTTTTTTTTAAATATTCATTTACAAAAAAAAGCTTACTGTTTGTAATTGCGTGACATGGCAGCAACTTCCGCCCTTCTTTTTTTGTAATCATCATCTTTGAAACCCTAACAAAATAAGCCATATAAGTCATAATTAAAGAAGGCCCATGTTCAAAACGTCCAAAGTATTCAAAGCAATTTTGATATTTATTTATTGTACTGCATGTCTTTTGATTATCTTAGAGAATATTATGAGAGTTGAACTAGCAGAAAACAATGCAAAATTATATTGACTATCAAATCCATTTTTTATCTCTCTTTTTTTGTGTGTTTACTTGAGAAACAGGATAGAATAACCTAGTCCAAATTTCCTCCATTTTTTGTAGCACGGAACTTGAAGTTCATCGATGCCACGTTAATTCGCTTTAGTAGTTTTCGATTTGGAGGATAGACTTATTTGGTATCATGTTATTGTACATATAAACATGCCTATTGAACATAATACTCAGGGATAATAATTTGAAAAACGTTGCATTTTAAAGACATAATGAATATGATACCAGAATAACCCATGAAAGGTTGAAAGCTTATTTTAAATGGGGTTCTTTTAAAAGTATCTACCTTTAATTATAGTTCTGAAAACAGTTTAAATTGTAACAGTGATAACAAGCAATGCCGTCGTTATTATGACGCCAAAAATAGACGTCACGAAAAGTGTACACAATTGTATTCTTTTAATTAATATATTTACATTCCACATATTTTTTTGCTTTGATATAGCGTTGAATCAAGATTTTTGAAGTATAAAGTCTCATGACTGCAGCAGTTGCATACACATTTTTATGCACACATCGCTGCAGTAATGAGACTGTATACTCAAAAAAAAATCATGATTTAATGCTTATATTTACATTTTTTAACTTCTTGTCTTGTCTGCAAATGTGATTTATACCTTAAAATTCCTATCTTATCCTAAGGGTAAGTTAATATGAATGGAAGAACAACAGTAACAGCCACAAGCGTGAACTTTGATTTTCGCTTGTGACGTTGCAGTTTACAGTGTTCAACGTTTGTGACGTCATAATAAAACTCGTTATTTTAATCTTTCAGTACCCAGTGATTAGTTGTTGCATTTAGAGGCATTTAGAGATCACATAATTTTATAGGAAAAACACAGTAGAATGTAAATATAGTGTGTTGAAAGCTACGGCATTTATAACACTGTAATGCACACAAGGTACTCTAAGGTTAAAATGACGAGTTTTACTATGACGTTTATTATGTGTTTCATCAAATCTGTAAACTTTATTAAACGTAATTAGACACAACTTTGGATAAATGTTGATACATGTATGTAAGATATTGAAACCCATTTTTTCTATATATACGAATATCTATGTAGTCATTTCTGAAAACTATAACTCACCGGATGATCTGCATCCAATTCTTTGTCACAGCTGAAGGTTTTTGGGACAACTTTGTCTAGATCACTAGTATGTTTGGGACACCACGGAACTGTTCGTAAAAAGACATCATAACAAATATTTTTCTGATTCATTTTTCATTTCGCATTTTTATAACAAATGGTTGTAAATATAACAAAAGTTAAATTGGTTTCATCACATAAAAATGCTGTATCAAATAACGATTAACCCTTTTTTTTTTTAAAAAATTACTGTTTGTGTTGACGATGGAAACGTAACATATATGTACGGATCCAGAACAGTTGTCTAATGTCGGTAATTGGAGGGAGGGGGGGTCCAAGGCTCATTTTTGGTGGTTTTACTAAGTTAATCACCATTCAATCAATATTGTGAATGCGTTTGATAAACATTGTGTATTTTTTTGCTTTACAAATATAAACAACTTATTATAGCCCGATTGAGGGCATTTCATTGGTTAAGAAAATGAATACAATGAATACAATTGAATTGTTAATATTCATGACCAACCATATATATTCAAGTTTTGATTCTTTTTATTTGATTTTAATCAACTCTCATATGCAATTACTCTATGAAATGGGAGTAAAACAGTGTTTGGACTTAAGCACAAATCATAAATGAAAAACAAACACCGCAGACAAGACTTATTTCCCGATAAAAAAAAAATCGATAAATTTGATAAAATGTCATCAGAAGCATTGATTTTCAAGACACTTGTTTATATATATTCCATAACAGTTTTGAGGGAGATGATTATTTAAATACTCTCCCCCTTGGCTGCAAAGTTGGTACAGAAATATAGTACACGTTATAAATACTGTGTTTACAAGAAATTGAAGTCTATTCGGTTGTAAATGATATAATAGAGGTTTTAATGCTCATTACTCTTGCTTTTTGAATCCAGTATACATTGTGTGATTTAATGAAATCTTTTTTTTTTTGATTTCAATAATACCAACAGAAACAAATTATAGACTACTCGTGTCCTTCTAATAATTTTGAATCAATTCATAAAAAAAAATCAATATGTGTTCTCGGCCAGTTTTTCGCAAAACAACTTTAAAGATTTAAAAGATTTCACAAAATCCTATATTTTCATCACGACGTTAGCCCGACGTCATCAACTTCTTTCGTTTGAGAATCAAAAAATGAAAATGCGCTGGTTGGCCAGAATAGCCGATTAACACATATTAGAACATGCAAATCCAATCAAAATTATAATGAATGTTTTCGAATGCACACATGCAATTAATGTAAGGTTTTGAAGAGAGGAAACTTGGCTACTTTTCTTTTCATGAAACTCAATCAGTCAAGCATACATTCATTGCAAAAACAATTACCATACAACTATTGGCATATTAATAAGTTTGTAATCGTATATGATAACTAGCTAAAGCCAAAATAATTTTAATAGTTATATCGGTATTTGATATACAGAACGACCAAAGTTAATGCATACGGTTCATTTTTTTTTACAATGTACTTGTCTAAACATTAATCAGGTTAAATAGTTCAAACGCACACTCATACCTTATAGAACTAAATGCGACAATGTATGTCACATCTTTAAATTTTTCGCACTTGATAATTATAAATGTTTGTATAAAGTGCAATTTAGCTATTTAAAATTTTTCATTTTATGTTTTTAAGATATTTTGTTATTTTCAAAAGAAATGTATGAGTTTGCTATGACGGTCAACTCTGTACGCCGAATCCTATTGTGACGTCAGCAAACCCGCGAGCTACGTTAAATGTAGCTCAATCATTATACGTATCGAAGAAGAAAATTATGTTTCTATTTCAAAAGGATTAGGATAATTCATTAATCAGCTGTTGGGGCATTTCTTTCGTTAAATTTTCACTGCAGTACGGGATCTTCATCATGATATTACTCTGGGGAGAAACTGATATTAGATTTATTCATTAACGACCAATTAAAACGAAGTCATCTCTACTACGAAATCAAATGATCTCATTTGAAAAGAAAGACACGTTTATATATGCAAAAATTACTTAAATCAAATCGACAAACTACTGTAAAATTACACTAGTTTTGATGCATTGTTTACATCTGTGGGTCTGTGTGACGTCATAAATCCTCAAAATCAAGAACGATAAGCGGGTAAGAATTTTTTCAGGTGCTCAGTTTTCACGGTTATTTCTCAGTAATGCAAAAAATCTTACTTCAAGTATTTTAACATTTGTTTATACCAAGCTTTATGAAAGAAAATCATAGTGTAAAAAATCGTTTCATATGACCTTTAAATCCCTAATAACGTAAGAATGGAGAAAACAATTGTCTTATATAGATAAATAACGTTAAACCCCAGTCACACCGGAACTGCGTCCTCAAGGCGATCCCGCTGAGTCCTTAAATAATGAAAAACGTCAAAGTAAACGCAATAGAGTCTCCTATAGCGCCGTAACAACGCAACGGCATCTTCGTCCGTCGCGTTTGGATCGCCTTGAACATTTTAGAACGGCAGGCAACGGCGCGCACTTTGAATATGCACAAAGTACAAACCGTGGCTCTGCGTTCTGATAAACACGCCGTAGAAGCGTAGTGAGTTTGCCGTGACAGCGCCGTAAATTCTCCCACAGCGCCACGAAAGCTCTGTCGGCGCACTCAAGAAACGAAGATAACTGCAGTGTAGACGCAGTGATAAGTCTATTGCGCTTGCACGGAGACCTCACGGAATCCTTCGGGATCTCACTGCGTCTCCATCGCGCTCTCACTGCGCATCCACAGCGCTTGAACAAGTTGTTTTTCATTTGACTGCGTTCACACAGCGACCCCAAAGAGCTGTTGCTTCGTTTATCGCGCTCTCGTGACGATTCTTCTGTGTTTATACCGCGCTCCCACGGTGTTTCTGGTGCGTTGTCATCAGGACCACGAAAAATCGAACAATAGCTGTTGTACAATAGCAAGTGATGTAATAATTATCAAACTGGATGTAGATGACTATGTAAAAAGTAGCATTTGCTAATATTCCAAGACCTATCAATGGACGTAGATGGAATTCATACCATTTGGTTCTGATGTTTTCACACATTTCTCTGTTTTCTAACAACTAACAACGGATCTTTTTTGCAGACCTGGCTAGTAAGAGTTCTGTCCTAGTCCTTCACAAACTGGTTAAAAGTAGTTATGTTTTAATTACAATGTACCTTTTCATAAAATCAAAACAATTTTTTTAATTATATATTTACTAGTTGTAAATTCTTGTTTGTTACCCATACAATTGTACAAATTAATATTAAACTACAAAGAAGTAAAGAATGTCTTGTGCACGCAGTCAGCGCGCAGAGCATGCAGTGAACGCTCAGTAAAAACTCCTAGCACGTCGTGGGCGCTCGGTGGAGACTCAGCGAGAGCGCAATAAATCGCCAAGTAGAACTCCTTGGAAACGCGGTTACACGCCGTTGGAGCTCCGTAAGAACGCCTCGGTCGCCATCAGGACGCACTGACATCTCCACTTGTAAAATTTTCAAATAAAACTATACATTTTTTCTGAATTTTCCTTGCGATCCTACGGCGTTTTCATGAATTTTACAACGCCGTGAACACGCCGTGGGGACGTAGGACCTTTACTATGAACATAATTGCTTCTATAAGGCACTACAAAATATTTCACATTTAAAAGGTATCACTAAAATAATTTAGAACCCTTTCGGCACCTAGTTTGAAAGACAAGTCACTTTTTCTTGATATAAAACGAAAACTCTTGATTTTATAAAGTTTTTATGTTTTATAATTTTTAACAAAATAATTTTTAGAAAACAGATATTCAAAGAAAACCATGCTAAATCACGACGCTGTTTTTTTTCTATATTTCGAGTTCAGACGAGCGTCGGATTTTTTATCACAGAACAATGAAAATGCTTCTGACACATCTACAATCTTTGGTCTATATTTCCTAAAGATTTGAACTCGATATCTCTTTATTCCTTTTGAGGAAAATCCCAGGACAGGCCGACCCTCTAAAAATCGATAAAACATCAATATCGCGAAAACGGAAATGACGTCATCAATACAAAAACTCCTATAAGGATCAGATCAATACCTATAATTTCAAAATGTTCACAAAAATCGGCCGAGCCGTTCTCGAGAAATCGTGTCCACAAAAATGTGTAAGAAAAAAAATGATTAGAGAAAAAGAAACAAAGCGATCGCAGGAAGGTCTTTCGTTGGACAGGGAAGACCCTAATTATAATACTTATAATATCCAGTATGAAAACAATAGTCTTTAGTGGAAACGGAAGACTTTGCTACCATTATCAAATCTAAGCGATGTTTATTTAGTACCCAGGTCAATGTATGTCTAGATCTTACCTGATATAATCTCTAAGTTCTTAGAAACATTTTTGAGACCCTCCATGGCTCCTTTCAGACTTCCACTATTGTCACAGATCAAAATGAAATCGGATTCTTCCCTTCTTTCCTTGTTTTGTTTAGAGTTAATATGGTGAAGATTTACCTGATGGTCCTAAACATCAAGATAAAACTAATTATTATAAAATTATGGGATTTTTTTTAATATTAACTTAAACCTATACAGTAAGGACATAATTTAGCTGTTGAGCTTTGCTAACTTACTCATAAGAAAACGTTATATGCGATTCTGAGAGAGAGAGAGAGAGAGAGAGAGAGAGAGAGAGAGAAAAGAGAGAGCATGTGTGTTAATTATAACTGAATTGCAGTTTCAACATATATCATACAAGTAATTGTTTTGCTCTAACGAAGGTTATAGGTAGAAACTATTAACATATATAAGTGGGTTTTTACTTCGAAAATACGCCTGTCAATCAAATATAAGTGTAACAGATAACATCAATCGCGGCGTATTGCTTAAAACGTAATACATCACTTAAAGAAAACATGGAATAAACAAAAAAAGACCCGAAAGAAATATTTGTTTTTGAAATCACTCACCATTTATTTCTTTTTTTATTGTGATTTGTACTTTTGTACAAATCCAAAATCACCTTTTACATTTTTGTTGCAAAAAAATGTATAACATTTCTATAATTCATAAAATAAAAAAGTAGAAAAATATCAGTTGAAACGCTAGGAGTTGTACATATGAAGCATTAAATGCTGTTTTATTTTTCATTTTTTCATGCATTAATTATTCAAAAAATTGAAATGTTTGTTTGTTTTTTTTCAAGGAACTTTTTCCCATGCGTAAAGTTTGTTGACGTATTGTAGTATATGTGTTGTGCGGCTCACTGTTTTAATTTCTACGGTAAACACACTTGAAATATCACTGAAAGGTAACTGAAAAGTGACCGAATGACATATTTGTGCCATTTAGTCACCTTTCCAAATCATTCAGTTATCATTAAGTTGACTAAATGGCAGAGCTTCATCCTGTGAAAGATTAAGGTCTAACAAATGATGCCGTTAAACATGTGATAAAAAGAATCTCTCATGATGTGTGATGGTATATATTTTTATCCAACTTGCTGTGTGTTTTCTATCGATTAAAATGTGCTTATAGAAAACCCACACTCGTTAGATAAAATCATATACCATGGCAAATCATTAGAGATTCTATATAAATCTATAGGAAATTACTATTTTCATGTTAAAAAAATATCAGGAGTATAATACTCAGCGTGAAGTAATTTTTCAGGTAGAAAATATTCATATAGACATATGTATGTTTTTATACCGAAGTATCCATTCTTTGTAAAATGAGATTGAAAAAAAAAATCATTTTGAAGTACTTCCTTTTACGATCGGAAGAAAAAAAATAGTTTGAACACATCTACGTTAAAGGTCAAACGCCCCAAATAATTCTTTGTGCTTAAGTTTTTACCATTTCTGAGAACTTGTGGATACAAAGTCTTTTAACTCGGGATAGGCAACGGGCGACCGGAAATGAATTTTAAATAAAAATAAATAAAAAATACCACGGGGTATTATCTTTACCTATCATCTCTGATGATTTCAGAAAAACATTCTTTAGTCATTTTATTTTTGAGAATATCTATCGCGAAAAAGAGGGAAAATAATAATAGCTACAAACAATCTTTCATTTGGCTACTGCCAAAATATACTGACTTTTTGATAACAGACTTTTTTGTAAAAAAAAAAGTCATTTCTCAGCCAAACAAAGACCCCCAGGACAAAATTGAAATTTCCGAAACCGTATTGCACATCTTAAGGACATCCCAAAACATGTTCTAAGAGATTATTTGTATACTGTTGAAAATATAAAAGGAGTTCGAGGACCAGGTTTTTTGTAAAAACAAAAGAAAAAAAAAAAAAAAAAAAACCACGTTATTTTGTATCTATTATTTGACCCACAGGACTACCAGAGAATTTTTGAAATCTGTTTACCCAACAACATGCCACCCCAAATCAAACTGTAGGAGTTCAGTTTGCTGGTTTATAAGATGTAAGAACAGTTTGAGAAAGTAAAACTTGACGCACAGACGGACGAATCAGGGTGACAACAATATACCGAACTTTCTTTAGAAAGTGCGAGTATAATAATGTTGAAAGGCGAATTTTAGCATGCTATATCTTGCGTTTGAAGGGATTATTTATTGAAATTTAGTGATTTTAACGTTTTATTGAGAATTCAATTTTTCGTAACATTTATTCTTTTTAAATGCACGATGTATATGCGTAAAGCATATTGGGCCCGTTGTCTTTACTTTTTTTTTTCTCTTTTTTTTTTTTTGGGGGGGGGGGTTAGAGCTGTAGCATCGATGACAAATGCTAGAAAAACTTTTCAACTTGCAGGTTTCCTCAATATTGGATATGATTGTAGTTATCTAATACCAAATTATTTATCTGTATATAAAAAATTTCCTGCTTCCATTGTGTTTATAGATGTAAACATGTAACTCTATATTGTTGATAATGATTGATGGTAGTTTCATGCATTGATGTTTTGCACATTGATAGCAAAATTTTAACCACACCATTTTGGTCTGTCGAAAAGGGCAAATAAGTTGCGATTTCAAGCGATAGTTAAAACGTCCAAGAAAGGCAGCGAAATTCATAATACCCTAACAATCACTTTTTCCTTTTCTTTTTCTTGCTGTTGTATTTTCTGAAAGATATATACTTTATATTTTTATCGATACTTCTGTTGTTGATTACCGGGTACTTCGTCCATTTCTTGTATACAATGATTATATGAGTGATCAATAAAGGGTATGTATAATGCCTTTCAAACAATTAATACAAGCATTCCATTAAGGAAATTAACATGAGCAGTATAATTTTAAAACAACTTTCAAATTTCACAATGCAAGGAGGTTCCCTCGGCCCCCTTTCCAACGATAAAGTTTTTAAAGATTGGTGAAAGTTGTTTTCTTCCCACCCCTCACCCACGCAGACTAACACTGGTTCCTTCCTTCATTTTTTTAATTTAGTTTTGGATCGTCACTATGAACGTTGTTAAATAATTTTATTTGATCAATTACGTGGTACATGAATCACTTGTTTGTTTGGTTTTTTTTTTTAGCTAGGCTTGACCACATTTAAGACATGCGATTATCGTCATTAGTTTATCATCTTCAAAAAGACATACCTTCAATACTTCCAGTGCTTTGCAAAGCTCACCAACGTTATTACAGAGGGTAAAGCAAATTGTGATTTTCTTTTGGTTTGTCTCCGTTTCCGTGAAGCTTCTTTCCTGATTGTTAGCAGCCATCTGAAATTATATTTGCGTTTAGGAAGGCCAAATTTGAGATACCATGTTAAATACATGCATATTAAGCTCAGGTTTGTTATGCAAAATGCATTTTGATAATTCTCCAACAAACATTGTTCTAACCAGATCATACTCATACTTTGCTAAAAGTCACAATGAACGTGTGATGCTTGAATTGAAATTGTAGTCTTTAAATTAGGCGTTTTCACGATATCAATATTTTCTATTTACTTCTGATATGGAGTACAGGTATTACGACAAAAAGGGGCCTTTTTCTAATTCTTTTTGAAACATTAAAAAATAATGGTCCCGTGAACAACAAACGTGTTACAATCATTAACCATTTATATATTTCAAAGTGACAACTGTTAAAAATGTATATTAAATTAAAACGGATATTACTTTCATGTCAGGAAAATAAACAATTAAAATTATATATCTTTGTAACTAAAATGAAGTAACTGCCATAATTTAAAAAATATAGTTAACTTTTATATGTAAACAAACACATGCCTTTTCACTGTCGTTCAAAATTGACGAATTTTAAGCGTGTTTAGGTTTATTGATTGCTATCGCCACTCCTCTAAAACTAGTGAAAATCAAACGGATCCGATGACCTCTTTGATCGTTCTTTTTAACCTCAGAATTCAAGAATTTAGCGAAAAATAAGGGTTATTTCAAATTTGTTTATTATGGACTTTTGAAATCCCCTTTCCAACAAATAGTATAGGAAAAAAGGTAATTAATTCTATAATTCGTCTTAACGCTTCAAATTAAAAATATTCAGTAGATATCATTAGTTATTTATTGATTTATAAAAAAGTGCAATGCTTGTAATCATTTTTTTAGGCAACAAGAAATGGAGATTTGACATTTTTACCTTTAGCTTACTTAAACAAAAAATCATTCTATTCACATCTAAACTATATTAAGCCTCTTTTACGTAGTAACAATTGTTGATATTTTCTTAATTTAAAAAAAAATCAAAATCAAAGTTTAGGGTAAAATGAAACGTTCAAACTACATTTTATTTTATATCTTATTTTCACGTTTACTCAATAGGCCAAAAAATGCAACTAATAGAAAAAGAAAAAAAATATGTATTAAACACTGTAGCCTTACTATTGAGGTGCTTTTTTTTAAATAACTAAGTCATTGGCCTACTTTTAATTCTGGTAACCTATGAATGTTTTTGAAAAAAAAAATTAAAATTGACCACCAATACCAAATTTTTCTTTAGTTAAAAATTACTACAAAAAATATAACAATATGGTGGTAGGAAATGATAAAACATGAACACCTTTACTTGTTTCATATTTCAGTTAATCATTTTTTGAGTTTTTTTTTTTTACTTTAATCCGAATTTCCTCATCTTTTAAAATTCTACCCATTTTTGATCGAATATTTAAAAAATTGACTAATGATTGCCTAAAACTATTTCTATTGTCTTTATTCTGTTATAAAGCCACAAGTGTACATTGTACGCTGTAAGCAAAGCCCTTGTGGCATAGAAAAATGAGGATGACGCTTTCGATCCAACGTCATCTATATTCAGTTAAAATAGTCTGATTACTAGATCTCTAATGTTAGAACGCGGGGAGGTGGAACAGCTGCGTATGCAGTATCGGTGTTAAGGTAAAAAACATGCAACTATACTGCAGTAGCACATTAAAGATTCACAGTAAAAGTGTTCATAAAAATTATTTGTGTTGATCTAGATTAAACTTGTTTTTTGGTTTCATTTCAGTCTTCATATAATTTTGGTTTGTCACATATTTTTGGTGTATATATACTGCAGTTATTATAACATTTTAAACAACGAAAATGCATGTATTCATTCATTCCGCCCTTTTGCTCTGTGCCATATTATGGATATAACAACTGTAATAGATATAACATCTTGTTAACACACAAAACGTGATATGCCCTTTTATTTTCTCTGCATTTCAATCTACAACTTTGAGTCAAACTACATTGCCTTATTCTTTTTTTTTCTACTTAAGTTCGAAAAACACATGACCTACAGTCAGTGAGGATTAATGCTAATCAGAAACATACACGGCTACCAAACTTGTTGAGGGTTCAAGCTATGCTCAGCAGCCATTTTATAGTTATCTTGCAGATTTCATTATCTGAAACGCCTGTATCTATATGCACAACAAATAGTTTCTGCACGTCAAATTGATTTAACAAGGCCGGGTCTAATTTTTTCTGCCCTAGATTTTTGAATGACATTTTTTACATAAATTTCTACTGATATAATTATTATTTTAAGATACAAAAATAAGATATTTACCACACCGTTTGTTTAAGGGGTCATCTCAAAGTTTGTTAATTTTTAACATAGGACCCTATGCTTTTAACATCCAAGGTTAGCGTTTTTCAGTACTTTCAGTACATTGATTAAAGTTAACTGTAGTATATTTTATTTCTTTAAAATTACTTATGATGACAGTTCTTTAAATAATGTTTAAATTATTTAGAATATTTAAATAGAGAGACCTATAAGTATTTGAAAACATTTAGTCTCCTATAAATTATTAATTTGATTCACACCAACAATATAAATTTCACCCTTTTCATGCAAATGCAATACAATTGGTAAGTACCATTAATTTCAAGGTGCGTTGCTAGAATTATGAAATAACAATAACTAATAGATTGCCAAGAAGTGTTTCCAACCAAAAACAAGTTGATAATAAAAAAATTATCAACCGTGCCAATTGAAGTCATTATTTGGTTCTATGGTCGATAAAACTACCTCGTTAAAAAAATAACCAAATTGTCTACGGAATTTCCCTTTTCCCTATAACGACAAAAAGCACACAGCAGGTGTGATCAATCAAGAGAGGATGCTCTGTATCAACCTCTGATGATAAAACGCCGTTTAATGATACAAATATCATGAAGCATTGCAATTGCATGCAACCTCTAATGCTATAAATTCTTGCATTAACAGTTGACAACCACTTATGATAAATCGGCGCTTAATGATTCATTTTCATAAGCGCAGCAAATGCAAAGCAGACCTAACGCTTAATGAAACAAGCGAAATGCTACAAGGTCAACCCCTAATGATATAAACATTTATATCATTTAGCGTTGCAATTGCACTCTAAATGATATAATAATATATCTAAATGTAAAACACTGATCTGCAATGAACGTACGACTTGTTGTAAATGTCTTTAATTTCTTTATTGGTTATAATACAATATAAGTAGCGTTAAAAACACCTATAAAACTCAATGAAAATCGCATTTTTATATCATTTATAGAACTCTCCCTGCCACCTAACAACAATGCATTATGATGGTACTGTACATAACTACATGCACGTCTTTATGCGTTATCATTTGGCTGTAGCTAAAATCTTAAGTAAAGAGATATTAAAGGGGCATGGTCACGATTTTGGTCAAAATTATTTTCCCGATTTTAATGCTTACAATGCTTTAGTAAGGCTTTTTTAACAGGCAACCAAAATTTAAGTGTCATTCGTTGAGTTAAAAGTGAGTTACAGAGCTTGCAATTCTTTGCTATGTAAACAAAGCTTTTGTTTACATTTTGAACGTTGAAGTGAAAACTCCAGTTTTAGACCAAAAATGAATGTGGTAAACGTTAAGATATGTTTATTTATGCTTAAAAAATGAATAAGAAGATGAAAAATTCAGCGTGAAAAAGAACTTTTACCGGTATATTGAACTAATGTAAACAAAAACAGGGCACGAGCCTTGTTTACATGACAAAGAATTGTGAGGTCTGTATCTTGCTTATAATTTCACGATTGACTCTCCGATTTCATTTGGTCATTGGAAACGCATTTCTAAAGCATTATAAATAATAAAAACAGAAAAAATAGAATTTTACCAAAATCGTGACCATGCCCCTTTAAACATAACATTCTTTTTAAACAGTTGCAGTGGTACATGACTGTCATTAAAGTGCGTTAGTCTGATTGAAATATTAATATTGAAAAATATTTGCACAGTTATTCCTTAAAACAATAACTTAAATAGTAGAACATTTTAAGTCTAGATAGGTTAAAGAAGTTTTTTTTTTATTTAATGCACCCTTGTTTTCAAAATAACATTTTTTATCCCTAAGAGAATGATCAGAGATGTAATTATTTTATGCCCGTTAAATGATAGAATCAGTGATATAATTAAATCCAATCTGTATGTTTTACAACTCGTAATCGTAAAATGCTGGGACAAGTTACGAAATAGCGATCTATGCTACGGAATAACAAATTTGCGTTGATTTCAAATATAACTGTAGATATGAGTGTCATTTAGAAGTAAAATATTGTCCTTAAGCCCTTTGAAATAAATTATATCAACAGATTTACTTTGTAATAAATGGTTAAATTATATGTCTGACAAAGTCAGTTGGCAGTCGATGACGTTAATTCATGGCTAAACTAAGTATCTAAAAATTAAAATTTTTGTCGTAGTTAGATATTCATTTGAAACCATTTTAATTATATTGCAGCCAGAAAGCACTGGATGTTGACAGTCATCATAAAACATTTATCTAATGATATTGTACATGTAGCATGCAAATACTGGTTACTAACATTCAACTTTAAAAATCTAAAAAAAAATTTTTGATTACAATGCTTTAGAAATATTTCTAGTGATAAACTAAGTTTGAGTATCTGTCGTAAAGTTATAAGTAAAATACAGAGCTTACAATTCTCCTGGTCATTATTCTATGACCCTTTTGCCTGTAGAATAAGTGTAATTTTGATAAAAAATAAGCACACTCTAAATGAAGAAAAGTAGAATGACCCCCTTATAGATGAAGTTTTTTTCAGTAATTTTTTTTTATTAATGAAATAGTCTGTACAATATTGTAATTTTTACTTCAGTTTACAGAAAGTACCGGAAAGAAGGGGTATATCTTAAAAATAAAATTCCTTATTATAACAAGACACTGACGTGTTGTATTGGGGTACTGGTATGGTTGTTATCTTAACAAGTTACATTTACATGCATCTCATTATTACAATCGACAACACATTAGAATTATGTTGAGATACAAAACACTATAAAACAAAATTCTGTTTATTGGCGATGTAAGAGTAGACTATATATATATCGTTCATGAATTATATTTGCATATTGACGTTTTCTCCTACTTCAAACTATTTGCTATGCAAGTGTAACACCCAGAATAAATGATGAAACCAACGTTATGAAAAGCTTACTCCATTGTTAGGCATTATAACCATGCTTAAGTTAGCAGCCATTAACAGCAGCCATTAGACCAGTAGAAGCTAACGGCCAAAAAGGATAAACATCAAAGTATTGAGAGTGCTCGAACAAAAAATATATATTTCACTCTATCATCGGCATACTTTAAATAATATCAAGATGATTAATGCATCGATAATTTGTAGAAGCATTGGTAACTCCGGAGGCAGTAAAGATCGCCTGGACAAGAAATATAAATGCGTTTTGTGATCAAAACCAAGGGAGATATAAACCCCTTGAAACCACTTGGTACATTTATAGCACCCGTACAGCCAAAATTTGAGACCTGGATATAATAGCCCTTTAGTTCTCCTGCACTGCCCTGCCATTCGTTGGATGTGCACTTTAAAGAAACGGCCCACCATTCACCACAATATCGTTGTGAGAAGTTACAAAAATGACAAATTTCAAGTGAGCTAAATAGACACATTTAGATTGGCAAATTTGCCGATGCAATTGTAAAATCGCGATAGAATGACTTTTAAAAGTTAAGCAAGCTGTGCATAAATTGTGTAGATCAAATGTCGTTTTTGAATAATAAAGCTATATAAAATGTTGTGTAGAATTATTCATGTAAAGTGTCAAGTACAGTTCAGCCGATTGATATACAAGTGCAACGTCATTTCCCGCCATATGTCGACAAGAGAACAGATGTAAATGTACATGTTAACAATCAATTTGTGGAAATGAAAGTGTGTTTGCTACGGATAGGAAAAACTATATACAGCGATTTCTTTACAAGTTCGGTGTTTATTACTTCAACATGAGCTGAACTAATAAATTGGTTCCATCTTGTTCCTTCTTAGCTAAAGGACTAAGTGCGGTTTAATGCAATTATTGCCCCCCCCCCCCCCAAATCAAAGTTCTAGAAAGAGCTTTTAAATAAGGTGAAAGATAGTTAAAATCATATTGGAAATAAAGGTGTAAAAGGTTATCACCACAGTGATGTCATAATGTAGAAATGACGTCTTGAATATTGCATTATTTTGAAAAATTGATGTTTTGTGGCAAAAAATGGGTGTTTTCCGATGATTTTTCGACTGGAAAAGATCGAGTGCAGGCTTGCTCAAGTACCATTTTTTAGTATGATATGTACAACTATCTGAAGAAAAACATATGTTAAAATTGCACTTCAGCAGACCTGCGCTCTATACTTCCGATTGCAAAATATAGAGCAAAATGAGAATATATTCATTTGTTTGCAAATTTGCGGGAATAAGGTCATTTAGGTGACGTCATAGTCAAACAGCGAGAGGGCAATGATGACTAAAATTAAGATTAAAGTTATAGGCATCCTCTTTACAAGATTTGTGAAGATTTCATTTCTATACGATACTATTTAAAAATTGGTTGAAATCGGGGGCAGATATTTGACCATACCGCACACAGTCCTTTGATCTAGTGGCTCTAAAGAAGAAAAATAACACCCCTAATGTTTCGTATCATATGGAACAATATTGTAGAATATGATTTGATTTTGATTTGAATCATGTGACACGATATTGTATCATATGAAATTTTATTGTATCCTATAATCATATGATACGATATTGTATACTATTATGATATAAAATATGAAATAGCAATATGGACTGCCAGAGCTGCCTTATGTGGCTATTTCATGAAAAAATGGTTCTTTATTTTGATATGCTATGGTTATTTCATTTAAAGATGGCCCTTTTTTATTATGCTGTGCTTATTTCATCTGAAGATGGTGCTTTATTATATGAAGATGGTGCTTATTATATGAAGATTGTGCTTTATCATATGAAGATGGTGCTTTTTTAAGTGAAGATGGTGCTTTATTATACGAAGATGGTACTTTATTTTTTGAAGATTTTTTGAAGGTGCTTTTTATATGAAGATGGCACTTTATTATGTGAAGATGGTGCTTTTTATATGATATTGCTTTTTATTGTGAAGGTGCTTTTTATGTGAAGGTGGTGCTTTTTTAAATGAAGATGGTGTTTTTTACATGATGGTGCTTTTTAATGTGAACGTGGACACTCGGAACTTCTTTTATTTTCGAATACTGAGTTTCCCATTTATTATGTAGACATTTTGAAATTAATACAAAAATTTGCTGCGATCAAAATCCATTTGATACACAAGTATATAACCTAACAAGATGATCTGTGTACGAATTTTCTCTTACATCTATTAAGTAACAACTATATAAAAAAGGGATATTACAAAAATTAAAGCTTTGTAACGTTATGTTTAACTTTGAAGAGCGGAAAATTGAAATTATCAATTATTTGTGTTTAAGCGAAGAACAGGTTATTCGATGAGACATAAATGCCCTAGCAATCTGATTAAAACCAGATCTTTGTTCCGTTCTAAATTTTGTTATTGTCACCGCCTAGCCGGTCCTCGTCATTAATGACCGTTCCTCTCTTACCTAACTCGCGAGTTGTTGGAAGTGACCACATTCTTAGTGGTTTCAAAACAAAATAAAATATATAAAACCAATAAAAGTGCGGATCGAGGATCTGATTTTAAACAAATTGATTCCCTAGGTGATATTATTTGACTAGAAGAGAAAGTAAGGGAAGTCACCGGGAAAGGTCTACTATACTATAATATAGCTCAGAAAAGGCCATTTTATTGGTAAAATGTCAAGAAATACTGACAAAATATAATGTATCATTTTTATTTGTCAATTCAGTTGAGATCAAGTTCATATCGTTCCTAAATACTTATTATGGGAGAAAAGAGGAACCAGCAATGGTGTATTAAATGAATTTTTATTGTATCAAGTTTTGTTCTAGTTTAAAAATTTTGAGATAATACATGTTTAACTAAGTCTTCAAAAATAAAGTTTCGAGTGAACACCTTTACATTAAAAAGCACCATCATATAAAAAGCACAATCTTCATATAATAAAGCACAATTTTCATACATAAAGAACCAACTTTATATAATAAAGCACTATCTTCATATAATAAAGCGCCATCTTCATAAATTAAAGCACCATCCTCATACAATAAAGCACCATCTTCATATTATAAAGCACTATCTTCATATAATAAAGCACCATCTTCAGTTCATAACGGACCACCTTCATATAATAAAGCACTAACATCATATAATAAAGCATCATCTTCATATAATAAATCACCATCTTCATATAATAAAGCTCAATCTTCATATAATAAAGCGCCATCTTCCCATGAAATAATCACAGCATTATATAATTAAGCACCAGCATAGCCACATTAAGGCAGCTGTTGCGTTCCATATAGTAAAGTATTATTAAAAAATGACAATAACAAACTCTCAACCATCTCAAAAATCCATAAAACGGAATACAAATTCAAAGCAGATCAACACAGCTCTCTTTAAAGATAGAAGTAGGATCAGATGCCTAGGAGGAGTTAGCTTACTCTGCTTACCGGCCGCACCTGCCGTGTGCTCCTTGTCACAATTGTGCATGTCATGATCGAGGTAAATTTCAAAATCGGGAAAATGTCATAATAGGGAAAACGAAACGTTGATGATTTGGGTAATATGTAATGAAATTATATGATGCAATATTGTATAATATGTATTATATCCCAAAATCTTATTTTTATATAATATAATATGATATTGTATAATAAATTATATGATGTTGTTTCATGACTTGATATTGTTATGTATAATATGTTACATTATGGTATTATTCCGTATGATACGACATTGTTTTGCATAATATGTTATGATAAAATCTTTTTGCTCTATGTTTAATTTTCCTGCCTTCCATCTTTGTCTTTCTTCCCTAGATAGTATTTTAAATGTCGTTAATTTTACATTTGTATTTTAGCAATTGCAACGCTTAATGATAAAAATGTTTGTATCATTAGAGTTTGACCTTGTGGCTTTTTGCTTGTTTCACTAAAAATTAGGTCTGCTTCGCATATGCGACAGCTAATGATAAAATTGTATCATTAGGCGGCTATTTATAATCATTATCATGATGTTGTCAACTGTTGAATCAAGCATTTTTAGCATTAAGTGTTGCAATTGTTGCAATTGCAACACTTGCTGCTAAAAAACCTAGGGCTCGTAACGTTATGAGTACTTGAATCTAAGACAGTGCTTAAGTAGGACTTCTTAGACTTAAATCCGTAACTAGAAGAGTGCTTAGCTAGGACAATTTACCCAAAACTTAAGTATGTCTTGAGTGTTGTTTTCACACATTTAGAAGTTTTATTGTTAATCATTTCAATTCAGCATATGATTAAAAAGTATTAATCACATTATAATATTTACACAGAATTTATATTTTCATATTACCAATATTAAATCTTGATTTGATTGATATAAATATTAACAGTGGTCGTTATGATCTGTAACATTTTTCATAAACCGGTAGTATGCAAGTGGGCTGCTGAATAGGTTGTTAACACTTAATGGTTGGTTTACAAGAGGTAACTGCATATATAAACTTGCAAAATTTGAGAAATTAACAAGGACGTTAAAAGACAGAAAAAAACCACTCATCGATTTTAAAGACGACGATTGCCTCAATTTAATATTATAACTTAATACGGAAATTATACTCGGAGTATTTGAACTGCCTTATTGATGAGGTAAGATGTTGAACAAAAAATAAAAATAAATCCACTATATAATTATATCAAATTCTAACGGCATGGCGATATTACGCGACAAGCAGTCTGCGAGAGCGACTAAAACAGTGAATATTCGTCAAAACAAAAAGGCAACAACAAAAGATTGAATATATTGCCCGAGATTCATTGCTTTGAGCTTTTTAAAAAACAATAGGTACCCTCATCTGATATCAAAAATGTCATGCACTTGTAGCTTTAAAAATATGATTTTATTACCAATACTTGCAAATTCGACAAAAGAAATGCAAAATACGTTTTTACTTTTTAACATAAACATGACTTAGCTAAGACATTGCTAAATTTGCGTTATGTTACGGTATGAGACATACTTTAACAGGACTTATGTAGGTCATAAAATTCCGCCTAAGTCCTACTTTTGACCCTACTGAAGTCAAAACTTTAGCATGCTTTTTGTTACGAGCCCCTTATCTTACTTCTTATTTTTTATAGAGGTCCGTGTTTGCTCTGCTCTTGTTTTGTACTTTGAGTATGACCACTATTCGTTATCATCACAAGTCATAGTTTTTCGTGAAGATTAAAAAAAATGTTATCAATCGTTATGCTAGGTACAAAGGATAAATCTCTGCCGACAGGATGAATCTCTGCCATTCAGTTAACTGAAAGGTGACTGAAAGGTAACTGAAATGTGACTGAAAGGCATAGCTGTGGCATTCAGTCACATTTCCAGACCATTCAGTTAACATTCAGTTGACTGAATGGCAGAGATTCATTCTGTGGTAAACGAAAAACAAAACAATACAAAGCATGAAATGTTAAAGCATTTTTCAAGTGAAGAAACCTTTAAAACATCGGTACGTGTTGAATAGTTTTGTTTAACATACACGAGAAAATGTGATATTAGTAGGATATATTAACGAGGCCGAGTACAGACCGAGTACACACGTTTTCGGGCAGCGATTCATTTGTATTGTGACATCACTTTTTTGCTTGGTTGACGTCATGGCGTGGTAGTTTCAACTGCAGATATTCAGCGAAATTTGTTGAAAATAGCTCGTTTGATGCGTAAAATTGAAATTATAATGAGGAATAAACAGAAGTGTCTCAAAGTATAAGCTATATTTGGACTTTGGTCGAAAACGTGGAGAGGGTTTAGCAAGCCTATAGCCCTTTGTCACGTTTTCTTAACCCGCCTAAATATAGCTTTATTCATATATGTCAAGACAGTTACCATGTATTTTATATCAATGACCCTTAATATGTGATGTTATGTATTTATTTATTACCTAAATATATCTAAATGTTTTAAAAATACTATAAAGATCATCATTTCCGTCTTTGTCAAATAAAAAATAGCCATTATCTGACAAATCTGGGAAATTGGGCATACAAAAACAACTATGATTAGACCCCTGGAACAAACCATGAGGTAAAAAGGGTTTTTCCATGTGACTATTTGATGCCTTTTAGGAATAAGTTTAATATGTAGAACAGAAAAAGAAATCCCTAGGTCAGAAGTTTAAAAAATGTGCAAAATTGATATATTTAAAGCAAATGCCCATAGGGTCTTATGTTAAAAATTAACAAACTTTGACATGGCCTCTTAGACAAACGATGTAGTAAATGCCTTTTTTAATCTTAAAACGCTAATTATATCAGTAGAAATTCATGTCAAAAATTTCGTTCAAAAATCTTAGGCAAAACAAATTAGACCCTGCCTCGTTTAGAGGTAATTATAGGTAAACAAATGTTAGTTAGCGTATTACTCTTTACGTTATGCATTACGTGTTCATATAAACTGTAGTTTTAAGCCATTACATAGTTTGCTGTTATATGTACTGCCACATTAAGAGACCGACGTTTATCTGAGATTAGCAGTTATGTACATGTAACTTGAAATACTTTCCACATTTATACCTCTATCAGGTTCATTGTCATTTTGATACCAATCCATTGTTATTACCTTGCCGCTGTCTTATATCAAAAATCAAAATAATTAAATAATTGATATTTAATAGTCCTTGTTGTGTTTGAAAGAGCATTGAAGCCATTCATAATTGTCACTACATTCCCCTTGATTTATCTAAGAATACCTGTAGTGGTAAAGAGATTGTCACGATAGCCGTCGGGTCTACTCCAATAAGATTGGAGCGGGCAACACTAGCAACTACGGCGTCATGGGTACTCAAAGATTTGAATGCAATTAATTATGCTCCCTTAATCAGCCTGTACATTAAAAAAGGAGGAACCATCTTTCGTCATAAAATGAGAAAGAAGGTTACATGGAGAGCCCCAGGGCATGTTACAGATAATCACATGCGTATGTTAGGGTGATGAAAGGAACAGTATCAAAGGACCAGACTTTACTGATGCCGTCAGTTATACACCGCCTCAAGCGAGTACTAGTACTAACAAACCTTTTGTAATTCTGTTGTAATTCTTATGTTTTTCATTATTTTTTTTTTCTCTTTTTTTCCAGGGACAACATTTTTATGTCTTAAACTTTAACTTTTATCTCCTTATATGCTTTTTATAGTGTCTATAAAAAAGTCAATTAACTCCCTAAACAATTTGGGAGTATACCACCCTACATGTAATACAATAGGTTGTATACACTGTCCCCCACACCAGTTTTTCGGCAATGACATTCTATAAGATAGATTTCATTAACTGGTATTATCTGTATATAGATGACATGTTTATATTTAAATATCATAATTAAATGATGCATTGATTGCTCTAAACGCCCAAAGAAGATCAGTTATCAGAAGATCTTTGCAAACGTTAGAGATTTAAGATTAGAATTAAAAATCTGTGGCCACGCATAGTCAGGGATTTTCAGGGAGGTTGAATGTCCATATTCTAAAAATGATATCCTGATTTATACATAACCTCAAATTCACTACTACACGTAAAAAGTGTGCAACTTCCGTACGAGAATCGTTTCGTGTAAACAGATTAGCAATTTGTGTGTTCCGTTAAAAGTTTGCATGGTACAAAGAATACAGTGTTGCGAGAAAAGAGTGCAAGCACCGTGTAAACGTTTTAATAGATTCTACTCGGAATATTTTTTAAAATTTATAAGTTTTACATTTTTCAGAACGGTTTGTGATTGACAAAACACTAATACATGTATACTAATAAAAGAACAAGAAAATTAATATATTGATCTTTAAATCAACCCCCTATTTTTTTTCAACAAATAAAAAAATAAAAACGGTTGTAAACGGTTAATGTGTAGATAGTTTTTCTACATTTCCGACCATGTTAATATATATTCAAGTTCATCATGCATCAAAAATATTACATGCAGTAAACAAGATATGACTTTCAAAAAATCATAGAGAGAGAGAGAGAGAGAGAGAGAGAGAGAGAGAGAGAGAGAGAGAGAGAGAGAGAGAGAGAGAATATCGTTTCTAAAAACATGAATTCACTCTGGTACATATATCGATTATACAGTACTGATCAGACCAAACCTAACAGAAAGTACACCCCAACTAAACCCTGGGTTTACTTTCTGGGTTTACCCTGGGTCTACTAAAGTGGATCCAGAGTAAACCCAGAGTAAACCCCAAGTAAACACTGAGTTGACACAGAAAGTAAACCCCGATCAGAAGTATACGCTGAAAGCAAACCCTACATGTGTATCCGGAATACAAGGGGCAGGAATTACAGGCAGTAGAATGATAAGATAAAATACAGGTCACACTTCAGTGCATATAGTTGACTCCAAAAGCAATTCTCGAGTAAACCCAAAGTAAACCCCGAGTAAACCCAAAGTAAATCCCGAGTGAACCCAAAATTTCAAAAAAGTAAACCCAAGGTAGACCCAGAAAGTAAACCCGTGGTTTGATTAGGGTTTACTCTGGTGTTAGGTTGGGTCTGATCGGTACTGTATTTTTAATACTTGAAACATTTTAAACAAGACAGATTACCTGTACTTTTTTGGTTGGTAACATCACTTTTTAAAACCCAAAATCTTTCCTTTGTATATAATTGAACCTATGCAATAAATATTATAGATAGTTGTTCTATTTTTAAGGAATACGTGTAACACAGCTAGTGCGATGACTTTACCCTGAAAAATGTAAGAGAGAACAAAAGTAACATGATGATGTTAAAATTGTATCATTGTCATAATTAGATATACATAGTATAAATTGGGTCGGTTTTAGTGCATATTTTCACAAGAAAATTCACGCGCAAACTTCTCTAAATGGGTCGATTCCTTTGTCGAGAATGTACCAAACATTTGGGGTTTTTTTTTGGTCACCGAGACGAATCCGGGGGAGCTCATGCTTATTCTTATGCTATACCGTGGGCGTCGGTGTCGACATCTGGACCTGGTTAAAGTTTTTGTTGCACATCCTGTATTTAAGTTATTACTTGCCCTATTGTCACTAAACTTGCATGGATGATGAATCTGGACCTACTAATGAACTTGAAAGACTTGGATGCTAAATCTGGGCCATGATTTTCAGATGCTGGAGGAGGTTAAGGTTTTTTGGTGCGTCTTATGACACTAATAAAAAAAGTTTTTGGAGTAGGTGCCCTCTGCTGATTATAGTTATTCCTGGTCCTAAATTCACTAAACTTGCATGAATGATGCCCTGACAGTTGAATGCTGAATCTGAGCCATAGGTTTTGGATATTGAGAGAGGTTAAGGTTTTTGAATGCTGAATCTGAGCCGTAGGTTTTGGATGTTGAAAGAGGTTTAGGTTTTAAGAGCTGGTTAAAGTTTTTGGAACATGTGCCCTCTGATGGTTATATCTTAATTATTACTTTCCTAACTTCACCAAACTTGCATGATGTGTCTTATGACACTGATGCACCTGACGGGCTTGAATGCTGAAAAAGCTAATTAAAACTTTGGAGCAGGTGTCCTTTGATGATTATATCTTAGTTATTACTGGTCCTATCTTCGCTTAACTGGAATGAATGATGCGTCTTTCTCTTATGACACTTATGCATCTGACAGGCTTGAATGCTGAATATTGGCCAAAGGTTTCGAATGCTGGATGAGGTTTAGTTCTTTATAACTGGTCACATGTTTCATTGATAATAGAACTATATCAAACTTGTATAGCTGATATCGATTTGGCTATGATATATCGACCTCGGGCTGATATTGGAGTCCCAGGTTGATATGGGATGTTATACGGGTTTTGCCATGTATTATTCTCTTGATATCAAACAATGTTATATCATATGTCATGTTTCCATATCACCTGTCATCCGAAATAGTAAGTGTTACACATAGTCGGACAAATAGACCTAAAACGACAGAAATTCCATCCACAATTGAAATACTTTACTTCAATAGTGGTTGTAATAAAATGCATCCTTAACAACTATTGAAATAGTTTATTTCAATAGAGGTCGAAATGAAATACTTCCCCAACCACTATTGAAATAATTTGTTTCTATTGTGATTAACGAAAGTGTTACACACAAACAGAATAGACGGAAAACTGTCCGATGTTTGGTCAAACCCAATTTATATAACCCACAAATTTAAATATCCCTCACTCTGATTAGAAGTAAACGACAATATTTATTTTTATTATAGTTACATCGTAGGGTCATCAAACCCCTTTAAACTACGTGTTGACCTACTAGTCAATGTGACATAAAGGTCAAAAGTCAAGGTCAAACTAAACAAGTCCCATCTTTAAGATTTTGATTTTTTTATAAAGTTACGCAGAGGAAATATTTTATTATTTATATTGCAACAAAACATGAAACATAATGAGGTGGAAAGTTCTCTAATTGTTCAAGAACATTTAGTCTACTAGTAATACATTTGGAATTGTTCGTTAGATAAAGTTTTTCTTGCATTTAAAAAACTTGTTTGGAAAACTGATAGACAACCTCTTTCTTTCTAAATGTGTTTCAAAAGTGATCAAAAAGTAATATGTATAAAGAACTTATTTCCTAACTAAGATTGAAGAAAAAAAACCCAAAAAACTAAATGTAAAACTAATGTAAAATGACTCTTGTAATAAATGGATCCCCAACCACTATTATAATAATAAGTTCAATAGTAGTTGTATTTAAAATATATTTGCAAAATGATTCTTTTATTGAAATACATCCCCAACCACTATTGATATAATTTATTAAGGTTTTCCGCTCTCAGCGGAAAACCTTACTATTATTCTGAAAATTTTTCAAATTTCTTATTATTTTTTTTTTCTTCTAGACGCCAACTTTGATCCTTAATATCTCGCTCGTTTGTTCACCGATTGTTTTGAAATTTTCAGGACTGATAACAGGCCGCGTGATGTTGTCGTTGCATATTTTAGTTGAGGAAAATCCCTATCCGGTTTTGAGTTATTCCCCTTTTAGTAAAATTTAACGACTTCTTTTGTCCAGGGGGTTTAGCTTTAACGATGACTGGCAGAGTCTCAAAGATGGGCTGGTTTGGAAGCTAATACATTGAATTTGTGCGAGATATATTTTATTTATTATTTAAATGCAAATAAAAGGGGTGGTATAGATGTTAAAACAAAGGTAAGAAAAAAAATCAAAAAAATTCGCGTATTTTCCGTGTTAGTTTTCTACCTGATAAAAATTTGTTATAACATGTATTTTAAAAGTTCTTGGTCTTACCCAGACTTTTCATTCGGTATACCGAAAAAGAGACTGGCCCTTATAATTAGGGAGTTAGAGGCGTCCAAAGTTTCTTGTCAATAACTTAAAAAGGAATAAATATTTCTAATGCATTATTGAAGCAAAGTTGTTAAGAAATTAATTTTGAATCCTTCTATAGTATTCAATTTAATGTTTTCGTAATTTATAGTCAGTATTTGCAGAAACAATTGTTGTCAGTTCGGTCCATTTTTGTGGGGGTGCGCACGTTTATGAAGTTATGAAAGGGCTTCTTGTTATGCACTAACTGATACATGTAGCGCGCAAAAATAATTCCACATAAAATTCCCAAATGTTTTTATACATATGTACATTTTCATTTCATATAGATAAACCTCTTTGACCTTATTTTTGTTGTTTGTTTCATAACTGTGTCCCTGTCTATATTTAGATGCATTACGAGACTCAGGTAACCGATCGATAGGAGAGTCGCTAGCTGTATTCAGGCCGTCGCCTAGACGACAGTGCATGTGCTTGTAGAGCTGGACGTACACGATTAACGCCCCACTGTGTTACTGTAACAGAGACATTTTGAATTGTTTCAGTACTGGGAGATGTGTTAATAAAATGGTTCCAATGCATGGTAATTAAACTCAACTTTTCTACAATACGTATACACGGCCGTCATATAAAGCACAATGTGTATTACTGACATGGCAATATAAACGAACGCGGGATTGCTCCCGATAGAACAATTCTTTTAAAGCAAAAAAAAAAAATACTGATTTGCGATGGATATAATATAATTATCATCGTGGAGATGATTTTAAAAAGTGAACTTAATATTCGTATACGATAATATTTGAATCCAAAGCCGCTAGTTTTAAGTTACGGTTATTAGGGATATTAATTATGACTTGCCCCGCGTTTCAGGTTTTTTTACTTGCAAAGCATCTACAAACGAAAATACCAAACAACCTTCAGCAGCAACTTATAAATTATTTATTCCATACACAATTCTAAAGAGGTAATTAAATAAATTTTATAAATGCTTTATACTTGTATTCGCTATCTTCCATGGAAAAAAGTGGCATGAAAAAAATGTTGTTCAATGTTCATCAAATACGCTGTAGCCTTAGCAATCGAAAATAATTAACAAACTGTATATTGATAGATTGACATATCAACAAACATTCAGACCCGCATTATGTTTTCTTACAAGTTCTATAAAACGTAGACTCAATGACTGAATCCTTTACCGTTTTCCGTCTGGTTTATTTTGAATCACGTGTGTACCTTATGTGTAGCCATATAGATGAACACTTTAAGTGTTTAAATTTTAAAAGAAATTGTGTACATGCAGAGCATTGCAATGCTAGGACAATAAAATTCCAAAAATGTATATGATGAGGCCGGTCAGACTGATACTGGTTCTGCTTGTTCTACAAATAGCGAATGTAAGACGAAGTATTTGGGTGTTATATTTTAAACAAATATAAGCTTGCATTACTCAACAAAGTATTTTATTGGGACCATTCTTAGTTACCTTAGCTGCATATATGTACCGCTCTGTCTGTATCCAGGAAAAATTGACTACCATCCGAAATTTTTTATACAAGGTCTACAGACTTGCAGCTAACATTACCTTAAAAAATACATTTTAGAATTTGCCGCTGTTTATAAATTCATTAAAAAGACGCGCAGAATCAAGTGGTTATATGGCGTTTGATATGAGATTTATGACGTCTATTTATATTGTTTTCATTAAAATTATTTCATTATTTCAAGCTTGTGGGTGGAATGAAATCAGTTTCACATGTTATATGACATTAAGATGTCCTCTCCCCACTTTTTCTCGAAGCAACTATTTTTATAAAATTTACATTAAAAAAAATTAAATTATCATGGAGTTGCCCCCCCCCCTCCCCCTCCCCCCCCCCCCCCATTTTGGTAGCATGTAAAAAAATGGTATGAAAATCATGAAATTATGAGTGAAATTTTGAAAATGTTGGAAAATTCAATTTTTTTTCTTTTTTTGCTTGTCAAGATTTGTTGGATGAGTTTGCCCCCCCCCCCCTACTTTAAAAAACGATGCTACGTGTTTGGAAATTACTCATTTCTTTATTCCCCTGTTTAATAATCAAAACAAACTAACAAACATAACTGATCCAGATAAATATAATTACATGTATCAAAAATACACTTAAAAAACAAACTACACATTCATCCTCCACCCACAATATTGCCTTTTCGATATTTGTCATCGTTGTAGACCCGTGTAACAATCTGTTAAGTAGGTGCTTGCACGAAAAAGAACCCCTTGCTGATCTACATTTTCATTAACGCATACAAAGAAAAAATATATATTTTGATTTATTTTTGAATTTCTTTTGATGTAAAAAAAAAAAGAGAAGAAATTGGCTCTCAGTCTCTCTTTAAGCCTGTTTGTTAGCGGTTAATCCAAGTTCATTTTGAATATCCTTTTGTCATTTAAAAAATGCGATGTAAATTTCTTGAAATTTTATTAGACCATAAAATTGTAAAATGCTAACATTGAAAATTGTGCCCGATTTCTTTCTTTTTTTTAGCTCACCGAGCTGAAAGCTCAAGTGAGCTATTCTGATCACATTTTGTCTGTCGTCCGTCTGTCTGTCTGTCTGTCTGTCTGTCTGTCCGTCCGTCTGTCCGTCTGTCTGTAAACTTTTCACATTTTCAACATCTTCTCAAGAACCACTGGGCCAATTTCAACCAAACTTGGCACAAAGCATCCTTAGCCAACGGGGATTTAAATTTGTGAAAATTAAGGATCACGCCCTTTTGCAAAGGGAGATAATTAGGAATTTATGAAAATTTTCGAGAAATTTTCAAAAATCTTCTTCTCATGAACCATAAGACCAGGAAAGCTGAAACTTGTGTGGAAGCATTATCTGGTAGTGTAGATTCTAATTTGTGAAAATCATGACCCCCGGGGGTAGGGTGGGGCCACAATGGGGGGGGGTCGAAGTTTTACATAGGAATATACAGAGTAAATCTTTGAAAATCTTCTTCTCATGAACCATAAGACCAGAAAAGCTGAAACTTGTGTGGAAACATCCTCAGGTAGTGTAAATTCTAATTTGTGAAAATCATGACCCCCGGGGGTAGGGTGGGGCCACAATGGGGGGTCGAAATTTAACACAGGAATATATAGGGTAAATCTTTAAAACTCTTCTTCTCATGAACAATAAGACCAGGAAAGCTGAAACTTGTGTGGAAGCATTCTCAGGTAGTGTAGATTCTAATTTGTGAAAATCATGACCCTCGAGGGTAGGGTGGGGCCACAATGGGGGTCAAAGTTTTACATAGGAATATATAGAGTAAATCTTTAAAAATCTTCTTCTCCTGAACCATAAGACCAGGAAAGCTGAAACTTGTGTGGAAGCATCCTCAGGTAGTGTAAATTCTAATTTGTGAAAATCATGACCCCCGGGGGTAGGGTGGGGCGACAATGGGGTGTCGAAGTTTAACATAGGAATATATAAAGTAAATTTTTAAAAATCTTCCTTTCAGAAACTAATCAGCCAGGAAAGCTGAAACTTGTGTGGAAGCATCCTCAGGTAGTGTAAATTCATAGTTGTGAAATTCATGATCCCCAGGGGTAGGGTGGGGCCACAATGAGGTGTCGAAGTTTTATTACATAGGAATATATAGAGTAAATCTTTAAAAATCTTCTTCTCAGAAACTAATCAGCCAGGAAAGCTGACACTTGTGTGGAAGCATCCTCAGGTAGTGTAGATTCAAAGTTGTGAAAATCATGACCCCCGGGGGTAGGGTGGGGCCACAATGGGGGATCGAAGTTTTACATAGGAATATATAGAGTAAATCTTTAAAAATCTTTTTCTCAGAAACTAATCAGCCAGTAAAGCTGACACTTGTGTGGAAGCATCATCAGGTAGTGTAGATTCATAGTTGTGAAAATCATGACCCCCGGGGGTAGGGTGGGGCCACAATGGAAGGTCAAAGTTTTACATAGGAATATATATGGTAAATCTTTAAAAATCTTCTTCTCAGAAACTAATCAGCTAGGAAAGCTTAAACTTGTGTGGAAGCGTCCTCAGGTAGTGTAAATTCAAAGTTGTGAAAATCATGATCCCCAGGGGTAGGGTGGGGCCACAATGGGGGTTCAAAGTTTAACGAAGGAATATATATGGTAAATCTTTAAAAATCTTCTTCTCAGAAACTAATCAGCCAGATGATTCTTTATAATTGTTAAGACTTTGGCCCCAGGACAATTCTTTGGCCTCACAAGAAGGTTCAGAGTTTATGTACGTTTATTTCCCATATATAAACAATTGTTAAGGATCTTTTTGAGAACTGCAATACTCAACATATGATATGACTATAAAATCGTCCTGTTAGAAAAGGGACTAATGATTATAAACATAAGAATATCCAGGGGAAAATGGATTTTATTTATACGGGATCTACATGTATTATTGTACATTGTCCAGATAGTTTGTATTATGACTCCATTAAGCTGATTTTATCATACCTATTGTTCCTCAGGTGAGCGATGTGGCCCATGGGCCTCTTGTTAAGATAAACCTTTATTGATTTAAAAAATGATTCTTTAAGACAAACAAATTGACATAATCAATAAGAGTTTGACAATCTCTAACTGCAGGTCTGTAGCTTTTAGTCAGAAAAAGAATCGGATGGACGACCTAGGACAAAGATCGTCCATCCGAATTTCTTGAAAATTGCCATTATTTTTGTCGCGTACGCAATACTCACCGAGACTAAATGGTTCGTATCTTAAGTTTTAAGTTTTAACTGCTTTGAAAGGTAATATTGGTTTTCTGATAATTATGAACATGAAAAATTAAATAAAGATGGTTAAAATTACAGTAAAATTACCGGCATCGGTCTTCTCCGTGTGCGGATCTAGAAGGGGAAGGGTTCCAGACCCCCCCCCCCCCCCCCCCCAGCGAAATTTCTTTCAATTACGTGTACATTATAAACTTACCAAATATACCTCGGACATCCCTTGGCAAACTCAAATAACCGTCTGACTTTTCAACCCCCACCCCGGAAAAATTTTCTAATCCGCGCATGTTCCCCCTCCTCGAAATACAAAATTATTCTTCAAAACCCCTTGTAAAATTTCCTCAGAGTGTCATGTCTCAAGGACTGTTAATCTCTTAAAACAACATTGTGCAATTTTCAGATTTTCATTTCTTGGACATCAAAGACTCATTGAGTTTATTTAATTATTTTATATCTGTGAACCTTTCACTCAGCTTACTTATATCATTACCTGTTAATTGCAATTTATTCTCATTGTTAAGATTCTTATAAATAGTTATGTACAATTGCCAATGCGCAGTCTGGAATACGACGGCCAGCCCCGGCCACGTCCGACTCTCCCAGAGTCTTGAGTCCGGAGGCCACTTCTGGCCATATCCGACTTGTTTCTAACATGTCTGTCTGTTAAATTGTTATAATGTTTCCATCGTTGAGTCTCGTCCAATAATGTGGAATCCTGCATCAATTGCCTGTTTATTTCTCTGGAACTGTATACTGGTGGACCTTCGGGAATACGGCAAACCTATCCTTCGTTTTAGCTTACGGCCCACAGCGCGCCCCAACCTTTTACCTTATACACTTTACGCCAACATTCCCTCACCCGGTTCGTACTGCACACGACCAATACAGATCTAGACGAATTCTCTATCACCGTAAAATCTACACGGTCACAGAAATATAATACTTTGTTTCTCAGTGTTTACACAACTAATATTGTACGATGGTCAGCTATCAATTTTTTGTAATACGTCACAAGTTTGACGCAGCTACGACGGAAAACCTAATCGTTGCTTGCAACGAGCTCGTCTCTAGTTTCAATAGTGATTTTTTTTTCAATAGTGGTTGCAAAGGAATTCTTCAAATGAAATACATTCCCAACCACTATTGAAATAATTTATTTCAATAGTGGGTTTATTTCAATAGTGGTTGCAAAGGGATTCTTCTAATGAAATACATTCCCAACCACTATTGAGCTAATTTATTTCAACAGTGATTTTTTTCAATAGTGGTTGAAACATACCTATGTTTTTCTACCCGTTTTGCTCTCTCATGTGCTTTAGTCCATACCTTGTAAAACGTGGGGTATTTTGCACCGTCTTAAAGCATAACGATACTGTTCTAAAGTAACCTTACACTGTTTTGATATAATCCCCAAATTACAGGTTTATATATTTAGTCATGAAACACTGAACAAATGTAAAAATTGGTGGTTTATGTAAGCAATACAATATCAAAAAGCAATTATACCACTTCAATTGATACACAGGTGAACCAATAAATGACATTTATCAATAAATCAATTTGTTTTCCAAATAACATTTAATGAATTTCGCGTCTTAAAGCTTCATTTTACGCGTTAATTTATAAAAAAAACTAAAAGACCACGTTGTGTGAAATTACTATTTTATCTTTGATAAAAAAAATACCGTTATTAAAATACAAAATGTTCACATATAATAACCTAGGATATATATTTAATATGAGTAGCGAACACATTGCAGGAAGTACATTGCAATTATATTGTCAATGAATTATTCATAAACTAAAATAAAAATACATATACAGGAAGATACATGTTGCTTTAACATGACTTAGTCCTCTTTACTATGATGGCAATGGTTACGAATACGACGATGAAGACGGCAAAGATAGGTATGACGATAACCCTGAAATAAAAAACAAAACAGAATCATGCATTCATCTTGTAGCGCAAGATCATTCTGGTATTCACGTTAGCAATACTAGCGTGCAAAGGACTATATGTACGATAGCAATCTTTCTGGCTTAGAATGTAAATATCAATTAAAACTAGAGCGAATTTATCGTTGAACAAGCCCATTTACTGGCATTTTTTCTTGTTTTTTTTTTTTACAAATATTCGAGTGCAAAAATGCATTTTACAAGAATTGTCATTGCGTTATTTGTCTCTGATTTTTAACCTCCATCACCAGCCCTGATTAGTTTAGTAAGATGGTTAGTGTATATGTGTATCTGCATTCAAACCTTCCATACTCTATTTTCGAAAATACGTAAAATACGTAAACTATTCTTGCAAGTATATGCACAGCTTCTTTACAAATCAGGTATGAATATAAACCTAGACAATTTTTTTTCTTATACTGGAGTACTTTTGTCATTTCAAGGAGTTCTTTTTTTAAAAAAATCTATTGACAAACTATCGTCAACAAAATTGGCCCGGTGATCGGTTAAAGGATAGTAACCCCGTGATACAGAAGTGGTATTTTTTAGGAACTTTAATAAGTCGTTTTTATTAAACAAATAGTACAGTTACAATACAGTTTTAAATATTTACCAAAATACTCGCTAAAAGAGCATTGGTTAAACTTACGCAATGCTTATGCAAGTTGCTCCTGAACATATATGTCCGGCTCCACAACAAGTTGCAGTGTCCGCATTACAACAATAATAGAAACTACGACAATACAATTTAGTTCCATTCTGACTGCCGCATTCTTTTCTAACTTCATCTTGAATCCACTCATCACAAAAGTCGCCACATTCTTCCCCCACTGCATCTAAACGCAAAGCAAATATCCAAAATAACAATGTAAACACCCTCTTTGCCTTATTCAACACTGTCCTTAAGACAGTGATATTTCTGTAAAAAAACACCGTTTATAAAACATAAAAAGTCGAGTATATTAACAAACATAATCTTCTTCTATTTGTTTTTTTTTTTGTATTGCACAAACCTTGATGATAAGCAATTAGTCTTTTAAGGCGTTTTTAAATACATTTGATAAGGATTGGATAAACGGTTGTCCAACCGTGTCACTGACACAAGCTATTTCATTATAAAAATACACTAAAGCAATGAAGGTTTGAAAAACAAAATTTTACTTACCACTTGATCTGAGTACTTAGAAAAAGATTCCGATGACGATAAACATCCTTCGACGAAATTTTCTTATTTTGCTATTTTTCAATTAAACTAGTATAGCAAAAATCGCTCGATGGTCTGTTTGTTTATTTGTTTTTTGGGGGTTTGTTTTACTGAAAAAAAGAAACAATCTTAAGCACAGATACACCTTCGTTATTTAAAAATTTATTTAAACTTTCAAGCGTACATGTATTGTTTGTAATGATAAGAACCAAGGGGTATACTAGTATTGCGAATGACAAAAGAAAAATGACGAGTATTGGTTTCTGTCTTTACAAAAGAATATAAATGTTCGTTATATTTCTTGATTTAAGGCCATACACAGAAAAAAACCCTTCGATTTTAGTTGTGATAATGAATTGTGATGGAAAACATAGTGACACAGTCGTTTTCTGAGCAATATGAGTTATGGACACTTTTCTCTCTTTATTCTCTTAAATTTTTTCAGTTTACTTTCTATAATGATATAATTGTACTATATTTGTTTACAATCAGAGACATATTAGCAACTATCAAAAGTATCGCGTGTAGCGATTTCAAAGTTCGCAAACCCTTTGACTATTTGCGACAAGAAATATACTTCGCCTTAGACTTTTCCAGAGAACAAAAAACAGGAAGCGTGACGTTGAAGATTAATAATAAAATTGCAAGTCAGACAAATTTGATAGGTTCAATATGGTAATTCGAAAAATAAAAACAAATGTACAATAGAAACTAACAAAAAATACTTTGATTTAAAAAAAAAGATTTCTTTCCGGGAAATCCATTTTCCCTATCGGTCAATTCTTTTGTTATTCGCTGTAAAATTCAGTTTAAAATTTTCAAAATTCACGCAAATGATGTAATGTATAGGTAATCACTGAGTTTTCATTATTTTACGAAATGAAGATAGCGTAAATAATGTCAATAACTTAATATAAAGTATTTTATTAATAACAATTATTCACTTATAAGGAATATGAAATTATCATTTAAATATTACGAAGTCATAATTAGGGTTGTGAAATAATCGGACATTGATCATGCCTTAATCATGTATCGTAATGTTTATCTCTTCACATGCACAAACCACACTAAAGCAGATCGTTTACATAGTGACAACGTTTACGTGAATTCAAAATAAAAGGTTTTTTTACGTAGAAACTGATCAACAAACGATGATACGATGTTATTTTTTTTTTTGGATTAACTTTCACTTGTCTTATCCCCTGTGTTGGATGTAGTGCAGCCGGGGTTAACATTGATCTAATTGTCAATATGCACTCTGTATCAACGACACACGTTTTCAAGGCAGCCTTAACTGTGCAAGTAACTACATTATAATCATTATAACAATCTTAAACGCATTTTATCATTAATTCATAAATGCTCACTGTATAGAGTTAAGTTTGTTTCTCGTCATTATTATAATTAAAAATAATTTTGGCCTCACACACTTTTGAATTTTTTAGTTAAATTCAAACAATTCAAAATGAAAAAAATGCCTTTTATATCACTAAATATATAATAAGAATTTTTTGAAAATTATAATTATGAATAATCATTTCAGCAACATGAATCCAGCTGAATGTACAATTAATATTATTAGACGGAATTGTGTAGTTGTCATCGAGTTATCGTAAATCCTTTTTTCGATTCACATAAATATTTTGGGATGCACATATTGAAAAAAAATACTCTAAAAATGTTGTTTATAATATAATTCATAGAATAAGATGGTTTATATTAATTTACTATGATTTCCACTTTCACTTAAGATATAAAAATATGTTCACGTGAGCATTTTGAGTACATAATCAGATAACCTGTTGTTTATTGTTCATTGTTCACTCTGTCTTTCTCAATTCATTGCAGACATTTTTATATGTTTAACACGCTAAGTGTACCTTAGTGTGTTTATCCTTTTCAGTTAAGTAATCCACAGTTCAGTTAATGGGGTGTGACCACCCTTATGTTTAAATAAGAATTTAACTATCCTTAAAAAGGATCTAATGAATTATAACATTGCCATTCAAAATGAATTTGAAGACTTTATACAATTTGTGCGGAAGAAAAATCTATTCACATTTCAATGAAAAAGAACTTTAAAGTAATCGTTTAAAAATCGATTGCAAGTTATAAAATAATTGATTACAATCGGCTACAGGACAAATGAGCGAAATCGATTTCATTTTTAAGTAATCGTGCCTATGCCTGATTATTAGTAAGGTATACGAGAGTTGTTCCGTGCGGTCAGCCAACGTGGATTTCTCTGGAGTTTTACAGTAATGTGCTTGCCGTAAGTAATACCTCCTAAATATTTTCTGCTTAATTAAAACGTCTTTAAGTGATGTACAGAAATGACTTACACAATACCCCAGAAATAAATATTCATATTTACGAACTCAATTCCAAAATTCGACCGAGCGTAGTTTTGGCGACCTTTGAAAAGTAAAATTTTAGTTTAATTTTATGAAACATATTAAACAACTCTAGTTTGCTTTTGAATTTTATGACAAACATTTAGATATAAAAAAGAAATAATTACTTTAATGTTAACCATGTCAAACTGCAACTGTCCATGAATGTTTTTGACAGCCTTTGTGTTTGTGTAGATATAATTTTAAAAAGGAAAACTTACCTTCTAGACTGACTGGCTGATATATGAATTTCAAAAGAATCGCTTAAAATCTCCGCACGACACGCAACATCTTGGTTTAAACTATCTGCAAACATTTTGAATGGGTTTTAATATATATATATATATATATATATATATATATATATATATATATATATATATATATATATATATATATATATATATATATATATATATATATATATATATAATAACGAATGGAGCATTAAATGTACCCATACGACGCGCATTACAAACGATATCGACAATCTTACTCCAATGGTATCCAAAATCAAGGCCAGAAAAAAAAATCGGCCCGGGGGTGAAGTCTAATACGCAACACCTTTTTGATCTAATTTTGGCTAAAAATAAACTGCGTATTTATTTATAAAAAGAATGTGTTTAAATCAATAGGAACTACTGGAAAACTAATCGATAATTGAGCTATTATTGAGTTAATTATCCCGCATAAGGCAGATCGATAAGTGGGCGAATTATGGGAGATAACCCTCACTAATTATTAGCAGCCATTTCTTTTCATTGCAGCCGGTTTAGAGAATTGACAAGATTACACAACATATTTTAAACATAAAATGATAGGGAAATGTCAAGGGTCTGACAAATGTCGTCAGATTGGACAACATGCCGGAATGCACAACATCCGTATTCAAAAAGTTTTACTGTATGTATTATACAAATATTGACTGGGGTTGATGAAAACATTGATTATATTAGCCCTCGAAAGACGAAATATTGCCCGACGCGGAGGCTGATATATTCATCCCAAGAGGCTAATACAATCAATGTTACCCTAAACCTCAATCAATATTTGTTTTGTTATATGAAGAAACAAACCAGAATATAAGAAAGGATTTGAAAACAGACCGCCGTAATTTTCTCAGCTCAGCACAGATATCACTAATTCAGTTTTGCACAAAGTTCTTTCCAAAATATCGTTGGCATCAAACGGTTACTGTTGATGTTCCGCCGCCCATAGGAATTCAGTAACAAATGTTCAGCCTAATTTTACCCCCCACCCCCAGTAATCCTTATATTCCTTTTGATAGCAAACCGCGATCGGCTGTGTAAAGTTAGCGAACATATATCACCGAACTGCAGCCGTCTGTACCTGTTAGTCAAGCTGGATGGTCATGCGTCTTATTTTTGTCAACAGCCTGTAGAATCTTATAGAGTTTCAAGCAGTCAAAATCAGTGCCATTATCTAGGTCAATTTTTTTGTCCTTGTTTTGCCTATAACCATGCATATTTCTTTTTTTATTACAAATTACAACAATAATGTTTCAAGTTTTATCTTTTAAATGACTAAAACGGGATTCTTTCATTTAAATCACTGATGTAAGAATCAATGTCAATGTAGAACAGCACAGCAGTAGACATATATTTGAAATTTAGAGATATTAACAGAAGGCATGACTGATGTGCACTTTACATATCTCTGTTACCCAGGGAAGATAAGATAACTCTTATTGATAGCTTGAGTAAAATTCCCTCTGATCAATATGATCATGACATGTTGAGTAGATTAAAACACTGCCAGAAGACACATGATCGGAATGCAGTTTAAACAATACCAAAATAAAGACTATATTAAATACAGATACCCCAAATTTTGATGAGTGTAATTAGGTGATCATTAGTATTATACAGTCATGGATATTTTGTTATATGAGCAAGTGTTATAAGGTAAGCAGGTACACATACATATGGCTCGAACGGCGTTTCCTCTGTCAGTGTGTACTGTGTACAAAAAATGGCAACGGTTTATCGCTACCGTATTATGAGAAATAATTTTGGCAATTATCAAAAACAAATGGCCTAAAATACTTAAAACGTACTGATTTATTCCTTTGCTTCGTTGTTGTCTTTGAATATAACGTATAAGTTGAGTTGGTTTGCAGTACATAACAAATATATTTATTTTATGCAGAAATAATACATGTTATAAACATGGACTCATTACCGATTGCATTAGTGTATCAAACCTACTAAACACTGCACGGTAAAGATGCACTTTTTGTTTTTTAAACGTTCAATAGTGATCTTTTTTTAAATATCACCTGCTACATTGTATCTTGACACGACAGCTTCAAAGAGGGACTCTATAACAAAGTATAAACATTTGTTTTCTCTTAGTAAACATACTCACTACGTCTTGGTATGAAGATTTAGCATTATTTTCATTTAGAAAGCCATAATATTTGTAATTATTAAACTTGGGGTTGCCTAAACCCACCATTGTAAGAATTCTCAGATTAGCGAAGACAAAAAGTCGGGTTAATAGCTGAGAAATTTACTTCTTTTCTGTAAATTAATATGCGAGAATGTTTTAAAACTTTTTGAAACTTTTAAGCACAAAAATCGAAATTAGTACAGAGACAAGAGATGTACGATAACGGCAAAATAACAATTTTTTTGTGACAATTCTAGAAACTTGACAGTTTTATATTGCTATATAAATCTGTGAAATGACTTAAAATATATAAAAGAAGAAAAAAAATAAAAATCTTCTGGCATAAGGTTGCAAAAAAAAATCGAATGGAAAGGTAATTTTATTCATGCAAAAGGTGTGGGTTATTATTCGCAAAATAGAGGTTGGTTGTTCTTACGATCGAGAATTGAACACATATATTGGCATTTTTGAGTGTCTGTACCGGTGTTAACACTACGCCTGAGTTCAGAATTTTCAATTTGTTTGAAGTTTTCAGGGTTATTTTACAGGTTTCCCTGAAACGAAAATGTTTAATATAGAGATATTGGATATATCTGTTTAGTATTCAAATTCTTAGATGTGCAAATATGTAATTTGTAACATAATATTGAGTTGCATCCTGGGGTACCTGTTGGCAAAAGCACTAAACATGGTATATTTCTTTAGAGGGAATTCAATATATATTGTAGTTCTTAATTGTGACGACATTTCTAAGCCGTACCAACGAAGTCATTGTATTAACAAAATACTAAACATATTAATTTAATCTTATAAGATTGAAAAAATCCACTTTACACTTGAATATTTTGTGCAAAAAGACGTCACAATTGTAAAACGTGCAAGCATCCCTTTTTTACAACTATTTTTGTACACGTATACATTAAAAGCCATTGACGTTCATACAACAATACACAAATTTAGAATTCAATGCAGATTTCAACTTGTTTTTGGTTCCGTTTAGTCATGTATTTGAATATTTTTTTTTGTATTCAGTAAACCAAAATATCACTTGGTTCAAGAATTGCTTTTAATACTCGACAAAGAAGATTTGTCAGTATTTTTCTATATGTCGGAAATCATAGGACCGATAGTGTTAAAATTAAATCTACAAAAAAATCTAATTAAAAAATTGGTACTAATTGATTTTATCATTTTAGATCATCACAGTCTTTCAGCAAATAAATAAATGGTTATTAAAAAATGGAAACTATAATAACAAAACTTTTTTTTCGTATTTTAGACACCATAAGCTATGCTAGATATGCAAAATTGATATTTACCTTTTCTTTTCTTTTCTGAAACGTTTTTCTTTTTTTTGAATTGAAAAATCAAACTCCACTATATACACACCAACTATTTGATCAGAAATAACATCTAATGCAACTACCTGGAACATTGACTGCGTAATACAAAGCATGTGTATGAACTACCTGCTGGTTTGGACATGTTCTGTATATATTCAATAGAACAATAACATTATGTTTATTTTTTTTCAACTCGTTCTAAAATTTAAAGGTTTAATAATACTTATGAGCCCATAAATCAGCAACTTCTTTCATATTTGCAAAATCTAACGAAATGAGTACAAGAAATTCGGTAAAATATTATGAGCTTAACATACCTGGGTACACCTTTTAATTGACCTTATTAACATAAACTGTTTTCTGTTTCATCGTTTGTGATCTAAGATTTTTTTTCCAAAAATTGTTTTGTAAATTTTATGTTTATTATAGCAATTTATTTTCAATTCATTTCCTTATATTGTGTTTCTTTTTTGCTGACCGAATCTAAACTTCAAATATATTCAAAATAGAACGTATATACATGAATAACCTAATAATACACGACAGTTTACCGCTCATGTTATGACATGTTATCAATGACACAATTTATCAAACAAAATTCAGTAATGTTTGGACTTAAAACACAATAACCTACACACAACATATGCAAATACATATAATCACGGAATAAGAAAGCTGACATTTGGTTGGTTTTTTGATGGCTTAATCTAATAAAGGTATCCCCCTCTTTACCCACCAACACCATCGTTAATGCTATATATATTTCAAAGTCTATGCATAAAACTACTAAAAACCAACTAATGATATATTCTTCATGTGCATGACGTGTAATGTTTGTCTTTACATGTATGACTTTATGTCTTTATGTCTTTATGACTTTAGGTGGAATTGACATATTGTTCTCGTCTTTTTAAACATTTTAACGTACTGTCAAAATGACTTTTGTTTTCGTATGTTGAAGGCTTTTTGACTTTCGGTCGATAAAACCTATTGATGTTTTTTTTTTATTTTATCAGGGTACTTTCATTGACTTATGGTCGAAAAGACCTATTGTTTTTGTCTTTTTTTAAGGTCCAACGAGACATCTTATTTCTTTTGTTACGTTTATTGTGACCTATTTTTTCACAATGTATTCGGCGGGATTTTTCTGAGAACATCACGGTCAATTCTGTCAGTTATGTCAAGCGTATGCAATACACACCGCCGGTGTTAATCAAAATTTATGATTGTTGAACTCTTTTTGCGGAATTGTCTATGCATGCATACGCAGTGCCAGAGCTAATGGGTTCTTTGGAACAGTTCATTTTCCTCAAACATCTATTTTTCCCTTGTGTTTAAATTTATGCAAATCTCTTCTCTCTCTCTTCCTCTCTCTAAATAGGTATAAAATCATAGATTAAGCTTCTGTTCAGTGTACGCATGGCTCTGTCCTAGATCGAAGAGGATCCTGCACGTTGGCCGTGGTTTACGATGATTGCATTAAAGAAAATACATGCATAATGCTGCTGGTGTTCATTGTTCATTTTATTTGTATAAATGCATAATGCATATATTTCTACCTACGTAATTACCAGTCAAAGAATTGAGGATTAAAATCACGATATCTGCAACTTTTGAGTGGTAGTCGACTGTCGATAAACAAGTTAAACACTGGAAAGTTCAAAGGGTTCTATGTTCATGAACGTAGAACTGAACCATCTTCCCACGGTAAGTTTCATTTATTGTTCTTTTACCCTACCACATTCTATGTAAATCTTTATCAAAAATATGAACGTAGAACTGAACCATCTTCCCACGGTAAGTTTCATTTATTGTTCTTTTACCCTACCACATTCTATGTAAATCTTTATCAAAAATCATCATACATTTCACCGTAGATACATGTAACATTTCTCAACTTTTCTTTAAAATTTTCTAAACGTCATCATCAGCTAAATCAGTGGTATTGTTTGTTTACGCGGTAAGTTTCATTTATTGCTCTTTTACCCTACCACATTCTATGTAAATCTTTATCAAAAATCATCATACATTTCACAGTAGATAACATTTTTGAACTTTTCTTTGAAATTCTCTGAACGCCATCATCAGCTCAATCAGTGGTATTGTTTGTTTACGTATAAAGATGACGACTCTTGATCCGTTTTGTGAGGCGGATTTGCTTAGAAATTGCTTTTTAGGAGAATGTTTTGGGCAATTTAAGTTAACTGTTGTAAAATGGTTTTTAAAAGCTATAACAATGAGGTTCCACCTGATTTTTTTGTTAATACATGTAAGATGTATACACAAATAGAAATCAATGTCCATATCAGAACAGCACAGCTGCATACTTATATTCAAAATTTAGATATATAAAATAAATTACCAACGCTAACCCTAAACACTTAAAGGTTAGAACAAAAACGAGATGTAGTTTTGTCAAAAGTATTGTATCGTTTAACATCGAAGAAGTGTGAATTTGTAATAGGTTTTAATGTGATGTCATATATCTAGATACTGGAGCCATATATATTTCGTTAGCATTCAAATGTGTGTTGTGTTGCTACTTTAGGTAACTTTTAGAAACAGCCTAACAAGGTGAAATTCTTCTGATTCATTATTTCTAAACCGTATCAATGAAAACAAAACTTACTTGACATAATCTAATTTATAAGATCGAAATAGAACCTAGTGAGAGAAATTATCCCAAAATGATTTTAGGACGTTGTTTACTCAGGGTTTGAGTTCTCAAATTCGGATTGTTATAAAGTTCAATGTCCTGAGAAAAATTTGTTCCAAACACTAAAATTATTTATGAAACGAATTATTATTGACAAACTATTCGATATTTTTACTACATTATTTAATTAGGCTCAAACAAAGTTAGACTTTTAGCAAAACAGAGGCAATTCGGACTAAAATTTTCAGATTTTGTTTTTCACTGAAATATTTTTGGTAGTACTGTAATATTCAAAGTTAAGATTTTATTTGTTAATCAACATAATTTTGCCTATTTTATGTTGTTTAAATCTCACTTTTTCGTTTAGATATTCGAATGGCACCCACTACAAAAATATTGAAATTTTTTTAAAAACGACAAAAGACACCATATCTCAAAATGTTTATCATTGACCTCATATAACTTTTATGCCTGCAGAGTAAGGTCAATATACCTAGTTTAATGCTGTAAATGTTTTAGTATTATCATCATTCAGTTTTTTGTAAAATTGAATCAAAAAAGGGTATGAATTTGAAAAATGAAAGAGGAAATTCGGACTGAAATATTAATAAAATTTGTGAATGAAAACTTAATGCTTTGTGTCTGTTTGGTGTCACTGCCATTCATAAACTGCATTTTATTTTTAAAAGAGTTTAGCAATTTGTATTATTTTCACAATTAAGAAAATTTCAATCATAGTGTAAAATGTTTAGGGACTTTTCTTAAATTTTCAAAAAATATTCAATGGCCATTATCTCAAAAAGTAGGTCATTGACCTACTTTTTTAAAGTGAAAAATAGCACTACCATGATAGGTCTTTAACACACAATAGGTGGTTTTCATTATCTTCAGTGGATTTTTTTTTCATTCTGAGTAAACGTATACCTTAACTGATTTTAATTGAATAGGTTGTTAAACTTTACCAGTCTCTTTACTTTACTCGAACTCTGTTTTGGTTCTCAATGAAAGCACATTTTCTTAGATAATAAGTTAATGTTGCGATTCCTCTTGGATGAAATGTGGTGATAAGGAACAGTGTTCAAACTCAAAAGTCCAAAGGAACATTTCAAATTAGGAGCAGAGCAAACATGGACCTCAACAAAAATTAGAGGCAGGATCAGGTGGCATGAAGTGGTAGCGAACATTTTCTGATGACCAGTCACAGACGTTTGCAAAAAAGGCCTCTTAACATAAGTGAAAATTTTCAGATTAATTAGCATAATTGGATATAATAAATTGTAAACTTGTACCTTTACTTCATGTTAATTTGCTTTTTGATGTATTGAAAAGCATTTCTTTACATTTGAACAGTCAATTTATGCCACCACAATTGTAAAGCATGCAAACATCCGTTAAGAATTTTTACCACTAATTTTTACATTTAAACATTGATAGACATTAATTACTTGTACAAATATTAAACAGATTCAAAAATCAATACAGGTTTTCATTTCAAGATCAATACAAGCCTTCACCTCATCGCTCAACTTTTCAATCACAAAATCATTTATATGAAGAAATTGCTTGAGGCTAGTCCTTACCTTAGCGCATTTTATTTTTTGGTCTGTTAAAATCATTTATGTATACATTTTTCTTCTATTTACTATACTGATTTATTTTTTTTCAGTTAAGATAATCGGCAACGAACAGTTGTTAATTAATTGTTATGTATCTGTAGAAACGATGGTGTTCCAAATACATCTATATAATACAATGAAAATATAACTTTTCTTTCGTATGTTAGACACCATAAGGCATTTAAGATTGAAAAATAATCTTCACTTTTTCTTTTTCCTTTTCTGAAACTATTTTTTTTTCTTCATTGAAAAATCAAATCTCTGTTAGGTACACTGCAAATATTTGTTCAGGAATTAGACATAATCGAACTATTTAAAACCTAAATTGCGTAATGTGCTGTATGCTGACTTAGAAAAATCTGCTGGTTTAGACTTGTTCTTTATGTAAAAAATATTCAATAAAGCTACAATATAATGTTAATTTCTCTTTTCAAATCTTTTTTTAAATTTTAAGAGTTATTAATATCTAAAACTCCATAGATCAGCAATTACTTTCATATTCTAGAAATCTTCATAAATAAACACAGATATTCAGTAGTAAATTAGGAGCTTAACATACCTGGGAACTCATATTAATCGACCCTATTAACAGAATCTGTTTTGCGTTTTTAGTCGGGCTCTACTGAAAGCAGAGTCCTGGCTGTAGGCAGGCAAATCGCCAATGTTACTATAAATAGCACAGCTTCAAAAGTAAACAAAAAACCAAACAGCGTCAAAGTAAAAGCTTCCGCTATACCTAATAGTTACACAAAGAGCCACGTTTTGTCAAAAATGTTGGAATTTTGTTTCTTTTTTTCTCTTTGTTTTAATTTTGAGAGAATTGTCTTTTTTAGATTTCTTATTAATAACGTGTTTTGAAAACAAGACTATGCATTTTTGACACATACAAAGCGCATGAATTTACATGAATTACTTTGCTGCGCGTAGGAGAAATGGGGGTTGAATATATAACGCTTATTGCAAAATTCAAGGCAGCAACTGTTGAACTTTTTTTTACTAGACAGACATATTTTTGTTAATAGCTAGCCGCTTACAAAATTTGGTCGCTATCTGACGCTTTGCCTACATTAAAAGCATGAGAGAGAGAGAGAGAGAGAGAGAGAGAGAGAGAGAGAGAGAGAGAGAGAGAGAGAGAGAGAGAAGTTTTCAGTCTTTACTACACACTATGCATTAAGACACACCGAAAGAGCCCGACTTACAGTACTTCAGTACTTTGATTATCTTATGTGATCTAAAACTAGACACTTTAAAAAAAATTGTCTATTTTAACCAGTCATTTTCAATTTCATCTATTCTAATGCGTATGTTTTCTGTTGACCAATCAAGATCGCATTCAAGACCTCGATCGCTACCTATACAACTTTCGAAAAGCGTTGTGTAAACTACTTTGGCAAATCTAAATTTCAACGCTTTTAAATGTAGAACATACAGTTAACCTAAACGTACTGTTGACCAACGATTGCCGTACATATGATTGCACTTATTTAATGGCAAAATTGTGTAATATCTGGACTTAAAACACAAGGCCTACCCACTACGTATTTAAACACATAAAATTAAAGGCATAGTCATGGGATAAGAGAGAGTTGACATTTAGTTGTATTTTGATGGCTCAATTAGTAAAATAAAACCTCCCGCCCCTTCCTGCCTATCACAACTACATTTGTACCACCTATATCTCATTTTTGTGAAATAGTTTGCAATTCATGTATGAAAATACTCAGTGACATGTGGTGATACTAAACGAGGCCGGGTCTAATTTGTTCTGCCTTAGATTTTTGAATGAAATTTTTTACAAAAATTTTTACTGATATAATTATTTTTTTAAGATAAAAAAAAGACTTTTACCACACCGTTTGTTTAAGTGGTCATCTCAAAGTTTGTTAATTTTTATCATATGACCCTATGGGATTCAGCTTGAATGTACCAATTTTGCACATTTTTTAAACTTCTGCCCTAGGGATTTCTTTTTCTGTTCTACATATTAAAGATATTGCTAAAAGGCATCAAATGGTCAAATAAAAAAAACCTTTTACCTCCTGGTTTGTTCCAGGGGTCTAATCAAAGTTATTTTTTGTTTGCCCAATTTCTCAGTTTGTCAGATAATGACTATTTTTTATTTGACAAAGACGGAAATGGTGTTCTTTATAGTATTATTAAAACATTCAGACATATTTAAGTAATAAATAAATATATAACATCACATATTAAGGGTCATTAATATACATTGTTAATGTCTTGAAATAAATGGATTAATCGATATTTAGGCGGGTTAAGATAACGTGACAGAGGGCTAGGCTTACTGAACACTCTTCACGTTTTCGACCCAAGCCCAAAAATAGCTTATCCTTCGAGACATTTATGTTTATTCCACAATATAATATCAATTTTACGCATCAAACGAGCTATTTCAACAAATTTCACTGAATATCTGCAGTTGAAACTATCACGCCATGGCGTCAACAAAGCAAAAAGATGACGTCACAATACATATGAAACGCGTGCGTACTCGTTTTTTTACTCGGCCTCGTTAATAGTGTTCAAAATCAAAAGTATAAAGGTAAATTACAAAACAGGAGCAGAGCGAAAACCGACCTTAAAAAAAAGAGGTAGGATCAGGTGCCATGGAGGAGTGAGCATCCTCTGCTGATCGGTCACACCCGCCATGTGCTCTTTACGTAATCGGGAAAAACAGAAAACTCCGTACTCAATTAGGCGATTGATTATAGTCTAACAATTATGCAAAAATTAGAATAAAAACGTCGGTCAGCATGCGCGAGCCAGTGGAAGATTGTATTTGCTGACAAGGTCGTTGTATCGACCATAGAACTTACGAAAAAGATTACTTTAAACGAGACTATGGATAGTGATGTTTTATCAACTTGGTTATCGGTACAAGTATCTATTTGTCGATCAATCTGGCATGATATGAAATGAGATTTTTTCCACTTTAGATCAAAGGAGCTATTGCTTTGGTTTTTGGGGAGCATTTTGACTTTGGTCGATAAAAACCTATCGTTTTCCTTCCGTTTATTCGATCTTTATAACCTTTGGTTCAACGAGGTCTAACGGAAAACCTTATTGCTTTTTTAAGATTTCTTTTGACCTAATTATAGGTCCTCCCATCAAAAAGTTGGGTTAAAAGCTGAGGAATTTACTTTTCTGTGAAATAATATGCAGGGATGTTTTGAAACTTTTAAGCGCAAAAATCACTAAATTAATACAGAGACTGGAATTTTACTAAGAACAATTCAAAATAAAATTGTTATTGTAACAACTCTAGCACTTTGAAAGTTGTAAATTGTTATATAAATCTGTGAAATGCTTTAAAAAATAAATTTAAAAAAATTAAACTCTTATGGCATAAGGTTGCAAAATTAAATCGAATGGTAAGGTAATTTTAGTTATGCAAAAGGTAGGGGTTATAATTCGCAAAAATAGAGGTTGGTTGTTATTCCGATCGAGAATTGAACACATATATTAGTATTTCTTAGTGTCTTTACCTGTGATAATACTATGAATCGATTTTGTACTACACAGTCCAATAAATTCAAAGGACGTGTAATTGGGGCGCAGATGGGGTTTACTTATTTATATTCATATATTTAATCGTGCAATTGCTGAAAATTATATCAATTTAAGTAATAAGGAATCAATTTTTTCATATTATAAGATAATAATTTTGGTTGGGTAAAACGAATCTGAAATGATTGAAGAGATAAATAAAATGATTTTAAAATTAAAACATTTATGGTTGATCGAAAAAAAAATACATTCTTTAACATCGGTATAATTCATGTATGCACATGTTATATACAATTATAAATCTTTTAAACAGCTGTGTTGTTGAACAAAACAGACGTGGCCTGAGTTTAGAATTGTCAATTTGCTTGAGGTTTTCAAGGTTATTATACAGCTTTCCTTCAAACGTAAATGTTTAATATAGAGATACTGGATATATTTGTTTAGTATTTAAATGTTTAAATGTGCAAATTTGTAATTTCAACATAATAATGAGTTGCATTCTGGGGTAACTGTTGGTAACAGCAGAAACATGGTATATTTCTTTAGTGTGAATTCAATAATATATCTATTTTAGTTCTTAATCGTGGCGACATTTCTAAACCGTACCAAAAATGTCATTGTATTAAAAAAATCTTTACATAATTTAATCTTATAAGATTGAAAAAAATCCACTTTACACTTGAACATTTTGTGCAAAAAGACCTCACAAATGCAAAACATGTAAACGATAGACTTCTGTACAAACATGAAACAAATTTAGAATACAATGCAGATTTAAACTTTGGGATAAATAAAAATTCGTGCATATGAACAAATAGTTTGACGCTAATCCTCACTCGACAACGAAGATCTGTCAGTATTTTGCTATTCATCGGAGATCATGGAACCGATAGTGTTGAAATTAAATCTACATTAAACATCTAATTAAAAAATATAATTGGTACTAATTGATTTTATCATTTTAGATCACCACTGCCTTTCAGCAAAAAAAATAAAATAAATTGTAATTAAAAAAATGGGAACCCTAATGACAATTTTTTTTCCGTATTTTAGACACCATAAGCTATGCAAGATATCAAAATTGATATTTACCTTTTTTTCCTTTCTGAAGCTTTTTTCTCTCTTTTGAATCAAAAACTCAAACTCCTCTATATAAACATAAACTATTTGATCAGAAATAACATCTTATTCAACTACCTGGAACATTGACTGCGTAATGCAAAGCATGCATTTGAACTACCTGCTGGTTCGGACATGTTCTTTATATATTTAATAGAACAATATCATTATGTTGATTTTTCTTTTCAACTCGACATGAATACAAGGAGTTCAGTAAAATATTATAAGCTTAACATGCCTTGGTACACTTTTTCAATCGCATTATTAACAAAAACTGTTTTCTGTTTCATCTTGTGTTATCTTAGAACTATTTTTTTTAAAAATTGTTTTGTAAATTTTATGTTTATAATAACAATTCATTTTCATTTTATATCCTTATATTGTGTTTGTTTTTTGGTAACCAAATCTAAACTTCAGATATATTTAATGTAGAACGTACATACATGAATTACCTAATAATACACGACAGTTTACCGCTCATGTGATTACAAATAATCAATGACACAATTTATTAAACAAAATTCAATAATGTTTGGACTTGAACCACAATAGCCTACCCACAACATATGCAAATACATATAATTAAAGACATAATCACTGGATAAGAGAGCTGACATTTGGTTGGTGTTTTGATGGCTTTATCTAATAAAGGTATCCCTCACCCCCACCCCCTCCCCTATCATTACCAAAACCATCGTAAACACGGTGTAGTACCTAAACGGTTGCTATCCGTAAAAAAAACGACGTTCGCTGTTTCTATTCGAAAATTATAAGGTTACTAGCTGAAAAATATGTCCGACACAGTAAGTATTTTTCTTTTCAGATTGAACAAAATGCTCATTTTCTCAAAGATTTTAATTAACTTGCAAACTTGACAACCCTTACGGAACGTAACACACATTTTAACACTAAAAAACCCAGCTACCTACATACAAGATGAAGAATTGACTTAAAACTTCGTGAATAACTGTCGTTGATTTGGGCACATGTGCAGTCGAATTAAGTTTTTGGACTTGATTGCGCCAAAATCAAAGTTTTGTTTTAAAAAATTGAAGCGACTGATTTCTTAATATTTGTACACAGAATAGTTTGATTTCAAGAATTAACCTTTTTCTTTGTTCGTATAAAAACTATGACGATTTTACTCGATAAGTCGTATGTTACGGCTACTATTAGACAACGACACCGGTTTCTATTGGAAATGTGCACTTTCTAACCTCAATGAAATAACATCCATGTATATGCATTGATTCATACAGTAAGTAACCGTTTAAAAATACGTCTTTCGCAACTCTCCGACATTTTCAACAGAGCTCGAAACCACCTCGAATGTTTCACAGGTGCTTGGGTACGGAACCTCCCCCCCCCCCCCCCCAATATTCACCCCCTTCAAATTTTCGAGTTATTTTTTCATCAATTATTTTTTTAATTATAAGTTGATTTATGCTGCACTAGAAAAAAAAATCACAATTAACGCGAAATAAGCTATGTATAAAAAAATAACACTGGAATAATTTTTATGTATAGCTTGTTTCGCGTTATTTGTGAATTTTTAGTGTAGCATACAATACATCAACATATAATTAAAAAAAATAAATGATGAAAAAATAACTGGGAAATGTGGGGTGAATATTGTTGTGGAAGGGGGGGGGGGGGGTCCGTCCTCATGCACCTGTGGAATGTATTACATAGTCGTTCATGACACACCCCTCCCTTTTTTTTATTTTTATAGAATTTGATTTAAATACATTATGTATTACTATCTGTCGTGGTGTGAGCTAGCAGTGCCCGAGAAGTTGAGACTGTTGACTTGTATGACCTACATATAAATGTACACATTTCATCCTTTATCATTTTTTTACATTTCATGAAAATAATATCGTTCCGCATGAGGTTAGTTAATGTTTGCGCAGTACTTGCCCGCTGACAAAAGAGGCGAAAGGGACGAAAATAAAACGGGCAAATATTTCCCTGTATACAGTAGTACATCATAGATTTTTGCGAGTAACACAAATTTTAACTTTGCAGTTTGGAAATACTAACTTGCATTTTTGTTTTAGATGTATACCGGTATATATAGTGAATTTTGAACTCTGATACCCATATGATATCAATGGAAAATCATGTTAAGGTGTTCTGAGACACTTCCGAATGGGAAAAAGATATCAGATTTTCCAATTACAAATCTCCATTAGAAATCTGTTTTTATTCCTGTGAAAATCTCCTGGTAAAAAAGGATACCCTCCATAAACAAATATTCAATATTTTTCTTTAAATTGATTTTAAATTTTCTTATTCTCTTTATGTGTATTTCGTAAAAAAAAAAAATATGGCTCAAAGGTGAAAGAAACAGTAACTTAAGACAGACTTAATATGTCATAGGTTACTGTGGAATCATGGCTTTTAAGGGTGCATTTCGTAGATTAGCGCTGCATGGTTGAACGCGATTTGGTGGAGTTGAAATCGTTGAAGCACTTGATGTCTCACATTCTGTGTCACATACTGTGTGATGTGTTTTAGATATTTTAGGCTTGTGCAGCAATAAGTTTGATTTTCTTTTTCTAGCTGAAAAAGAAAAAGTTTCATATATGATATAGTAGCCGGTGCATTGTATTCAGTTAATAGCCGGTGCGAACATATCAGTATTTCAAATAGCAACCGTAACTTTAAAAAATCATTTGTTGTCAAATTATTTCGATCAAAATATACTTTCTTGTTTTTTTTGTATTACTTAATGAATCAGATTAGATAAGTGCTTTTTTCATAAAATAGAACAAACAAACTATGATTTGTAGGTGAAAATATCTACTTAAAATTTGGTTGTAACAGCCTTTTGGTTCGTCACCGACCTAGGAAATTTCTCTATTTCTGGTTATTCATAGGACTATTTTCCAAACTACATTTATAAAATATTATAATAATACCTTACATGTTCCGTGCACACGGATTATTCAAACACTTACATGGTTTGGGTACATTTTTCATCAATTTAGTGGCTTGATCCATGCGTTTCATGCATGCTTTTTTCAACTAGCAACCGTTCAAGTTTCGAATAGAAACACCAAACGCTGTTTTTTACTGATAGCAGCCGTTTAGGTACTACACCTTGGTAAAGTCTCGATATATTTCAAATGTTATGCATAAAACTACTAAAAACCAACTGATGATATATCCTTCATGTACTTGACGTGTATAAAGGCTTTCCGACTTTAGGTCGAATTGACATATTGTTCTCGTCTTTTTAAACACTTTAACTTACTGACAAATCGTATTTTTAGGGCTTTTTGACTTTCGGTTGATAAAACCTATCGATTTTTTTTCTAGTTTACTAGGGCACTTCGACTTATAGTCCAAGATACCTATTTTTTCGTCTTTTTTTAAGGTCCAACAAAACAACTTATTGGTTTTGTTACGTTCATTGTGACTTTATTTCACAATGGATTTGGTGGGATCTTTCCGATAACATCACGGTCAATTCTGTCAGTTACGTCAAGCGTAGGCAAAACACACCGCCCGTGTTAATTAAAATTCATAATTGCTCAACTTTTTTTCTTGGGCGGAATTATCTATGCATGCATACGCAGTGTCATAACTAATGGATTTTTAAAAGAGTTCATTTTCCACCAACATCGTTTTTTAGGCGGAAGCGCCTATTGCAATTGCTTTCATGACCTTCTACGTCAAAGGTCAAATTACTGCCCTTTTTCATGGTAAATCTATCGGATGTTATTTAAACTAAGGGCATACAACTCTCTACCCCCTCCCCTCTCACCGTTTGACCCCCGTTTAAACATAGTAATTGATAATAGAACTGTGGTTTGTCTCTAAATTTTTACTTAATCGTTTTTAATTATCCATTGAAAATGCCTAATAGCAAAGATAGCAAGTGGTAGATCTGTGAGTTTACGTTTTTGATAGTACAGGAACGAACGATAACTCTTGCGATGGTATGCGGCATAAACAAAGAATAAGCACGGAGTCTGATGCCTGTAGATGAAATTGCGAGGGAAAAATAGTTCAATTTGAAATTGCGTGTTTATGTGTAGAGAAGGAAAAATTAATAGGGAGACAGGGTAATGAATGGGTTTTTTTTAACAACGGTGTGTATAATTCTATTTAAAAAAGATTATTAGAATGATACCATGCCTAAAAATTATTTATAAACATACCAACGTTTCGCGTAGTAATCTCAGGCAATACTGCAGTGTAACATTTTTGTCAACAAACCCACGTTGATAAACTGGTGACTGTCCATCTTCGATACACGTAAGGTAAGTTAGGTAACTAATGTGTTATTTCTAATTGTATAAACGTTTGCCTCATCATTTTAGATTTTCATGTTCAAATAATGGTGATAACGTTATCTTGATCGAGGAGCTGGTACATTCTTAATCCAAAATTACTCTGACTCTAATCCCCGCTTGTATATTGTGACGTGTTGGGGGAAACATATAAAAGCGGGGACTGGAATCAATGAAATCTCGGATAAGTACATCAATTTTATGAAAGAATTTATATTGTTTGTGTTTGGCATTCATCGATGATTCTGAAATGTCGGTCTATAGTTATGGATACTGTACAAGGCGAGGCGTATAGGATTTCTTTAAAGATCAAAATTTAGCACAATGGAATCGCATATAAAGGAAGATAACGTTTCCTTTTTAAACCTTCAATATTTTGTGACATCTTTGCAGATGTATATGTTTATGTGGTGATTTCATAATACATTACGTACTGCACTGTACGATATAGGGTTCATTCATTTTGCTTACAAAAAATTACAATATTCAGCTTGATTTTAAAATGACTCATGAATAATGCAAATGGATTTTCTCTAAAAAAATATCTCAAATATAGCTTTTAAGTATCATACAAGATGCAATTGATTGGTTGATATAATAAATATTCCAGATAGGCTATTATAAAGATATTTATTTGAACATTTAAAAAAAAATTAACATGAATTATCCTTTTACCTACTGGATTTACTTGAATCTCATAATTACGTTATCGTTACTCTATAATGAAAGTGACTAAAATTTCCTATGGAAAATTCTTTACATCATAATTTATAATTTTGATGACTGCATATTTTTTTTTAAATTTTAAAATTTTTAATTCATGAGAACGTTGACTATATACCGGTATGTCTTTGATCTACCATGCTCATGATTCATTGCAATTCCAAAAAGACTCAATTATATACCTGACAATGATTATAGATAATGACCTTACATATATCTATTTGTTCTATATGTATGTTCTTTCAGATGAAAGTCAAGAAACTGATTAACATTAACTGACAAGAAGAGACAAGAAGAGACAATGAAAGTCCAACATCATTTTTTATCTCTGGTGAAGGGGAGAGTTGCTAAATTTGGGCGCACAGCAAAATTCAAGCAAAACAAAGAAAAAGACGGATGCTATAAATGCGGCGTTGGCTTCCCAGTTCAGCACAAACATGGCACGTTTGCAACTTCTAAATAAAAGCAGGGCATCTCAAATATACTGGAACCCTCATCTTAATGGCCTAAACACCATTTTCAAGGTTAATAAATACAACTAAATTTAATTACGATATTTCCCGTGGTTTTCTTGTTTAAGTACGAACTAATTATACCCATGCTCGGAAAGAGAGGGGGTATATTGTTTTACCCTTGTGTGTCTGTTTGTCTATAACACAAATTTTGTCTAAGATATCTCAGCAACAATAACAGATGCTTGAAATTTTAACTCAGTCTTTGTTAAGGCATGCCATACGGTAGGATTCATTTTAAAAAAATATTTGATGTCAACTTCCCGTTACATGTAATGTTAACTATGCTTTTTTGTATAAACATCAGAGCATGGGTATCACTTGTGAGCATTGACTCACAGATAGCTTGTTGTTATGTCCTTAATAATATAGTAAATATTCTTGTTCTAAATGCAATTATAAACTGAAGAATTTTGGAGAGAAAAAAAATTAAACTTTCATTTACAGTTCAATCACTTCATTTTCCATTAATTGTATGTAATATACCGAAATAACCTCACGGATATTGATAATCCATATCGTGTGATTTTCTTATATATTTCATCCTTTATTTGCAAAATACATGTATACTTTTGAAAATAAATTATTTAAGGTAAAACACGCATAAATTCCAAATATTTTATAGATTAACTTTATTTTTAAATCCATGTTTTCTTATTGGAGGTCAAGTATACTGTAATGAAATATTGCTTGATAACATATCCATCATTTAATTTTTATCAATACATTTTAGAATATCCTGCTGAAAAAGACAGTTGTCATTGGTATAATGGATGCAAGACAACAATAGTGAATTGAAATTGCTGTTACCACAAATGGCACACTCCAGCTTTCCAAAAACACATTTACGGCATGTGCTATAAAGGGATTCTTTAGAAGTCTATGTTCTGTATTGGAAAGTTCTCTTCATTAGTATCAAAATAAAAACTAAAAGTTAAAAGTTCAAATGTCTTCAGTACTAGAGACCAGTACAACATGGAGCAATTGTAAAGTACACATAGTTTGTACATTATTGAATATCAATCTACAGCTATCCATAAATTACTGGGTTTTTTAAATTGTATTGCAATTCTCAATATTGCATATATGTTTGATTTTTGTAAAATATGTTTGGTTTACAGTACTGGTACTATACCAGTGATCGGCTAAGACCAGTTATCGGCTAAACCGAAAGTTCGGGTTTAAAGCACGCGACAATCCAAGATTTTTTAATTCAGTCGTCTTTTTCGAATAAAGGAAAGTAAGTTTGCTTGAAAACTTTCTTGAATATGTTTTATACAAGAGCTTAAACGATCATTGTTTACCGCTGATTTTACATCTTTGCACTTTCAGCAGTTGGGGAAGTGACGTAATAAGTTAAAAATAGAATACTGAGTATTACCTCTTTGTGATACGTTATTATATCCCTTCTTTGATTTGACATATAAAATCAATACATTCAACTGGTATAAACAAAAGGAATTCACGAATTTCCGAGAGATTCGTAGCGCAATTGAACGCCTGATTGCACAATTATGTATTGAATAGTATACGATTTGGTGTATTACCGTATGATAATAAACGAATTATTTTATGAGTTTTGTTTATAATGTATCATGACGCCGAATACTTTATTATGACCTTACAAGGGGCATAATTCAAACTGCATTTAGCAGAGTATAAAATCAACATGAACACGGATTTTTACTATGTTATTATAACAAAGCCGATAACTGGTACAGTAAATCGTAAAAACTCGGCAAATTTGGGACGTGCTTAAAAGCACAAAGCAAGATTTTTTGGGTTCTAAATAATGATATAAACTAAATAACAGATTGATAAATAAGTTCACTTTTTAAAGTATGTCAAGTTTTATCCAAAAATATCAAGAAATAAGGAATTACGAAAAGAAAACGTTAAATTTTAGCCGATAACTGGTACAGTGCCAGTACAGTAAGTAAATACATTCTTTCTAAGTTTTAAATTTATTTGTCAACAAAATTTGTCAACAAAATGTATGAACTGCAATCTGAGGATCATTTATACATGTAGGTCTGCAATTCTCCACATATAAAATGACTTTAAATCATCCTGGTACTGTTAAACTTGAGAATATATTAAGAAAACTTCAAAATCTCTTTATTGATTACCTTTTTTACTACACATTGTCCAGATATTTGGTGTATTATTCTTTAAAGCTGATTTCTCAATGGCTATTGCTTCTCAGATAAGCAAAGTGACACACAGACTACTTCATTGTGTAAAATACTATAATCAAGTGATGTACAAATGTCACCTCTGTATTTTGGTGAAACATTATGGTATAGAATAAAATACTGCAGTTTGAGAAGTTCATTTTACTAAATTCTAAATATTATAATATTCTTTCATCATTTTGATGTCAAAATGAACATTTTTAATAAATCAGCATAATAAATGAAAATGTATTCCTGTAATTTCAGCTTGCATATCAGTATCAACTGTTATTCAGATGTACTTAACAAAACAAATGTTTTGATATTGCTTTTCTCATTTAATCTTTATTTAAGGCACTATCCAGACTAATCTGGTGCAGTAACGGAGTCTTTCCACATATACTATATGTATATAGCTTAATTGACATATTAGAATAGTGTTTTCTATTATCGAACTAATTCTTAAGGAGAAAATAGTCATAACTAGACACGATCTCGTTACGAGTAACGAGTAGGTCTTCCGTTCAATTTTTAAACGATACGATTAAAATATCAATGGAGTTTCAGAACCCCCCCCCCCCCCTCAACCACTCCCTTTCAGATAATGCATACGATTGTCAATATCCCTTGAAATGCTTAACAAAGAGTTTTACTTTTTCACAAACAGCACATTAAACGTTTAAGAGTTTAGTCCCCTAAAATCCCTAATTACGTCATCAATTGGTTTGGAAATGAGTTTTACAAATTGATATTGTTATGATCAACAACTTTGTTTCTATAAAACATTAAAAAATCTTGATCGTTTTTAAGGTATGTGAAAAAGATTTTACGAGTGTCTTGGCCCCTAATGTAAGGGGGCAGCCCCTTTTTCTTGAGTTCATTCAAAAGGTCTTACAAATACTAACAATTTTTGTTCTTACACGTATCTAAAATTGTTGTTCATATTTTAGATACAGATGATTGAATATTTTAGTGGCCAATCATCTAGATCCTTAATGGGGACATACACTGGTGTTTTGATTGATGGAATCGATTAGAATTATCAATGCAAGCATTTTCTCTTCTACAAAGCTTAACAAAATATGTCTCCTTCTCTAGATATATTGCGTCAAAGTTTCAGTACTTTGGCTCCTAAAAATCCCTAATTACAAAATAAATGGGCGTGGCAATGACTTTACTCGATAGATATTGTTACGGTCAACAACTTTGCTTCTATAATACATTACAAAATATTTATCGTATTTAAGTTATTTGTATTAAAGTTTACAAGTGTCTTGGCCCCTAAAAAAAAGAGCCCCTTTTTGTTGAATTTGTTGGAAAGAACTTTTTATTATCTACCACTTTTGTTATATATATGTTAACAAAATATTAACTGATAAAAAGATACAGATCAAAGCGTATGAAAATGTTGATTCAAAATTCGTATCCAATTTTCGAGCCCAGTCGAACTCCTAAACTTTGCGCCACGGGTGTTGAGTCACGTTATGTCCGCCGTCACGTTATGTCCGCCGTCACGATATGTCCGCCACTTTTTTGAAAAAATCGTCACGTTTTGTCCGCCATCACGAAATGTCCGCCACTTTTTGGAAAAAATCGTCACGTTATGTCCGCCATCACGAAATGTCCGCCACCTTTTTGAAAAAATGGTCACGTTATGTCCGCCATCACGAAATGTGCGCCACTTTTTTCGAAAAAAAAAATCATCGTTATGTCCGCCTTTACAAAAATTCCGTATATTCCCCCAAAAGTCATTACCGTATGTCCGCCGCCTTCAAATTTCAGAGAAATTGTATTAAATGCATGCACGTCGCTGAAAATGTCAGCATTGTTTTTGGAAAATGTATGGGCTAATGTCCGCCACCAGTTTTGAACACACTACTCTCTCTATTATTTCTAAATATAATATTTGCTATCCCATTGTGTAATATTATGTTTGCCATTCATTGATCTGAAATTATTTTCAGAATGAGAATTATATGATCGTATTAAACAATATACATAAATGTACACACTATCTCATAACGTTGAAACGTATGTCCGTCAAAAATTCGAGATCGTATCATGTCCGACGCGAAAATTTATTGCATAATGTCTGCACATAGGAATGCACGTTCAAATCGTAAGTCGGAACATTATGTACGCCGCATTATATAGACTATTAGTTCGTTTAACGCACACGATGCACACGCTAAAAATTGTGAAAAATCTGGACAAAATGTCCGCAAACAGGAATGCATGTTTAAATCTTATGTCCGACATTATTTAGTGCACTCCAATTTTCTAAATGTCGTTTTATAATGTCCGCCGCTTTAACTTTTGGAGAAAACGTACTCTGTCCACGCTAAAATCTGTGAAAAATTATGCATGTCCGCAAACAGGAAATGTGTCGCACCATTATGTCTGCCATTAAAAAAATGATCACTTCTTTCTTTAAAAAGTCGTAACTTTTTGTTTGTCGCCTATAAATTGAAAAAAAAATCGTTTGTATGCCCACGTTATAAATTGTGGTATAATGTCCGCCATCATAACTGCATGTTTAAACCATAAGTCGTTATGTCCGACATAAAAAAGTGTTATCCTATTTTTAAGGTTACGCCGCATTAACTTTTGAAGAAATCATAAATGATTATGACCACGCTAAAAATTGTGGCATAATGTCCGCCGACTGTAATGTATGTCATAGCATTATATAAGCAATTTCAAATATTCACATTTTTTCAAAAAGTCGTAATATTATGTCCGCCGTTATATTTTTAAAGGGATTATATAATGACCAAGCTAACATTGAAAAATAAAATGGCATAACATCCCTAACACGAATGTATGTTTCAATCGTAAGTCGTAACACTATATCCGCCATTTAAAAAGTGCTATTTTTTAATCGTCGTTACATTATGTCCGCCACTGAAATTTTAAAGAAATCGTATTATGACCACGCTAATCATTGTGAACGTTGTTCAAAATGTCCGCCTACCTAATTGTATGTCGAAACATAATGTCTGCAATTAAAAAAGGTTGCCTAGTTTCTAAAAGTCTTTACAATATGTACGCCGCATTTAAATTTTAAAGAAATTTAAAGAAATCGTATTATGCCCACGCTGAATATTGTGAAAGAACGTGACAAAATGTCCGCCAACAGGAATGTACGTTTAAATAAATATTATTAATAGTTATGAGGATAAATATATGACAAAATCTGTATTACGTCGTACATGGGACTGAAGGCAGACGTTGTTGTCTTAAATGTTATGAAATGAATTTTTTGTTTTTATTAGGAATTCGAGATTTTGTAACTTGATTGGTGTGCCATTTTTGGCCGTTGTTAGACATGTTCTGATTACTGTTAAGAGGTAGCTTTTCGAAAAATGTGAATGGCCCTTAAAAGGGCCGTTTATTCTCTACTCCAAGTAGCGACTTTTTACTGTCTTGCTTATGGAAAGCAGGAATATGACAGTCCCAGCGTCGTTAAAATGGATTTCGTCTGGTAAATAGTGTCAGGGAAACCCGACGTCTATTCTGATGAAAGTTCTGCCAAGGATTTTCTTCATCTTATTGTTGACGGTTCTCCTCTTTCCGTCGAATTCCTCACGTTGTAGAGAAGAACGGAATTTTCCCCTGAAGACTATCTCCGTGAATAAAATATCGGGTTGTCGGGGGGCGAAATCTCTTATTCTGTGGAAGAGGCTTGTCAGGCAGTCGATGACTGAAATGATTCTGAAAATAATAAAATTAATAATATTATGCTTGCAACGATAACGTTTCTGATAAAATCTTTGTCCGACGTGAAAAAACTATTTTAAAATTGTGGCATAATATCATTTTAAATATGAATAAGCAAACCCCACTTGCGCCCCAATTATACGTCATTTGAATTTACTGGACTGTATAATACAAATTCGATTTGCAGAGATATTACATAAAAAAACACTTAAAAATATAAATATTCCTATCAAACTGAAAAGAGGGGGTGTCGGTTTTGACGCCTATGCATATATTATCTTTTTTAGAATGTTGTGACTTTATCATAACGTTTAAAGCTGCTTAGTTTGATTATATATCAACAACAAACGATCACTTAATACAATCTCCAATATACTTAACACAAAGGCATGTATACTTAGCACAAAGTCATGTACATTTCTGTATGTGTATGTATACATATCTCGTACATCCGACGTCCGACACATATTCTCATATGTATTACAACTTTATCATTATCTCGTAATAAGTTAAAATTATTGTGTTCAACTTATTTGTACGTATTACATACAACTGTATTTTTCGTTATTTCGACTGAGTATTTCGATTGTACGACATAATATCTCCTTATAACGACTTTATAACTGCTTATGACTACATGTTATCGCGTACATAAAACAATTATTTCGTTATTACACTGCACGGCTCATTATTTCATGATGACGTATCGTTTTGTAGGCATGACACATTTTTCGACATTCAGATTTAGTATCTTGTTTATCGGACAGAGTATCTCGTTATTACGACATATTATCTCGAACGTACGACATATTACTTCGTTATCACAGTGTACGACTTAATACTTGTACATATGACATATTTTTCGTTATTTCGACTGAGTATCTCGAATATTCGACATAATATCTCGTTATAACGACTTCATATCTGCTTATGGCTACATGTATTCTCGTGCATACAAACAATTATTTCGTTATTACACTGCACGACTCATTATTTCATTTCGACTTATCATTTTGTAGGCATGACATATTTTTCGTTATTCCGATTAAGTATCATGTTTATCGGACTGAGTATTTCGAACGTACGAGATATTAACTTGTTATAACGACGAAGTATCTCGTTTTTACGACATGTTATCAAAAACGTACGACATATTACTTCGTTATTACAGTGTACGACTGACATATCGTTAATTTAACTGAGTATCTCGAACGCACGAGATACAATCTCCTAATGACGACTTCATATCTGCTTATGACTACATGTTATCTTTTACATACTACATATTATTTCGTTATTTCATTACACGACTCATTATTTCATGACATAATTTTTGTTATTACGATTTAGTCCTTCGTTTATATATGTATACGACATGTTATCCCGTACGTACGGCATAGTACTTCGTCATTACAGTGAAATTTAATATTTTGTACGTACGGTATATCATTGCGAATAACGACTTAGACACTAGCTCTGATTGAGAATCTCAAAGGTGCGATATTTTTTTCGTTATTACGACTAGTATTTCATTATTACGAAATGTTATCTCGTATGTAGGAATTTGTTTCGTTACAACAGAATGTGACTTATCATTTTGTACGACACATTATATTATGTTACATAACTGTTCGCGTACGTGTAAAATAATTTGATTCAACATTTTTAACATGTTCCATTTTCTACTCGTTGTTTATGAAATAATTCTATGCATTTGATAAAACCAAAGACATAATCGTCCTTAATTAATACATGTATCTGCTTTACATAAATAACGTCTGATGTACACTTATATTATAGTCTATAGTTTTATCAAAAAATGCTACACGTTTTCACCAACATGAACTTTTCATTCTACACGTTTTGTACAACTTGTACAACAATATGCAGAAATTATGACCTAATACACATAAAATTAGAGGATCCCCCTAGTCACACGTACTCGTTGAAATGCTTAACCGCTCTATTATCTCGCTTTGTATCTTATACATGTACAGGTACGTTCGACATAGTTTATGTCGTTTGTAAAACTTATTTTATGTCGTAGTAATCACATACTATCTCGTACGAACTACCGCTCTAATATCTCGCTTTGTATCTTATACATGTACAGGTACGTTCAACATAGTTTATGTCGTTTGTAAAACTTATTCTATGTCGTAGTAATCACTTACTATCTCGTACGTACTACTTTTTATCTCGTACGTACATGTACGACATATTATCTCGATCGTTATAACGACTAAGTACGAGGGTTGTCTAAAACGGGGCTTAAGGTATACGTTTACTCAGAATGAAAATAAATTCCACTGATGATAATGATTTCCATCTATTGTGTGTTAAAGACCTATCATGGTAGTGCTATTTTTCACTTTCAAAAAAGTAGGTCAATGACCTACTTTTTAAGATAATGGCCATTGAATATTTTTTGAAAATTTAAGAAAAGTTCCTAAAAATTTTACACCATAATTGAAATTTTCTTAATTATGAAAATAATACAAATTGCTAAATTCTTTTAAAAATGAAATACAGTTTATGAATGGCAGTGACACTAAACAGACACAAATCATTAAGTTTTCATTCACAATTTTTATGAATATTCCAGTCCGAATTTCCTCTATCAGTTTTCAAATTCCTACCCTTTTTTGATTCAATTTTACAAAAAACTGAATGATGATAATACCAAAACATTTATAGCATTAAATTAGGTATATTGACCTTACTCTGCAGGCTTCAAAATTATATGAGGTCAATGATCAAAATTTTGAGATATACTGTCTTTTATCATTTTTAAGCATTTTTCAATATTTTTGTAGTGTGTGCCATTCGAATATCTAAACGAAAAAGTGCGATAAAACTAGCTGAAAATATGCAAAAATATGTTGACTAATATATAAAATCTTAACTTTGAATATTACAGTACTACCAAAAATATTTCAGTGAAAAACAAAATCTGAAAATTTTAGCCCGAATTTCCTCTGTTTTGCTAAAAGTCTAACTTTGTTTCAGCCTAATTCAATAATATAGTAAAAATATCAAATGGTTTGTAAATAGTAATTCATTTCATAAATGCTTTTAGTGTTTAGAACAAATTATACTCATGACATTTAACTTTATAACAATCCGAATTTGAGAACTCAAACCCTGAGTAAACAACGTCCTTAATTCATCTGGAGTGACAGGGTCCGCCGAGTTGCTAATTGCTCTACACAATTAAATAGACGGAAACGATAAAAAAAATATTGGAAATATACCAATTTCGTCTCAATCCATCGTTTTAGAACTCCACAAAAAATTATTCATTCATTTTTATTTTCATATTATCTCTGAAGTCGTATAACTACATGTAGCTGATATATTTATGATTGAAATATGTTACTACGTAAAGTCTGAACATTTCGTCTTCCATTATTTAGGCTATAATGGGATTTTGCTGTTTTCGACGTTAAACAATTGTGACGTTAAAGTAGTTTAACCTGAGACACGATTTATGTGCTATTGTCTCATGAATAATTTTCATACAAAAAATTACGTACAAAAATATTTAAAATGTAATTATAAAAGGATAATTTTGATTTTTCTAACGTATCGGAACTAGCATGAAAATCAGTCTTCACTGGCCTCACTATATACAAGTGTAAACAGCCGCCATTGTATTCCCTCGTAGTAAGATGTCTTTATAATTTCAGTCAAAAGAGAAGAAAGACAAGTACGGAAGTGCTGAAGGAGGTCGATTTTATGCATTATTGTTTGATTTTTTAAACTTAATTTGAAAATTATGTTCTGAAATATTATATTGATAGAAAACTATGTACCGGTAATCGGAATATTTCTGGATATCTAAGGATCTTAGCAATATGTTGGTTATATCCTAACATTAACATGCATAAAAATACACAATGTAATGTACAAGTGTACTCAGTAGCTCGTCGGACTGACGATAGTAAGATCGTTAGCGCGATCGATCCCGTATACAACATCGGTATAGTCTGCTTATGCTTTATACATGTAACCTTAGAAAAGCATACTAAATTACTTAATTTGTTAATGAAGGGACAAACTGATAGGAATCATACCAATGTCCCATCGCAACATCATCATTGTGCTATCGCAACATTGTCTTCGTGTTATCACACGAGATATCGCAATGTAACTCGTGGCGCATCGGAGTATCGAATTAATAATTAAGGTCTTCCGTTTCCAACGGAAGACCTTTCTATTATTGTGCGGGTTAAGATTATTCTTATTTTTCTTTTTTTTTTTTTTCTTCCTAGACGCGAACTTTGAGGCTTCATATCTTGCTCATTTCTGAACGGATTTTGCTCAAATTTTCAGGGCTAATGGACTTTACAAAACACTATCTTCATCAATTCATAAAAGTTAGAATTCCCTTTCCGTTAACGAGTTATTCCCCTTTTAAAATTTTTTAGGGCCTTTGGTTTCCAGACAAAGGCTCCGAGACTATGATAGCAGGGAATGGGAATCCAACGAATTTGAATAACAAAGACATTGAAGTTGTATACATCGGTTTTTGTTTTTGGATTACGTTCCTTATTTAGGAAAAGGTAGGGGGTCAAAAAACAGGATTCCAAAAAGTGCAAAAATTTAGTCATATTTTCCTTTATATCTTTTTAACGAAAAATATTTTGTTAAGACATGTAGAATAAAAGTTGTGCAGAATATCAAGGGCTTTCATTTGACACCAATAAAAAAGGGCTGGCCCCTTAAATTAAGGGCCAAAAGCCCCTAAAAGTTTTTGCTTAATAACTCAAAAACGGTTTGGATTTTGATATTGATGTCGCTGGAAAAGTTGTTTGTTGGGATCTCATAAAGGTCGTAACAATATTTTTTTGTAAGTGATTTGTGTAGTATGAGTGTAAAAAGCTTTACATGTTGACATGTACCTGTTTTCATTTGACAAGTTAACGAAAGTCTTTGTGCGTACAACTGGCATAAAGTTGCCGCAGAAAGTATGCTGGTTTATACAGGAGGCATTAATTTATAAGAATTTTTTTTTTGTTGGAGTTCATGCTTTTTTTTTTAGGAGTTTAAGTCATTGTTGTTAAGTTCTTATAGTGCACAATCATTAAAAACGGCAATTGGAAAACAAAACATTTTTTTTCTTTTCTTTTTAACCACAAAATATGGAATTAAAAAACTCTATGCATTACATTTTATTTATTAACTCCATGCATTTAAAATCTACCTTGAATCAGAGCTGTGTGTGTGTGTACCATTACGTAAGCTCTCCCTCGCCCGCGGCCGAGAAAATCGGTCACCATGCTCGCGGCTGGACTACCTAGCGGTCAGCGGTTATCTAATACAAGAGAGTTGCGTCTCTCATATATGAGTTTATTTAGCCGCGAACTCAAGAATTGTTTTAGTTTTGATTACACAAAATCTTTTGTGGATTAAGCGATTGGAGGTCAAGTAAGAAATAGTTCATTTAATTAATAAAAGCAATGTCATTCTCTAAAGCAATAATAGACAAAGATCAATTGTGGGGTTTAAGTTTAAAATATATAACTTCTATTTGATAGAGTAAGGTCATTATATTGCAAACTTTTCAAATCTTCCTTGGTTGTGAGCTGTGCGTTTCTGTGCGTTGTACCTTTACGAAATATATTCTTTGCCCACGGCCGAGGAGATCAGCGACGGCTGCATTACCTAGCGGTAATCGGTTATTTAATACACAAGATTCGCACACCGCGACTTACACTTACATGCATATGAACGTGTTTGAGTTAATATAGCCGTATATACAAGAACTGTTTTAATTTTATGTTATAAAAGTTTGTCCTACTTGTATATATTTAATTAAATATTTGAGTGTAAATGAATATTAATGAACGATATTACTCCAAATCGGAAAAATCGTTAGACATAAACTAATGGTTGGTTTGTTTATGTAAACTACTTTAAAAACTGTACAATTAATGTTTTAAATCAACACCCCCCCCCTCAAATATTAAACATTTAAATGATGATAATCCCTCGCACATGGCTGAGGAGATCCGGCGCGAGTGGATAAGTGATCCGCGGTCGGTTCGTGTTCTTCTACATGTACCTTATGACGCGTTTATGTTTCATATTTTGCACGGACACAACTATATTTTATTATGTTTTCAACTATTATATTGGTTTAAGATGAAAAGATAAATTTATTTTACTTGTGCAGTTGATTAAGCATTGATTTATACGATAGCGTATAAGGTAGTGTAAAAATCAAATCAAATTATAATCAAAGTTCCATGTTACATGTTTGCGGTAGGTGGTAGCACGATAAAGGAATGCCCTGAATAGAGGCATTCGATGATTATTTTAAAAAATATTCACATGAGTTTAAACAACTTTAGATTAGATTCTATCGGTCACATATTAATCACTACTGTAGTTTCATTGTGGAAGCGAACTCATTGCTGCCCCCCCCCCCCCCTCCTCCCGCCCCGCTGACTGGTGCTCGCGCTGGATTTTTTTTTTAATTGGAGAAAAAATAGCAAGATCTGTCGAAAATCATTTTTGGTGGTTTCTTATGTGTAACATTTTGTTTCACTTTCCCACCCCTTTGTTTATTCGGCCAGTCTGTGTTAATTCAATTGCCGCATGCGACCGAAAATCTTGTGTCGCTTCAGCGCACACAGCTCAGAACATTTATAGCCCCAGGTCATCAATTGTTATGTAATTGAGTAACAGTTGGAAGGGTGATTTTACTACATAAAATAATAAAATCATAATATAATCTATTTGAATTGAGTACCATGCGTATAGATTCCCATGATAATTAATTTTTTTATTACCTTTCTATGTTTACATTTAATTTTGTTCAAATAATTAATAAATTTTCTATCATTTAAATTGTGTGCTTCATCAAATACGTATTCCGATTACCTTGAAGTCATTAATTTTCCATTGGCTTTTGACAAAAGAGAGACGCCTGACCATCCAATGAAAACAAATACACAGAGTTTGATTGACAGGTTTAGCCAGGTGCAGGTCTCACCCGATGTCCGAGGTTATGTGTGCTGCTTGTACACAGCCGAATGGTCTCAGTAAGAGTTATCGATGTAAATAAATAATAAAAATACATGCTTATCAAAACATGATCGTGCAAGTTAAAGTTGATTTAGCTTTGTTCCAATAGAAATCACTAACTGTATTTAATATTTTTTATGTATAGCGAATTTTAATATTGTTTCAGTACTGAAACATCGCATGAAAACGTTAAATATACATGTAATTATCTGTTACTAGTCGTCTTTTAATATATATACCTTTCTTTTGTTTGTTAAAAATTCGCTCAATTTTGTTAAAGTAATGTAAAACACTGGCGCCATTTTGAAACAATAAACTTGTCAGAGAGTTCCGAATGAAATCTGATGAACGTTTCACACGGTTCTCGCACGCTTTGCTCGAAACGATTTACACGCTTTGCCCGAAACGCTAAACGGTTTACATGAAACTCTAAAAGGTTTACACGAAACGTTTCTCGCACGTAGGCCGCACGCTTTTTTGGTGTAGTAGTACGTTTTAGGGTCTGTAAATTTTGTCAGCACGCAATTCTAAACTTGCACATAGTCTTCAAAAATTTAGAAATATTTTAATATAGAAGTTATCTTTGAGAAAGGTTTACGTGTTTTGTAGGCGGGTTCAGTTTAAAAAAGAAATACAATTCCTGACATGAATCATGAGTACATACTGTTTATACGCAATGCTTGCTACCCTTGAAAATTTAACTCGCCATTAAACATCTCACTTTTTAAAGAATGTTTGAAACGATTACATAAACTCTGCTCGACAAATAGTTTTCCTAAAATATTTTCTTCCTTTCTTTGTTTCAAAACACGTTTTATATACAGGCTTTCAATCACAACACGTTTTTATAACAAAAGCAGAACTGAAAGTATAGTCATTATAATCGTTTGACACCATATAACATATATTTTCAACTCGCAGCAACAACGGAAGACCTACTCGGGGCTTTGCCACGAGCTCTGCTCTAGTCCTGTTTATAAAACTGTGCCCGCATCTTATGATCGATAATATCTTGAGATTAACCATTCAGTGTTCGTGTCTTAGCAGAATACATGTTGTATTAGTATATCATTCATGTTAATGTTACCGTAAATGAGGCGATATCTTTCGTCCGATATTGGTCGAATCGTCTTCTCGACTGGCGCTCCTGAGGTCTTCCACCAAAAGGAAACAATGCTAAATAGCAAAAGTAGACTACAAAACAAGAAATAAGACATAAATAAAGCATAAAAAGGCCATTTAGAAAAATAATTAACTGAAGCAAATTCTGTTAGAATTAGGTTAAAACCATAGGGACGACAACGAACACCGACTAATAGCAAAAGGTCATTCAATGACCCTCGTGAAATAAAAGTAAACGTACATGTATATAGCAGACAAGAGAAGTTATACAGTATAGACAGACAAATTGACGACAAACATAATAGAATTAGAAAAGGCTGACCTGATCTGTTAACTGGAGTAAAATTGTACAGATAGACAAACAGACGACAAACAAAATGTGATCAGAAAGGCTCACCTGATCCGTTAGCTTAGGTGAAAGCTATACAGACAGACGACAAACCAAATGTGATCAGAAAGGCTCACATGGACCCGAGGCCACGAAACTTAGACGGGATTTTTTTTTTATCTCAATCTCACTTTTCCACAAGAAATATATATTGGAATAAGGGGACTGAGATCAAAATTGAGCCCGTCTACGTTTTATGGCCCTGGGCCAGGTCTGTCAGGTTTTTTTTACTGACAGGCAAACGGACGACAAACATAATATTATCAGAAAGGCTCACCTGGTCTGTCCGCTGAGGTGAAAGCTATACAAACAGGCAAACTGACGACAAACTAAGAGTTATCAGAAAGGCTCACTTGGCCCCGGGGCTATAAAACTTAAACGAGATTTATTTTGATCTAAGTCTCACTTTTCCACTAGGAATATATAGTGGAAAAGGGAGGCTGAGATCAAAAGTGAGCTCGTCTACGTTTTATTGCCATGGGGCCAGATCTGTCAGCTTGAGTGAAAGCTATAAAGTCATGCAAACAGAGGACAAACAAAATGTGATCAGAAAGGCTCGCCTGATCTGTCAGTTTTGGTAAAAGCTGAAAATCATATTTATGATTAACACACACGAAAAAATAACAAAAGGTTAATGCGTGACCCTCCTGAAATAAAAGTACATGTACGTGACAAATTAGGTGAAAGCTACATGTATACTCACAGACACACGGACGACAAACAAAATGCGATCAGATTGGCGTACTTGATCTGTCACTGACTGTCAGCTTTGGAAAAAACTGAGAATATGAGACTGAGAATATATATATATATATATATATATATATATATATATATATATATATATATATATATATATATATGATAAACAAAACAAATATTATCTAAAGGTTGTTGCATGACCCTCCTGAAATTCAATGTAAAAGTACATGTATTATAACAGATTAGAGAAGTTATACAAACAGAATAAGGGACGACAATCAAAATGTGATCAGAGAGGCTCGCCTGATCTCTCAGCTTTTGTGAAAGCTGTACACGCATACATAGGTAAACAAACGAAGAACAAAGTGTGATCAGAAACTTCAAGGCTCGCCTGAATTTTCAGAATGGGTGAAGCTGAAGAGAAAATATTATAAATATAGATATAAGACAAACATAATTGCATAATATAGTAAGGATATCGAATATTATGTTAATAATTATTCATTTCATTTATACTTTTTTATGTTTAGAGCAAATATTTACTGGTGACATTGAACTTTACAACAATCTGAGTTTGAGAACTCAACCCCTAAGTAAACAACGTATCTAATAAAAAAAAAAACAACCTCAGATCTTATCAGTACTTTAAGTAAGTGTTCTGAATTGTTTGTACCATGCAGAATCCTATAATTATGGTATCAAAAATGCGGAATTCCTACATGAATGAATTACATGTAGTGATACATGTAGCTTGACGTGTTGCACTGTACGAATACCGGTATATGCTTTGCTGTTATTCACAACAAATCCGGATGGTGTATTCTGTACTATTATTTTATTCGAACAAAAAAAGGATTAATAAAAATTCATATAGATCCGGCTTACTCGTAACTTGAATGGCAAAGCAAGCTTTTGGAAAAGCCGTTACTGGCATTTCACTTTACGACTACTATTCTTGAATAGAAAAATTCCGCATTAATAATGATTATTTGGGCGTTCTTATAATGAACGTTTGGTTTAAAAGCAAAGCTTTTCTTATGATTTTTTAAAAATTATTCTCTCTCAATTTGTTCCGAAATAATTAAATGTCCATTATGCACTAGTTGAATAAGTATACTTTTAAGTGGTAGCGATCAAAGTATTACTAAATCAGTATTAAATTCGATTTTGATTTTGAAAAAAAATACAATGAGATCGATAAAGGAAAGCAAAATATGTTAATTGACACACTAGTCTACGGATTTGTTTTCAGATAGATGTAAATTTAGTACTTATAATTTTCGGCAGGTATTTTGAGACCTCGTTGATGAAAGTATTTTGCGCCAAAATAGCATTCTTATGATCTAAGTCAAAATTGCATTCTTATGACTTAAGTCAATTTATACAAGATTGGAAAAGTATAGTAGATAACTCACCAAGATGTATTAATTATAGAATTTTTAAATTTAATTGTTGATTTTACCTACAGATCTATGGATCACGTTTACAAAATTACGAACATGTTATTGGCGTCGGATACAATTTGAAAGTGTGTGGGGGGGGGGGGGGGGGGGAGGGGACTGGGCAAATCCTCAGAAATCTTGACGAGCAAAAAAAAAACAAAAAACAACCCTTCATCCCATAATCATGAAAATCTTAATGGGGGGGGGGGGCTAATATACACTCAGTCTGTCCATGGTATATTAGTGAATAATTATGTTTACTGCGAGAAAAAGTGGTGGGGGAGGGGGGCTCAACCCTCTATAATGCTATGTGTCCAATGGTTGTGTCTAACTTTGCAAAAATAAGTGTGGGAGCTAAGCCCCTCTAGCCCCCCCCCCCCCCCCCCCGGTTCCGACGCCTATGCTTGTAATCACCGATTCTCCATAGTAACAGGTAGATGGCATAATATTGAAAACAATTTGTACAATGTGTGACTCTAAAAGTATTGGGGATGAATTTCATTATATTTTAGAATGTACACATTTTGTAAACGATAGAAAAATGTTTTTGTCCAAGATATATCATGAAAAGCCAAATGTTATAAAATTAAACGAGCTCATGAATACTTTTAATGTAAAAAATATAAAAAAAAAAAACTTGTCAATGTTTGTTAAGAAAATGTTCAATGTCTGTTCTTCCAGATGCCAACTTCAACAACCTATTGTATTGTATAAACTTAACTTTTTCCATCATTCTTACTCCTCCTGTACATGTGATCCTTGACTGTTTTTTGTGTACAATTGTGTACAATTGCATATACTAATTGAAGTTGAATAATTCTAAATAATTTTTTTTATTAAGAACGCTCATATATATCTGGAACCCGTATTCTTAAGTATGCTTTTGAATTGGAAACTTTAAAGTAGGCTTTTGTCCCTAATGTCGGTATACATTGTGTACATGTATATGGCTACGACAAATCACAGGCGCGGATCATGAATGGCTTTTCTAAGGATGATAAATTTAACTTATTATTGTTAACAACTTGGACAATGCAAGGTTTGCGATAACTATTTTATGAAAGTGTTGAACTGAAAAATAAATACAGAATGCACTGGTCTTCCTATCTTAAGAGATATTTTGCTTTTTGGGTTGCTGTGGAGGAGGTTCTAATGCGTGTTTTCCCTATCCCAATTTACAAATTAATTTAATTACTCTTAAGTTCGACACACGCATAAACTAAACTGACGTGGAAATATTTCTCACAACGATGGTTTTACGAACAGATCTCTATTAAAAATATTTGGGAAAATGTCAATAGGCGCTTAAAACTCTATGTCTTAAAAAAAAGATTATATTTATTACATGTTAATAAAACAGTGATGTCAACGCCGAATATTTATTATTGCCATTTTAATCAAATATTTAACAATGAATATGCCCGTTGAGCGCCAAAAATCTATTTACTTCTTTTCGGGTTGTACCAGTCTGTCAAATATTAGATTATAAATAATAACTACGAAATTTATTTCTCGATGAAAAGGGGGGGGGGGGGGGCAATGGAGGTACTGTTGTCCGTCCTTCATAAAAACAAATTAAGGCAAAGTGAATATATATGATACATAACGTTACATGTAATATAATATTCTCGGTCGGCTCTTGACATATCGAAAGCATTATTTCTTCTAATTTTTGCCCCATCTCCAAGGTTTTTTTGGAAAAAAATACCTTTTAAAATGTGGAAATTTAACTGAAGAATGAAAAGACTTCTAGTTTATTTTCTAATTTGAATTTACGGCTTTCGTTTATAAATCTTAATTTTTATCAACCTGTAAAATTGTCTCTCTAATTAATAATATCAGTACATTTCATTTATTACTTACAATTATTTTCAACATTTTTTTTTACATTGTATTAAAAAATCATTTGATAATTAAATAAATTAATTTCCAATATCTTTAACTGTTTTTGGCAAGTAGAATTTGGTATGGGATAGCGCATTGTTTGACGGGGTGGGGTGGGGGCTGTCATAATCACATCAAACGATACAGAGAGACCACCTTTCAGGTAAAAGGGGGGATGTGTACAATATATATGCAACACCTGTGTTTTTAGAACAATGAAGCCATTTTCAACAGACACCAGAGATTCACACCTTTTGTTTTAAAACTGGGCAATACCGGATGTGTACAATATATTTGCAACACCTGTTATTTTGAAACAATGAAGCCAATTTCGACAAACACACGAGAATATCACTATTTTAAATCAAAGACATTGTAATTGTACCTCAAATTTAATGATTTTAGCGCCATTACGTTCACTTCTAAACTAGTAAATTTTCATAATATATAAAACTTCAAATATAAATAATCTATACTCTATTGAAATTTGAAACAATTAGATCTGCATTTTCTTAAAACGTTAGTACATTATCATTAACGTGGACAATCGGCAAAAAAAAATCGAAAAATAAAAGAAACTATAATTATGAAAGAAAACTTAAAAACAGAAATTAAGAAAAACCAGACAATGAAAATTAAAGCGTACGTCTTGGAAGACTAAACATTATAATTACTTAATGATTGTTAAATTCATCCCTTCTATTAGAAGATAAGTGAAGATATCCATATTTTTAATCATGAGGTGTCTAAAGAAAGACTGCTTTATAAATTGCAAGCATTGTGACAATGTTTTAAATTAGATAAATTGAGTGAAGTTGAAGTTACACGATCCGTTACGAAATCGTTGCCTTATAAACATTCACATTCTGCTTGAAATTTTATGAGGCTTTATCTTAGATAAGATATCAAGTTACTAATAAAACATAAACTCTTATAATCACAAATTGTTTTAATTATTTTACACACAACGATATTAATTAGGTGGCACTTACCTGATAGTCTTCATTCTTCTTTTCAACCTGTCACGGGTCGCAGCAGGGGTCAAAGTGTATGTGTGTGATTACCTGCGGCCAGGTGCAATAATCAGCACGTTCTCTATTGGTTGATTCCTTCACGTGATCATTTAAAAATTAATTTTAGAGGGATATGGATTACCTGAAAGACTCGATCCTAAATTCTAAATGGGGAATGACATTTCGTATAAGAAGTAGTATTGATTTTCACCTTTATCTTTTAATCTTAAAGTAAAAATAAACACATTACAAAGCCGACAAGTTTAATTTTAAAACATGATCAGTTTTTTTTAAGTGTACCTTCATCAGTGCGGACATAATGTGACGCTATTGTTGATTAAAATTAATGGCGAGTATGTTCAGTGCGGACATAATGTGACGCTCTTATTGATTAAAATTATTGGCAAATATGTTCAGTGACGGCGGACATAAAGATTATTTATGTTTAAGATAGACGAATATTTCGTAACATCGAACTGTAAATGGCGATTAAAAGTAAAAATAATGAAATTTATAAGGAGGCGGACATAATGTGACGATGTCAAAAAAAAGTGGCGGACATTTCGTGATGGCGGACATAACGTGACGATTTTTTCAAAAAAATGGCGGACATTTCGTGATGGCGGACAAAACGTGACGATTTTTTCAAAAAAGTGGCGGACATATCGTGACGGCGGACATAACGTGACGACGGACATAACGTGACTCAACACACGGGCATGAAAAAACTGCATTGTGCACAACTTCAATCTATGGTCTACCTATCCTGAAAATATATTCATATCTCTGATAGTCTCTGAGTTTATGTCTGCACAAAATTGTCGTAAAAATTTACAAAATCGGCCGTAAATCGTAACCGGAAGTGACGATTTCAAAATTTCTAAAACACTTCTAGAATTATGACCACTGGCAATCATCTGTGAAAAAATGGTCGAAATCGGCCGAATAGTTTTCGAGATATCGCGTGCACAAAATTTGGGGAAAAATAATAATAACTAGACACGATTTCGTTGCGAGGAACGAGGAGGTCTTCCGTCCGATTTTTAAAATTTGGAATAACCTTACTCTTGACATTCATCAACGAAACGTATCCGGAAAAGGAGGCGGGATCTATGAGTAATGGGTGAAAGACTATTTATCCCTTCGGTGTCCCTTATTTGAGGGATCAGCTCCTTTTCATTCATTTTAGTCAAAAGGTATTTTTGTGTACCACTAATAAGTATTTAGAAATTGGTTACCGTTTTTGAGATATCTGGGAAAAATCGTTTTGATATCCGGTCCTAAAACTCCTTTTAGGGTCCAGATAAAAACAATATATGGTTGTACATTGTTAAGTTCAATATTTTGAGCATCTTTTGTTGAATATTGCTTTCCAAAGTTTTCCTCCATTTTGAGATATTGGGCATCAAAGCTTTAGATTTCTGGCCCCTTAAAATCCTTAATTACGTAACATAAGAGTAAATGATTGCCATGTACATATACATAACATTAAAGTGAACATAATTGAATAATTGAAATTATAGTTGATTATTGTTAAGCTCAATATTTTGAGCATCTTTTGTTCAATATTGTTTATCCAAATGTTTCTTCATTTTAAGATATTAAGCATTAAAGTTTTGGACCTCTGGCCCCTTAAAATCCCTAATTACGTAACATAGGAGTATATGATTGCCATGGTTAGGTTAATGACTATGAATAAACATAATTGCTTCTATAACGCATCACAAAATATTTCACGGTAAAAAGTTATCAGTAAAAGACTTTAGAGCCCCCTCAGCCCCTAATTTGAAGGGCCAGCCCCTTTTTCCTGATCTCAAATGAAAGCTCTTGATTTAATTAAGTTTTTTTTTTGTTCTACTTCTTTTAACAAAATGCTTTCGAGAAAAGAGATATTCAAAGAAAACCAAGAAAAATCACGACGCCTTTTTAATCTTAATTTTCAAACTCGGGCGAGCTTCGGCGCTCTTTGACATGAAGATGATTAATGACCATTAGACACTATTTAAATCTTTCGTCTATCAGCCCTGAAAAGTTCAACATCATATCTTAAATGGTAAATGAGGAGTTCTCCGTACAAAATACCCCTTTAAAACAGTTAAATCCACGATATCTCAAGATAGAAAGTGACGTCATCAACAAAAAAATTTTCAAACAAGGCTCACATAAATACCTATCAGAACTGAAAATTTGACGTAAATCAGTTGAGCCGTTTTTGAGATATCGCGTGCACAAAATCGGTAAGAAAAAAAAAATAATAATAGGGAAAAAGAAACCTAAGAAAAACAATAAGGTCTTCCGTTGGAAACGGAAGACCTTAATAAAAACAGTACGAAAACTATAAGGTCTTCCATTGGAAACTGAAGACCTTAATAAGTTAATTTCACTATTAAAATTGACCATTTGCAGTCATGCTTCCGCCTATCAGTATTTTCAGTACTTTGATTCCCCTGTATTTAAATATACGCAAATTTCTCTCTCCTTCTCTTTTTTTCTCTCTCTCTCTCTTTTTCTCTCTCTCTCTCTGTAAACAGGTATTCAATCATAGGTACATCCACAGGGGGCAAGCCCGTTTTAACATTAATTTCAATGTAACCATAAATAAAGAAAGGGGTCGAACTCTGACCCAGATAAAAAACTACCAGCTCGCTTCAAAAGCCAAATTAATCAAATATTTCTTACAACACTTGCAATATGCATGTATTTTTCAAAAAAGTAATATCTAAAATACACTCATGCGGAATTTCAAGTTGATGGGTCTTAAAATAGCGGATATATACGCCATTATTATCTCGAAGTCGCCTGTTTATTTTTACTCAGACATTTACCGGTCTAGGGCTTACGATTGGATTTTGCCTTTGACAACAGCAGTATTGCAACAAGTCGAGAAACTTTTATTCAAAATTTAGAAATAAAAAAATAAAATACTAACGCTAACCCTAAACACTAAAAGGTTAGAACAAAAACGAGATATAGTCTTGTCAAAAGTATTGTATTGTTTAACATCGAAGAAGTGTGAATTTGTAATAGGTTTTAATGGTTAGGATATATATTTTTAAGGCTCTGTTGAAATGTGATGTCATATATAAAGATACTGGAGCCATATATATTTGGTTAGTATTCAAAGGTGTGTTTTGTTTGCTATTTTAGGTCACTTTTAGAAACAGCCCAACAAGGTACAATTCTTCTGATTCATTATTTCTAAACCGTATCAATGAAGAAAAAGAAAAAAAAACATTATTTAATATAGAAGATCGAAATAGAACCTACATGTAGTGAGAAATAATCCAAAAATGATTTAACTGATATTTATTAAATAGGTTGTGGAACTTTATTAGACTCCTTACTTCATTCGAACTCTGTTCTGGTACTCAATGCAAGCACATTTTCTTAGATAATAAGTTAATGTTGCGATTCCTCTTGGATGAAATGTGGGGATAAGGAACAGTGTTTAAACTCAAAAGTCCAAAGGAACATTTCAAATCAGGAGCAGAGCAAACATGGACCTCTACTAAAATTAGAGACAGGATCAGGTGGCATGAAGTAGTAGTGAAAAAATTCTGATGACCAGTCACAGACGCCCTGTGCTCTTTGTCGTACTCGGGAAAGCGTAATACATTTGTAGACAATTCGGTGATAAATAATGGCCTAGCAATAACTATGGAAAAAGTCAGTCAGCATTCAAACTAGCGGAAGATTGTATTTGCTGACATGTTGGTTGTATCGACCATAGAACTCACAAAATGATGATTTCTTTTGAAACTTTTGATAATTTTGTTTAACAACGTGTGTATCAGTAGATTGCCTCGTTTCAGAAATTGTCCATGCGTTAAGGATACACTTGCATATCAATTCAAATAAGAGACAGAAACTCCATAATTTTTTCTACAACGGATAAAATAAGCCTCATAATCATTGCACTATCAATGTCATTGGTTTAAAATAAATCTTTTACTGGTATATTGTAGTTTTGAAATTGCCTCTATTATAATAAAGTAATTTGGATTATATATATATATATATATATATATATATATATATATATATATATATATATATATATATATATATATATATATATATATATTGAGAAAATCATAATTGTACAAATATGAACATTAGACATTTGCAAAGAGAGCCCTTTAACATAAGCAAAAATTTCAGATTAATTGGCATAATTGGTTAAAATAAATTGTAAACTTGTATGCTTTTCTTCATGTTGATTTGCTTTTTGATGTATTGACGAGCATTTATTTACATTTGAACAGTCAAATTATGCCAAAGACGTCACAATTGTAAAGCATGCAAACATCCGTTAAGAATTTTAACACTTTTTTTTACCTTTAAACATTGATAGACATTAATTACTTGTACAAGTATTAAACAGATTCAAAAATCAAAACCGGTTTCCAAAGATCAACACAAGCCTTCACCTCATTTCTCAACTTTTCAAACAATCACAAAATCATTTATATGAAGAAATTGCTTGAGGCTAGTCCTTACTTTAGCGCATTATTTTAGGACCGTTTCAATCATTTATGTTAACATATTTCTTCTATTCACTAAACTCATTGATTTTTTATTTGTTAAGATAATCGGCAACGAGCAGTTGTCAATTAATTGTTATGTATCTGTAAAAACGATGGTGTTCAAATTACATCTATGTATTACAACGAACAAATACCTTTTCTTTTGTATGGTGGACACCATAAGCTATTTAAGATTTAAAATAATCTTCACTTTTTCTTCTCCTTTTCTTAAAGTATTTTCTTCTCCTTGATTGAAAAATCAAATCTCTGTTATGTACACAGCAAATATGTGTTCAGGAATTAGACCTACTCGAACTATTTCAAATATAAATTGCGTAAAGCACTCACTGTATGCTGACTTAGATAAACCTGCTGGTTTGGACTTGATCCTTATGTATTCAATAAAACAGCAGTATAATGTTACTTTCTCTTTTCAACTCTTTCTAAAATTAAAAGAGTCTTAATTTTCTAAAACCCCATAGATCAGCAACTACTTTTATATTCTCGAAATCTTCATTAATGAACATAGATATTCAGTGGTAAATTAGAAGCTTAACATACCTGGGTTCTCATATTAATCGACCCTATTAACAGAAACTGTTCTGCGTTTTTATCTTTTTTGGATTTAGAACTAGACATTTTCAACAATAAAATGTTTAATTTAAAAAAAAATAGGTCTATTTTAACCATTCATTTTCAATTTCATCTTTTTTTTATGCGTTTGTTTTCTGTTGACCAATCAAGATCGCAATCAAGGCCTCAATCGCTACTTATGCAGCTGTCGAAAAGCGTGGTTAAAACTACTTTCAAATTGGCTAATCTAATTTTCAACGCTTTTAAATGTAAAACATAGAGTTAACCAAATAGTACTGTTTACCAAAGATTATCGCACTTATTATTGCAGTATTTAATGACAAAATTGTGTAATATCTGAACTTAAAACTCAAGTCCTACCAGCTACATGTTTAAACACATATATTTAAAGGCATAGTCACGGGATAAGAGAGAGTTGGTTGTATTTTGATGGCTCAATTAATAAAAAAAAACACCGCTCCCCCTTCCTATCACAACTACCACCATCATTGCATTTTTCGATATAGTTTACAATTCATGTATGAAAATACTCAGACATGTGGTGATACGGAATAGAGTTCAACATCTAAAGTCCAAAGGCAAATTACAAAACAGGAGCAGAGCGAACACCGACCTCTTAAACATAGAGGTAGTGTCAGGTGCCATGGAGGAGTGAGCATCCTCTGCTGACCGGTCACACTCGCCGTGTGCTCTTTACGCAATCGGGAAAAAGAAAATTCAGTACACAATAAGGTGATTGATTATAGTCTAACAATTAGTATGAAAAACGTCGGTTAGCATGTGCGACCCAATGGAAGATTGTATTTGCTGACAAGGTCTTTGTATCGACCATAGAGACTTACGAAAATGATGACTTTAAACGAGATAGTCATGTTTTATCAACTTGTTTATTGGTACATGTAGCTAATTGTCAATCAATCTGGCATGATATTAAGATCTTTTCGACTTTAGATCAAAGGAGCTTTTGCTTTCGTTTTTTTAGGGCATTTTGACTTTGGTCGATAAAAAACCTATAGTTGTCCTTCCATTTATTCGAGCTTTATAACCTTTGGTTCAACGAGGTCAAACGGAAAACCTTACTGCGTTTTTATATTTCTTTTGACCTAATATCTTTCCATCTTTTAGGTGAAAGACCTATTATCTTTTAAAAATGTTTTTACAGCTGTTTTTGTTCTTTCTACCTTACAGGTGAAAGACCTCTTTCCAACGGAAGACCTTATTGTTATTGCTTTGTTTCTTTTCCTTTTTTTAAGGTATTCCGTCTTCAGCGAAAGACCTTACTGTTTTTCTACTGTTTCTCATTCTTCTATATTATTATTTGTTTCTTCTTGGTAGACATCCTTAATTTCTCAACCATTTCTCCATCGATTTTCATGATGTTTACAGGGCTGATGTCTTAGGTAAATGTCTCTTTGCATTCCACTTCCTGTCTGAAAATCACTTCTGCTTTTGAAGTATCTCCCTTTATCATGCATATTAAAACATACTATTGTCCAAGCATTTCCTCAAAAACCGTTATTGTTAGAGACTTGAAATTTATATGCAAGATAGAGTGGTTATGGTACAATTGTTTGCTTGGTTTAGATTTGACTCAAGTAATTATCCTTGAAGCTCGCCTGGACCTGAAAATGTTGAGGTTGATTTTTTTGACAATTTTTTGAAAATTTAAGATTTTATAACGAATATCATTCTTATTAACATTTTGTTGACACATGTAGAGCATAAAAAGTTTATATATATAAGAGCTTTAAACTGACAAGTGTAAAAGGGGCTAGCCCCTCATATGATGGGCCAAGAGGGATCTAAAGTATTTTATCTATATATCTTTAATTAGAAATATTTTTTAAAGCATTATAGAAGCAACATGTTTATCTTCCAGCTATTTATCTATACATGATAAAAGTGTTTTGTTGTATTACATAATTAGGGATTTAAAGGGGCTAGAAGTCAAATATTTCGATCATATACATCTTAAAAAGGAGAAATATTTGGGAAAGCATTTTAAAAAAGAAGATGCTCGGAATAACGTTTGTAATAATATGTAACCACCAAAGTTTCGTTCAATGGTCCCTTTAAGGAGATAAAGGGTCGGCCCTAAAACAATCTTTCCCATATATTTCAAGAACGGTAAAAAATTTGGAAACACTGATTGAACAAAAGAAGACCTTTAATTTAATATAAAAAAGGGACTCCCCCCCCCCCCCCCCCACCACCCCCAAATTAAAGACCAAGAGAGGTCTAAAGTCTTTTTATCCAGATCTCTTTCATAATAAATATTTTGTAATGCATTATAGAACCAAAAATGTTTATCTTTCAGTTTCTTGTCTATATTTGTTAAAAATTCATTTGATGTGCTGCAGATATTTGTTTTAATGAAAAGAAAGTTACCAAAAATATTTCATGCTCCAGAATCAAATGAATATTTTAATCAAATGACTTGTGTGTTAAATAATGTGTTTGCTTCTCGAATCATTAAGTAAGTGTGCAAGTCTAAAACGTGTTTTTAATGAACAATTGAACTTTTTTGTAATGTTTTGTAATTACAATTGAAATATGTAAAATCATGAAACATTTTAGACAGTCAAACTACACAAATTCTTTATTTTGAATGCTCTTAACACAATTAAAAGTACCTGAATTTCATATGCTGATATATTTTTGAATTACTGCATTGTATATAGCATGCGTATGTAATATTTGGAAAGACAAGTTTGACCTCTCTTCATTTTTTTTAAATTTCTGATAAAAAAAAAAAAAGTTTCAAAGAATGATAGTTTCTATCATATTTTTACGTTTGCTGATGATCCATGATTTTTCTTCCATCTTTTTACTTTTTGCATGGTTATTTATCTAATGGATAAAAATAAAGATGCGTGCAAGATGTTAAGATACCAGTGTTCAATATAGTACCGCCACCCCGCCCAAATTTTGATGGATTCTTTAAAAACGTTGCTGTTCATAACTTTGAGTTAATTCATGTGTATTTTTACATTCAAAATATTACTTTGAATAACCTCGGAGGCATATCTGATTTTTAAAATCTTTTTTTTTACATTAATTTTGCTTTCTTCACTTACAGTACTGTGAAAAATCGTTGTCATAAAATGGGACTAGCTTTGATTGTCCTTAGATACTGGTGAGGATATTTGTAATCAGTCATTTTTTTCTTATCAATATGTTGTACGTATTTAAGTAGTGAATATTAGTAGATTTAAATCTCTGTTTTGGTAACTATTGCTTTTATAAATCTGTATAAAATTTACATTTTTTTTTCGAGAATTGGGCACAACGCCAGTTGTATGACCCTTTTGCATTAAGTTTGAAGGAATGTCAGTCATATCAAATATGTTTAAAAAGTATTATCATATGCCTGCTTTAAAAATGATTAAATACAAAAACATTGTAATCAGAAATCTCATTTTAAGCCCCGATAGATACGGTATTTTGCACGTTTTTAAATTATTCTTGAGCCCTCTTTAAGATCTTTTTTGTACAGAGCGTTAGTGTCTTTTATCTATATCTATTTTAATCAAACTTATTCATTGTGATTATTGGAAAGACAATATAAAACTTGTATGCCAATTATATATACTCAGTATCATAATTTTCATTTCACCTTGATAAAAGACACACCTGTGTATGTCTTACACATTCTGTATAAGTTCCAAGATTTTCTCAAACTGAATAAACAAAAACGGATTTGTTATGCATATACACTTAAATTTGCGTTGCATTCAGGTTCATGTTAAGACATGCATATAACAAACGTCGGTTGTAATAATTTCTTATCCTTCTTAGGTACTTGCACACAATCGATTTGTAGATAAGAATTTTCTCAAGCTGAATAAACAAAAACAGATTTGTTATGCATATACACTAAAATTGGCATTGCATCTAGGTTCATGTTAAGACATGTATATAACAAACGTCGGTTGTAATAATTTCTTATCCTCCTTAGGTACCTGTATACAATCGATTTGAAAATAAGAGATGTCAACTAGAATCCTCATTATCTAGAAATAATTATATAATAAAATACGTTGTCAACGGAATGTACAAACATTACCAGGGCGGGATAGATTAATATCATATCAATATCAAACAAACTGTTAGCCCCACTTAATAAGAATAAAAAACAAAACACTCTTACTCGACTAGTTAATGAATCTCATAATCAATATTCAAAACCTTAATTCATTGAACAGTTGCGTGTCTATTTCAGGTGCGCAAAGCTTAACCATTTGACGTCATGTAGGTAACAGTCCTTTTAATACTTATTTCAACCTAATTTAGTAATTAATAAAAAACTTAGCATGGTAGCTTCTAAGGTTTTTAGATTCCTAATCATTCATATATTCAAACATTACAATCATAAAATTAGTAACCAAAAAAGAAAAGGCTTGTAAAAAAAGAAAAAAATATATATATTAATGTTTATAGAATTGTCTCCTGCAAATTATAAAAAGAAAATTATCAATTTTTTATTCGTGCATTTACCTTTACCTATTTCCTATACGTAAGTTTTGACTTAAGCATTATCGGGGAATTTGAACAGGATACAATTCGAAGATAAAAAAGAAATGCTGATGCCCGTAAATGCATTTTGTCTTCGTAAAAATGTCTCTTACAAATGACAATGACTTAAAAGATTCATTAAACCTACCATGTAATTTTATATAAACCAATCCTCCTGCTGCTTGAAAAAATAAGTCTGTCACATCTTTCCCGGGCTGAACGGCTTACATTGCTAAATAAAATCGTGTTATGTATGTCTTGTTTTCTTACTGATTTACCATTGCCATAGTATCGCACTCCTTTATGAAAGTTACTGATCATATAGATTTTACACATGTACATTTTTGGTAGAGTAATTGTGATTGTTTGCCAACTTTAAGTGTTTAAGTGAGGGCACTAATTAAAAGTACTTCTATACCGTCTGGTTATGGGTAAGGGCGAATACATTTTCCTAAAACAGCCACATGATTCGAACAGCTATTTGTCGAGGCGGCATTTAAGCTGCGTCTCAGGTCAAGTGCTACTCTATGACTCCAGAGGAAGAAGCGAGTTGAGAACAGTGGGTTGAGCGTGCCATCGGTAACAAAAACAGTTTTAAACTAGAAACGGGCTTGTTGCAAGCAACAACTAGGTATTCCGTCGCAGCTACGTCATACATGTGACGCATTACAAAATTGATACCTGAGGTGTGTTCAGCAGAGAGAGGGCCCGTGAACGCTCGACAAACTTTGTGTTGCGGGTATAGAGGAATTTGGCTCGCGCTTGCGGGCGCTCGCTCTGTTGAACACGTCTCTGACCATGATACAATATTAGATGTATCGACTATTAGTAAAAGAGAAAAATGCTTTCGATATACAACAGAATTTGTTTCAAAATAATGACTTTGTGAAATACAATTGCTCTCGACCTATATACATTAAAGTTAAGTGATATATATACTATCGATACGCTGTGTTATTACATTCCTAATAATATATAAAGCCTTATTAGGCCTACACATGCACATGTATTTTTTTTCTAAAACTATCTAGGGCAAAGGAACCTTGGCTCTCCCGGTTAATTAATCATTTTAATTCAATTGTTCGGGGATTGTCTGGAACTCATTATTAAATGTGCATCAATTATTTGTGTCCGCGTAACTGTCGTGTAAACTTTTTAGCGATGCTTGCTCAGAAATGTAATTTACAGTAGACCCCGTTTGGTACGAACACGGATAGAGCGAATTATCGGATACAGCAAAGTTTTATTAAGTCCCCGGTAAAATTCTTATCAAATCCTTGCAAAATTTACGGTTATAACGAACTCGGATATAACGAATTTACGGATATAGCGAATTGATTTTGAGTCCCGAAGAGGTGAATAATAACGTAATTTAACACTATTATAACAATATCTGTTTAAATTAAAAAGTTCGCACTACCATTAAACATAATAGTTTGAATGAATTTATTTTCATATAATTTTTTTTTTCAATTCACAATCCGATTATTAAAGATGTCAAAGTAATGTATCAATTCTTTAAGCCTCAATTAGCAAACATTATAGTCTGGTGAAAGAAAACATGTATGTTGTGAATTCTCTATAGCTATTATTACAAATTCGTTATATTACGGATAAAACGAAGTAAATTCATTGGTCCCTAGGATTTCGCTATAACCGAGTTTTACTGAATCATGTTCATCGTATTGGATGTGTAAGCATATTGGCACCATTTCGATTAGTTTTAAAGCAGCATCACTTGATTTGATCTAAATCACGGTTGCTATTATGTCTTTTCCTATAATACTATAGCATAGACATAACATGTTTTCTTACTTCTGGACCATCTCGCGGCTGCCCGATTAATTTCACAGCGATAGGTAGAAAGTCACTTGTCTGTGCTTCATAAGATATGACGTCATAGTTAACTTTGACATCACGATCTGCATTCCTTTCCATCGTTCTTAGGGGATGTATCGTAGCGTAATAAGTGATATTCATTGTGCATAATAAAACCGCTTCGTTCCTTTACATAGACCCTGTTAAAAATACTAGCGATACTAAATTCAATATCACCGATATGGAGTATAAACAAATCAACAGTAACTATTCATAAACTAATGGTTTTGAGACTCCCCCTGCTACGTGTAATCTAATGAATGGTGATATGTATATGCATATAGAAACAGCTTGGCGCAAGTGAAAGATAAAAACAATCTTAGTATATTTTACCTGAAATCGGGAGAGAAAATAAGTACCAATGTGAATCTTGCTGGGGGAAACCTTCTGATTGACCCGATTTTGTGTAAATCGAGCCTAAATGGTAAAAATGTGCCTAATTTCGATGGCGGTGCGAAATGTTTTGACAATATTTCAAATAAACGAAATATTTATATGAACCCCCAACAAGAACTGCAAAATACATTACTTATCGAAGGATTTTTCATAATAATATTTTTGATTTAATGTTATTATTCACTTGCGCCGATGCGATTTTTATACATTATTTACCGTGTTAGAATACACCCGTCACGTGCTTAAGAAAGATATATGACGTCACAAAAATACATCAAATATAGTGTTGGGTGTCACTGTTAATTTATGTAATAAAAGTTTAAAGAAACTCGCTCGGTTGAAGTATTTTTCGATAATTAAAAATAGTATCATTTTTGGATATATATTTAGCTTCGGACAGCCTTAACATAGCCGCGCTCTTTTTTGAACAACATTGTTAAAATCTGTGTGCATATTTGCCAAGGAGATTGATGAAAAGAGCATATCTACTAAATTTACTAACTATATAAGCAACTAGATACGATCTCGTTACGAGTAAAGAGTAGGTCTTCCGTTCAATACTAACATTTTTTGTTCTTACAACCACCTAAAATGGTTATTGATTTTTGTGATACAAATGATTGAATATTTTAGGGGCCAGTCTTCTAGATCCTTAATGGGGACAGACATCGGTGCTTTGATTAATGGAATCGATTAGAATCATCAATGCAAACATTTTCTCTTCTACAATGCTTAACAAATTATGTCTCCTTTTCTAGATACATTGCGTCCAAGTTTAAGTACTTTGGCCCCTAAAAATCCCTTATTACGTAATGAATGGGCGTGACATTGATTTTTTTTTCTGATATATTTTGGTATTATCAACAACTTTGCTTCTATAATGGATAACAATATCTATATCGTTTTTAAATTATTTGCAATATAGTTTACGAGTCTCTTGGCCCCTAATTAAAGGGGTCAGCCACTTTTTCTTGATTTCTTTGAAAAGGTCTTAAGAATACAAACATTTTTTGTTCTTACACCCATCTTAAATTGTTGTTCATTTTTGAGATACATGTGCAAATGTTTGAATAGTTTAGGGGCCAGCCCTGTAGATCCCTAATGGGGACATACATTGGTGTTTTGATGAATGGAATCGATTAGAATCATCAATGCAAACATTTTCTCTTCTACAATGCTTAACAAAATATGTATCCTTTTCTAGATATATTGCGTTAAAGTTTAAGTACTTTGGCCTCTAAAAATCCCTTATAACGTAATAAATGGGCGTGACAATGATCTTTTCTAATAGATATTGGTAATATCAACAACTTTGCTTCTATAATTGATTACAATATCTTTATCGTTTTTAAGCTATTCGTAATAGAGTTTACGAGTCTCTTGGCCCCTAAAAAAAAGGGCCAGCCCCTTTTTCTTGATTTCGTTGGAAAGAATTTATGATTATCTACCACTTTTTTAATATATATCTTAACAAAATATCAACTGATAAAAAGATACAGATCAAAACGTATGAAAATTTTGAATAAAAATTCGTACCCAATTTTCGTGCCTAGGCGAGCTCATAGAAATAGCGCCACTGGCGTTAAACAACACAATAGTGCACAACCCCAAACTATGGACTACCTATCCTGAAAATTTCATAGTCATATCTCTGATAGTTTCTGAGATCAGCTCTGCACAAAATAGGTCATTAAAAACTACAAAATGGCCGATAAATCGGTACCGGACGTAAGGACAACAACAATTTCAAAAACATATAAAATTCAGATCATTCCTCATTTTTTGTTAAAAAATAGCCAAAATCGGCTGAATAGTTCTCGAGAAATCGCGTGCACAAAATTTGGGGGAAAAAATAATAAAAGAAACAGTACGAAACCTATAAGGTCTTCCGTTGGAAACGGAAGACCTTAATTAGGGATCTTTAAAAGTAGTCAATAGTTTGGTTCTCCTCATGTTGTTTTTTGCATTTGCAATTTATTGTGAGAAACTTGTTTAATCATCATACTTGTCTAACTTAAAATATAAACAGAATCACATGGACGACGACTATTTTTAGAGAGTTGGTATGCCCCGTATAAAGATATATAATTTTACACGCATTTTTTATCAAACGCTGCAATGAAGCTTTTAAAGATACAGTTATATGCGGATGTCCTGACCATTTTTAGTTCTGAGGATTAATTTCGTTTTCCGGGGAGGTGAAGGACCGGTGTTTTCTTATTTGGTTATTCAATCATCTTCATTTAATTATTCGTTTTTAAAATCATTGGAATGCCAATATTACGTTTTAATCCAGTTAAAAGTTAAAATACTAACCAGTTAGTCTCGGTGAGTATTCGGTCAACCTGGGTATGCGTACAGAAGAAAATGCAATAATTAAGAAAATCGGATGAAGGATCTGGTTCCCAGGTCGTCCATCTGTTTTTTGTTTTTTTTTTGGTTTTTTATCAAACTGGGAGTTACATACATGGAGCTAGAGATTTTCAGACTCTTATTATAATTAATCATGTAAATTTATTTTGTTTCATCGAGTCAGTTTTCACATTATTCTATTCTTTTTTAGCCGTATTTTAGCTCCGGGACACCTTAACACTGCTTCATGTTGAGTTGTTTTTCCCAATGGTTTGCTTTTTGCCTAATTTTTATAACTATAACTGGCTCCGCCGTCACCTGAATTTTCAAATTGCTCAACTAGATCCTCAACTCAAATCCTTAATAAAAAAGTGTGTGAATTTGAGGTCAAGGGTTGAGTATTAATTTGAGGAATGTTGGCGACGGTGGGGCCTGTATATTACCGTTAATAAAATGTTTTACATCGGAAGATGCACGTTTTCTTGTCAGACTCATTTGGAAGAAAGATCATTTTTTTTTCAAAATAAGTATGATGATATTGTGTGACATCATATACATGTATGTAATTAAAAGACAAAAATTTTTTCCTAAACCTTTTTCGTGGGGAAAAAATATAAAAGATTTTACATTGTTTTTTATAAAACATGTTACAAGTTTTAGCCAAATATTGTTTAATTTATACGAATTTTAAATAGTATAAGATTATCATAAATCCATGTATTTAACTTTTCATGTATGTTGTACATTGGCAAAAATGAAAAGCATAATAGAGATTGCAACGGCTATCATACATGTATCAACATTTAACAGTTTCTTGCTTAATCTACGAGGGAGTGCAAAACCCCATTAAATTGTTGTTTATATAATGCATACTATTGTATTTGTTCATTTAGTTTTATTTGCCCTTTTTTTTAAATTTCTTATTAAAAAAAACCCCCTCAAATATAGTGCTATTTTGCATTAGAAATTAGAATACTTACGGGTTAAGAAAATATTTTTTACTTCTTCTAAAATCTTAATTTCTACAAACTTATCGTTTAAGTTGTTTTTTATAGAAACGATGTGTACGATTTTTATAAAGAAGCTTAATCCGTTTTGTTTACATTAGAACAGCAAACAAAAGCTATACCGCTTACCCATTAATCACCTCCAGCATACGTAAACATTCTTTACTTATCTGTTCAATAATTATAAATTGTGTTGCACTGCTGTTTATCATACATGTATAAAAACAAAACTGAAGAAACGTTTGTTTTTTTATAGGTTTCTTTAATGGTTAAATCGTAAACCTCTGGATTAAAGACGTTATTGAACTTACTATTTCGTTGTAATGCAGCGAGGCTAAAAGCAGTTTACAAATGCAATATCATATATAAAACTATGGCATATATTTCTTCAGCCTACTGAAAGAGTATTTTTATTAAAAAAGAGTACTTTAAAATTTACAATGTCACAAGAAGGATTATAAAGTATTAACTGCCCAACCTAGATTATAATCGTTTAACGTGGGTAGACATTGACCTCATTTCTTAAATATTACTGACTTAGTAGGATGACCGAGAACGGAATTTATCATGATATTCATGCATTGTTTTCATGTTGAAAAGATGTCACATAAAAGCCACACATTACTTTATTTGATTTTATGACAATTGTAATTATCCTGTGATGACCCCCCTCTTTCGAAATGTTATCTGTTCAATTCACCTGTAACGAGCCTCAACTCACTGGACCTTTAAAATTAAAATCAGTCCGTGCACAGTTTGGACACGGCAGTCCGAGGGGAAGGACGCAACCAAGACTTCTCCTGTTTTTTTTTGTCCAAATACTGGCACATTTTTACTTTGCTTTAAGCATTCATATTTATAATGCCTATGGTCCAGCTTATCTGAGGTAAGCCGTTTTTTGTCATTATTATTGTGTTTTTAATGTTATTGTTTCATAAATTCAGTGAATGTCTTAAAACATCCAGTTACGAAGTTTCTCGGTAAATTCAACTTAAAGCTATTCACGTTTATTATTAAATATCTTTACCAGCTGTTTACCTGTATTTAGCATTCTTATTATGGTGGTCCGTTTATGTCTTTATGTATATGAATGAGATATGTTCCGTTGGTCTTTTTTTAAAGCGCTAAGCATAGCTGCAGAGCTTTTTGTCGCCAGATTTATAAACCTACTTCCACTTTCGTTTTCGCGTTTTCTATATACCGCCACCTACTGGCGGATGCTGGAGAAGTCGTATCATGGAGAAGTCGTACTCTGGAAAAATCATAACCATGCAGTAGGGAGAACTGAATTATCTTCAAGTTATCCTGCATGCAGATGCATTTGTTCCTCCAGTATTAAATTAACAATAAGTTTCATTTAAATGTCATTATTATAATTATATCGGATACGGGTGCTCCAAAAGCCATATCATAATGATTTATTTCGAGAAAAAATTAATGTTATATGCATTAGGTTGTGTTTTATGTGTTTAGTTATAATTGGAATAATTGTACAATATCAAGGTTTTGAGTGTTTTAAAATGTAATGTGGTACAGTTATGAACGCCATGTTTTATATAAAAATGTAGAATTTATATATATAAAAATTTTCAATTAACACCGTGCCCTTTCCACGATAATTTGTGCTGCTTTTTATAAACATTATTTTAGGCTTTGTTTCCTGTATGCAATATTTCAGAAATATTTTTCTTTCAATTTGCATTGATATGTAATTTTATAATTATCCAAAACCAATGATTTGATTATTATTTATGAAAAAAAATAAAACTGTCGAGTTACTTGAAATACTACAGTAAATATATGTAGCAATCTTTATAAAATGATACCAGCTAACCTCGTTTAATTTGCAAATATAATTTTATTAATGATTTAATTTATGTGCAGTATGGACAAATTACGCATTAATAAAACACTTAATAACAGTAAAAATGTGTAAGATTCAACATTGCTATGAATTAAATATAACTTTTAGATATTTAAATGAATTCGCTTATTATGTGATATCCATTTTATTGGTATATATGAAATAAAACTTCTTGCCAATTTAATATTGCTTGATAACGTTGAAAATATACTAAAAGTTTACTATCTGAGTTCGATTTTTCTAAAAGAACCCGTACCCTATTTCATGGCTACGGGTTTTCTTTAATACGACCTCTGTTACGCTGGTGAAAACAGTTCCTCCATCCAATGGCAGCTTCTCGGGCCTTTCCGGCAGACCATGTATGTATTGCAGGTGTCACTACAGTATTAAAGTTTCTATATATCCCTACCATAAATGCCCATCTTAAGATACAAGTTAAAAATTCAAAATAAACTTCTGCGAAAATCTTTTTGATATTTTTTAAAACAACACTTCTTCTCCAATTTAGTATCAAAAACACAAGCAAGGCACGATAGTTTTTTTTACGTTGAAGTTACACGTGTGCTTGAAAAGCACAAGACCACAAGTCAAGAACTTATCACCCCTCTTCCCATAAAAAACAACACACATCACAAAAAATGACCTAGCTCGCATTGTTACAAAACGTGAATAGTCAGACATCTTACACATTATTTTTTTTCATCCATAAAAAGGTAGCCCCTGTCGCAGGCGGAATCGACCCAAATTCGAAGGAGAATTCGGGAATGGTTTTGCCTCAGCTAGGTTTAGACGTGAACCTAGTACGGTGAAATACTGCTGTGACATCTGCATAGGCGTCCATGACAACATCCTTTTAATAAAACTTGTTAAAAACACGATACTTTTTACGTCTGATGAGATGTGAGCTAGACTTCATCAAATTCAATGATATATCCTAAAATATACCTCAGAAGAGACCGTCTAGTTGATGCTTAAATGAAAAGAAGCGACTCCATTTTGATATTCTAACATCAGGTAATGTGAATACATTAGGGGTCTTTGCATGGTGTATTGTAAAAAAAGGCTGGAAATATCGTTCAAATACCAAATCTTATAATTTGAAGAATAAGTTGCATTCCTTGCAAGGCAGATCTGTCTTTATTTTCTTCACAAGAAGCACGCACTCTGCAGCTCTGCTAAACAGTTGCAAAATCTGTTTAAAACTAATAAGCAATATCATTAAAAAATTACTACAAATGATATCGATTTCCAGAAATTGCTAAAATTTTAAAGTCAAGCATTTTTTCGACATGGCTTAAGGCAGATTGTTATACTGTAAATTGTAAATTTTGACTTTACAGTCAAATGGATATTCCATTTATGCTTACATTTATTGCGAAATGCTTTTATTATGATTTTTTTAAAAGTCTGTCATCAGTATTTTGTTTTCATGTAACACGACAACATGCATTAATCATTAAAAAGAATTATGCATTCTATAACTGAGACACATCCAAATTCTACATAATATCTGAATTCTGAGTAAGTGCATTTTTCTCAATAACGAGCAATATGATTCTTTACATGTATTTTCATATCAATCGATATATTTTTAACACTTTCTTCCCGACTTAGCGCTTTTCAGTACTTTCAGTACTTTGATTGTGAATAATTGTCTCACTTGATAGTCCTCCAGAAAAACAAAACACTCATAAGGTTTGTAACTGACTGATTATGAAATTATATTCAATCTTATAGACGGCAATGCGAAGCCGGGGTGTCTATGAAATTGATCAACCCGACATATATTTCCATAGTCAGTCAGTAACATACCTAATAAGTAATATTATTGCATTACAACGTTTTTAACACAAATAATTGTTTTATAATGTAGGGTTTTTAAAAATGATTTATTGTTTACTGTAACGTAAAATATATACACAAGTTTTAGGTCAGGTGATCTTTTGCCATCTGCGTAAATTTCATCCGTCGATGTCGGTTGTCAATTGTCCGCCGTTTATTAACATTTAAGGAGACCGATTTGGGTTTTTTTGCAGAAAAACTACGATAGCAAAACTCTTTATTTTTTAACCATGTATAATCTAAACCAACTCTAGTTTATTTGCAAATTAAAGTTTCAAGAAAATCGACCGTCTCGTTCTTTTTAAGGGTCATCTAAGAATAGAGGTACATTTACTATAGGAATACATAGGAAACTCTCATTTTCCGCATATCAAAGCAGATTTAAAAAAAAAAAAACTACAATAGCTTTTTTCTCAAATTGTTATATATGATTTGTTATATCATTCCTATCTTATATGTAAAAAATACTAAATTCTACCGTCTGGTTTTTAGTGGGGGCCATATCAAATATTAAAATGCACCAAATTTTGCTATATGTTTGGATCATAACGAATAAAGATTGGTCTAATGGATTAATTCAAAAAATAAGCAAAATGTTTTCGAGGATAGCATCATTCTGTGTATCAAATTTCAAGGGCGTATAATATTTACTTTTTCCTTTATGTTATTTCTTATAACGTACTCCTACAAAGCTTTATTTTATCATAACGTCATGGCAACGCTCCCCTACCCTACTACGGAAAAATCGATTTAAAAAAATCCTTAAAAAATCTAAGTATTTTATTCTGTTTTGTATTTATTGTGTTCAATTTAATAAATGGTATCGAAAAAAAAAATCATACGAAGTATAAATCAACTATGTTATACTAGAATGCGCAAAAATATGTGCAATGAAAACTAAAGTCGGCCTCCTTAAAACATTTTTCAAGCTTTTTTGGTCACTAAAGTCACTCAAGTAACCTATTGCAGTTGGTCTTCGTCCGTCGTCGTGCGTCGTCTGTCGTCCATCGTCCGTCGTGCGAAAACGATCTTACATTTGAAAACTTACCATTTTTAGTTTTTGTTGAGTTTTAGTTTGAAGCATCTGTAGGAGAAGAGGAATATAAATTGTAAAAAAAAAACCTAAATGCATGGTTGTGAGGTCCATGAAGCCTTCTACCGAAATTGTGAAATTCATGGACCAATATAGACATAAATTAAAATGTATTAAATCTTAGAAAATCGTCATCTTTATTCCCATATTAATTTGAGAAAAACTAAATGCATGGTTATGAGATCCATGAAAGCCTCTACCAAAATTATAAAATTCACGATACCTGGGTCAGGGTTCAGGCCCTATGGTGGAGTCCATTTTGGCCATATTGTGAAAATGTATTCAATTTTAGTTTTTTTCTACTCTACTAAATAAAGGTTATTTTTACTTATATAACTTTTTAATTACATGTTACAGAGCAAGAATATCCGAATATTCATTATTCGTACGATGTGTGGCATGGGATGAAGAACTTAGGGAAAAAATCATATAAAGGTATGTTAAATATTTGCTTGTCTTCACTTACAAGAAAAAAACCCAGCAATATGATAAGTGAAATTATTAACTTGTTAGTAGACATATAACTTACAGGGGACATGGATTGGTGTTTTACATTATGCTGTGAACGTTCACGAGTGAGTTTTGCCATACAGCTTCACCAACATATAGTGGACATGGACCTCTTACATCTGAAAGGGAGAAAGGGTGGCTGAAAAGAGACAGTCCAGCACATGTGGGCCTTAGACACATTGTGTTGGACAAAAGGCTTTTGAATAATATTCCATACTATCTAAATTTCAGGTACTGGTACATATTTTAGTTTTTATAAATTGACTTATGTAATATGCTGAGAAATTGATGAATTATTAATAAGTTGAGGAAGATGGGTGATCGACAAATTACCAATCAGATATGCACTAAGACTATAAAATATGACAAGTTTGACCATAAACTTATGATTGTTAAAGAACAATTTCAAATGGGTTAATATATTTGAAATTTGAATTCTCTGCTAGATCTCTATACAAAGCTCTTTTTATCTGAAAGAGTTTAATGTAGCTTAAAAATGGCCCCTACCAATTCTTAGACTCAATCATAAAAGGATCAATTAAAATATGTTTTAAGTGAAGCCATTTCTCTTGTAAAACAAAACATATGTTGGATCAAACTATATGTTTGTTCAAAGATAGGCAGTTGTCTTATGTTCACCATTTCCATAAATTATTTTGCATTTTTTTCACTCCACATTACAGAAGCACAACAGAACTCGAAAATTTCCAGAATCTGATATTGATGTATGCTTCCAAACGACATTCGTACACTCCTCCCGTTTACCAATGTAGAAATATCATGGCAGCTTTGGACCATAATGGTCACCTTGACAGAACGGTGATCACAAATAAAGATGGCTCTGTCAGGTAAATTTTCAACAAATAAGAAATAAATAAAATACATTTAATTACTTTTTTAATTAGTTAATCATGTTAGAGCTCTACATTAATTTTGTGTGTATAACACCTAACTCTTTAAATGGTAAAGTCAAGCTTTCCTTTTTATCAGTCAGATTGAAAATTTATGGATTGCTGAAATAATAAAACAGTTGTGAACTTTCTAAAGGAAGCAGTATATATATATATATATATATATATATATATATATATATATATATATATATATATATATATATATATATATATATATATATATATCAAAGAGTTTTCCAAAAGAAAAGTAGCCGTTGGTCTGTCACCCCCTGCAAGATTCATAAGGAATACAAGTATATTCCACAGGTTGTGCAGAGAATTTTGCAGAAACGGTTAGATGACGACATTGGTATGAACAAATTGTAGCCTTTGAAGAAGACGATCCAATGAGAGTTTCTGCCCATCTTGCTCCAATTCCACCTCCACCAACTCGCCCAATTGTAAATAAACAAAAGTCGAGGTTCAACTTCAAGAAGATTTGGATAAAACAATTGATTATTGGATGGAGTCAAATGTTTAACAATGTCCACTGATGGTTGACGCTTTTAGTTATGAGATATACATGCATGTGTTGTCACTTCTTTCTCATTGAGATGCTCTTAAAGGGGGATTGATACTTGAATGTGAAACTAAGACACACTTTTTGGGGCTAAAATTGGGTCAATCATTTTAAAAATGGGGTGCAATTATCTGTTTTCATGAACAAGTTGTGCAATTTACCAATGCAATTTGTATTTAATGCATCTTTGGTGTTCTCATTTAACACATTGAAATAAAACAAGTAAAGGATTCCAAACATATATTATTTGATTTTGAATCATTTATAGTAAACATTGTGGCTGATCAATAAACGTTCTTTGTTTTACATGTAAGTGCTGTAAATTGGTGACTTTGCCACAGTAAAATTCAACTAACTAAGATAAACAACATGATAATATACTGAATTGTGATGTTTATGGATGATAATGTTCAACAAACAAAAAAATACAACATTCCATATTTAAGACATGTTGTTTGTTGTTGTGTTTGGGAAATCAGATATCAGACCAAACGTCCACCAACAAAACCTCTGTATTGGCCGAAACTGTCTGGATATTGGTCTATGATTTTCCAAACACAACAACTAGAAATAACACGGCGATTCCCAGCCCCTAGATGCCCAAGCCGCCAATGAATAAACTGTCTGTAGGCAGCGTGTCGGTTGCTCTTGTTAAGATCCTGGTCCTCTCCAGCAGCTAGGATATCCTGTTTACAAAAAAAGTACTGGTCACAATACTATATAAAATGTATATGTACATAAAAAAAAGTTTTGCTGTATTCACATTATCATGACGGGCCCACATTTTTAAAGCCCAGGCTGTGTAGCAGCGAATTAATATTTTGCCTGTACCTTCGAGCCACCAATAAAACCAAAGGATCAAGCACTATGAAGTCAAAATCCTGAAATGAAAGCGCATTTGGTAGATTTGAAATTCATCTGAGTATTTACTTATATAATCATATTTTTTTATGAACTTCATAATTTGAGGGAAAAAAATACCGGTTGGGAAGAGATGCAGTTCACAGGAGTTTGTTTACAGCACTCTCTGTCCTCTTCTGTTGACATCTCGCGACATCGACCACAAACGCACCAGTCTGGAGAGTCGCTGTCTGGCAGTGAGTGGTAGCCACCACGACCCCGCTCTTCCTGTGACGCGTGGTGAAGAACGTCAATAATTAGTGATGGATCTGTCTCACAGACCTGCATCACTAATTTTCCTCAGTCCCTCCGCCGACATCTGCTCAACATGAGGCTGGAAATAAGTGATATCATATGTAAACTTAAGCCATTGATGTATTACCCTATTGAAATATACACGTTTTATATACATGTAAGAATATATACCTTTAGCTGGGTTAACCTCTCGTCCCTCCGCTGTCGGATAAGGTCATGCTTAGTGGAACTTGACATACCTCTAACCCTACCCCTACTCCTTCCATGGGATTGACTCCCCCTTGCCCTGCCTCTAGATCTTCCCCCTCTAGAATTTTCCCTGCCTCAAGATCTTCCCCTGCTGTTCCCCTTGCCCGTAATCTCGGGACTTGAAGTACTGCTTGAGTAGCCAGATTTCTACCGAAAATGATAAATACATATGTACTTATACATGTATATGTGAAGTCAAAGTAAAAAACAATATGTTTGCATGAAAAACATAACATATGAATGGTAATAACAGTGTCTATTTTTATGATTTTTGAAGATATAAAAATGTTGTGCTTTTCTAACGCAGTCAAATCATTTGAAATTCTCGCATAATATAATAATTGTGCTGCAGTAATTATTAGATTCAACGTTATACAGAACACGCAAGTTCTATACACGTAACGGTATTATGTAGTCATAACGTTATATTGCTAATTTAGTGAACATTCTTATAATTATGTAAACCATTAAAGAAATAAAAGATGAAAAGGCAAAAAAATTGTTGTTTGTTTCCCCAATTCACGAAAATCCCCTTGGGAACCCCCTTCCGATATATTTTGTTCAAATCATGGAAAGCCCACGTTTGTGACTGTGTGTTTGTCTAAAAACTACACAAGATCAATTTTATAGTAAAAGGTGTATCTTTATTATAAAAAATGCATTTAAAATAGTATAACAAACTGATGAGAAATGTTTTACAACTGTCATGTGCTATTACCTTGTCGTCCATTGCGTTGCAATCCGGGACTCCAGAATAGCGCTCGGCAATCATCAGAAATGCTCACGATGCATATTTAATGAGATCGATGGATAGTCTGAACGAAAAGTTTACGGACAAAATATGTATTTAGAGTGTGTATTGAACACATTTTGAATTTTTTTCATGTTTTTATACATGCTTATGAGTTTTTCTTGCATTTAAACTCTTTAAAAAAAAATACCACAGCCGTAGACACTATAACTTAAAACAGTTAGAGACTTTAGCTTTGGCACCAGCAAAATTGGTCTCCTTTCAAAGATAAAAATATTCGAAGATAATAAAAATAATTTCTTTATTAGAACACAAAACACCCAAGGCAAATAAATCATGGTATTTTATTCCATTGAAATGCTGATAAATACTGGCAAAATCGGAGATACCAAAACTCTAAATCGTGTGTAACATTGAGAAAATTTCCTTTTAATAAACTCTTTACTCTACGGTAGCTCTAACGTAACGTTATTCACATAAATGTTATTAGCTAATTTGAAATCGATTTAAAAAAAAGAAATACTAGCCGATCGATTTTTGTCAATTTTTAATATGTTGTTCAAGTATAATTCATTATAAAAATTAATTCAATCTTCGCAAAGATATCTGCTGTTGCAATTAGTTTGACGTTAAACTTTATTTTGACTAAAGTAGGCGTGTTTAAAAAAAATGAACAGTTTGCCCCCCCCCCCCTCTAAACCTCGATTGATTGGGTATTTTAACCCGCATATTATACATTGATTGTCGACATAACAAACTTCGGAAATATTAGTGTAAATAATATACAAAAGTTAATTTATTGAATTGCAAAAAGAGTCTTGACGTCGGGGGGAGTCTAAATAAGAGACAAAAGTACCATTTTCTGTATAGCTTGTTTTGATATATGAATTAAATGACCGGAAAAACTGTTTTGATGCCTGTTATTATGCACATACTTAACAAAACCATCAATTAAAAACGTACATAAAATCTGATATAAAACCAAACCACGCAGCTTTATTTGACAAGTTGTGTAGTTAAGTAGTGTTTAGGTGTGCAATTTGTTTACATTGCAATGACAGAAGAATCTATTTCTTTACTACTCAACCCCACCAGATTTACAAAATCTTGTACAGATACATGTATTACTGATGTTGAGTTTTAGGCAGCTCTCAGAAAAAAATGGTATACAATTATTTAATGCTTGAGCAGTCGATAGACCCGAATATTTTTCCCGAGGTGCAGGGAACAGCTCAGTATGATCTATTACCCGAGGCCAACGGCCGAAGGTAATAGATCATACTGAGCTGTTCCCTGCACCAAGGGAAACAATTTAGGGTCTATTGACTGTTCAGGCATTAAATAATTGTTTTGTTACCTAATTCCGTTTTTAGTATTTTGTGTTTACAATTATAAATTACAGAAGGTTTTCATACCATGAAGATAAATTCTAAGAACAATAAAAACAATAATAAAATAAACATAATAAAGTTATCTTTTAATCTTGTACAAATTTCACTTTTTCTAAAATACGTTGCCAGTCCAATAGATCGCAGTCTATTGACCGGCGGTCCAATAGATCACAGTCTATTGACCGGCGGTCTAATAGATCGCAGTCTATTGACCGGCAGTTCAATAGATCACTTGCAAATCTGAATACACATACGAATAAACGAAAATATCTAATTTGTAATAAAACAACAAAATCCCTTTGATTAGGTAATAAAACAATTTATTGATCGTGACGGCATTGACTTTCAAACATAACTCCACAACAATACTACACACTATTGGTTCGCGATTACCATTGGAGTTGAGGTCCTGCCTTCATCATCAATATGAATGGGGCATTCCTTTGGTGGCGGTTTTGATAACGGTGGATCGCTACATCGTCTTAGCATGTCTGATATCCGTTTGAAACGCCATTTTGTTCCGGATTGATAACATTATGTCGTGGTACAAAACAGCTATACACCGTTTATTGAACTCTTCTTACGAGGGGATGATATAAGAATGAAATCACCAAAACGCTTTGAAAAAAAGACAAGTTTGTTTTGGTATCAAGCTTTCAACTAACAATGATTATCAGCTGTTTGTACGGAAAACATAAAATCTAACTAGAGACGAGCTCGTTGCAAGCAACGATTAGGTTTTCCGTCGTAGCTGCGTCATACTTGTGACGTATAACAAAAAATTGATAGCTGACCATAGTACAATATTAGATGTGTAAACACTGAGAAACAAAGTATTATATTTCTGTGACCGCGTAGATTTTACGGTGATAGAGAATTCGTCTGGATCTGCATCGGTCGTGTGCAGTACGAACGGGGTGAGGGAATGTTGGCGTAAAGTATATAAGGTATAAGGTTGTGGCGCGCTGTGGGCCGTAAGCTAAAACGAAGGGTAGGTTTGCCGTATTCCCGAAGGTCCACCAGTATACAGTTCCAGAGAAATAAACAGGCAATTGATGCAGGATTCCACATTATTGGACGAGACTCGACGATGGCAACATTATAAAAATTTAACAGACAGACATGTTACAAACAATTCGGATATGGCCATTAGTGGCCTCCGGACTCAAGACCCTGGGAGAGTCGGACGTGGCCGGGGCTGGCCGCCGTATTCCAGACTGCGCATTGACAATTGTACATAACTATTTATAAGAATCTTAACAATGAGTATAAATTGACAGGCAATGATATAAGTAAGCTGAGAGAAAGGTTCACAGATATAAAATAATTAAATAAACTCAATAAGTCTTTGATGTCCAAGAAATGAAAATCTGATAATTGCATAATGTTGTTTTAAGAGATTAACAGTCCTTGAGACATGACACTCTGTCTCTTTGAAATCACAAATAAAGTCTAAAAAGTGTCAATCAATAAATAAAAAAGTAACTTTGTAAGATATAACTGTGAGAAAAAATTACGAATTTTACAAGTAAAGTAAAAAGAAAAAATTATAATTGAACAGTGCATTTTGCACGATGATACTACATGTTTATAAGCAAATACAGATCTTAACACGTTGTCTCTAGTTTGATTCGCCGCATTTTATTCACAGAGTGGGACTGTGGTTATGCCCGGTACGAAGGTAAAAAGACCATTGGCAAACGTTTTACACGCATTTTTATCGAACGCAAGCGCCAATGAATCTCTTAGTGCGGAGATTTTGGAAATTTTACAAGGGGTTTTGAAGAATAATTTTGTATTTCGAGGAGGGGGAACATGCGCGGATCAGAATTTTTTTCCGGGGTGGGGGTTGTAAAGTCAGACGGTTATTTGAGTTTGCCAAGGGATGTCCGAGGCATATTCGGTAAGTTTATAATGTACACGTAATTGAAAGAAATTTCGCTGGGGGGTGGAGGTGGGGTCTGGAACCCTTCCCCTCCTAGATCCGCGCACGGAGAAGACCGATGCCGGTAATTTTACTTTAATTTTAACCATTTTTATTTTATTATTCATGTTCATAATTATCAGAAAACCAATATTACCTTTCAAAGCAGTTCAAACTTAAGATACAAATCATTTAGTCTCGGTGAGTATTGCGTCCGCGTACGAAAATAATGGCAATTTTCAAGAAATTCAGATGGACGATCTGTGTCCTAGGTCGTCCATCCGATTCTTTTTCTGACTAAAAGCTACAGACCTGCAGTTAGAGATTGTCAAACTCTTATTGATTATGTCAATTTGTTTGTCTCAAAGAGTCATTTTTTGAATCAATTAAGTTTTATCTTAAAAAAAGAAAGAAATCGGGCACAATTTTTAATGTTAGCATTTTACAATTTTATGGTCTAATAAAATTTCAAGAAACAAATCTTTATTGCTTTATCCGAAATATTGCATGAAAAAAAATTTACATCGCATATTTTAAATTACAAAAGGATATTCAAAATGAACTTGGATTAACCGCTAACAAACAGGTATAAAGAGAGACTGAGAACCAATTTCTTCTCTCTTTTTTTTTACATCAAAAGAAATTCAAAAATAAATCAAAATATATTTTTTCTTTGTATGCGTTAATGAAAATGTAGATCAGCAAGGGGTTCTTTGTCGTGCAAGCACCTACTTACATATATATTGTAACAGATTGTAATACCGGTCTACAACGATGACAAATATCGAAAAGGCAATATTGTGGGTGAAGGATGAATGTGTAGTTTATTTTTGAAGTTTATTTTTGAAATAATGAAATAATTTTAATTAAAACAATATAAATAGACGTCATAAATCCCATATCAAACGACAGATAACCACTTGATTCTGCGCGTCTTTTTAATGAATTTATCAACAGCGGCAAATTCTAAAATGTATTTTTAAAGGTAATGTTAGCTGCAAGTCTGTAGACCTTGTATGAAAAATTTCGGATGGTAGTCAATTTTTCCGGGATACAGACCGAGCGGTACATATATGCAGTTAAGGTAACTAAGAATGATTCCAATAAAATACTTTGTTGAGAAAAGCAAGCTTTTAAGAAATACTTCGTCTTACATTCGCTATTTGTAGAACAAGCAGAACCAGTATCAGTCTGACCGGCCTCACCATATACATTGTTGGAATTAAATTGTCCTAGCATTGTATTGCTCTGCATGTACACAATTTCTTTTTAAAATTAAACACTTAAAGTGTTCATCTATATGGCTACACATAACGTACACACGTGATTCAAAATAACCAATACGGAAAACGGTAAAGAATTCAGTCACTAAGTCTACATTTTATAGAACTTGTAAAAAAAAAACACATTGCGGGTCTGAATGTTTGTTGATATGTCAATCTATCAATATACAGTTTGTTAATTATTTTCGATTGCTAAGGCTACAGCGTATTTGATGAATATTGAACAACATTTTTTCCATGCCACTTTTTTCCATGGAAGATAGCGAATGTATACAAGTATAAAGCATTTATAAAATCTATTTAATTACCTCTTTAGAATTGTGTATGCAATAAATAATTTATAAGTTGCTGCTGAAAGTTGTTTGGTATTTTCGTTTGTAGATGTTTTGCAAGTAAAAAACCTGAAACGCGGGGCAAGTCACAATTAATATCCCTAATAACCGTAACTTAAAACTAGCGGCTTTGGATTCAAATATTATCGTATACGAATATAAGTTCACATTTTAAAATCATCTCACCGATGATAATTATATTGTATCCATCGCAAATCAGTATTTTATTTTTATTGCTTTAAAAGAATTGTTCTATCGGGAGCAATCCCGCGTTCGTTTAAATTGCCAGCGTACATGTGTCATGTCAGTAATACACATTGTGCTTTATAGGACGGCCGTGTGTACGTATTGTAGAAAAGTTGAGTTTAATTACCATGCATTGGAACCATTTTATTAACACATCTCCCAGTACTGAAACAATTCAAAATGTCTCTGTTACAGTAACACAGTGGGGCGTTAAACGTGTACGTCCAGCTCTACAAGCACATGCACTATCGTCTAGGCGACGGCCTGAATACAGCTAGCGACTCTCCTATCGATCGGTTACCTGAGTCTCGTAATGCATCTAAATATAGACAGGGGCACAGTTATGAAACAAACAACAAAAATAAGGTCAAAGAGGTTCATCTATATGAAATGAAAATGTACATATGAATAAAAACATTTAGGAATTTTATGTGGAATTACTTTTGCGCACTTCATGTATCAGTTAGTGCATTACAAGAAGCCCTTTCATAACCTCATAAACGTGCGCACCCCCACATAAATGGACCGAACTGACAACAATTGTTTCTGCAAATACTGACTATAAATTACGAAAACATTAAATTGAATACTATGGAAGGATTCAAAATAAATTCCTTTACAACTTTGCTTCAATAATGCATTAGAAATTTTTATTCCTTTTTAAGTTATTGACAAGAAACTTTGGACGCCTCTAACTCCCTAATTATAAGGGCAAGCCCTTTTTTCGGCATGCTGAATGAAAGGTCTGGGTAAGACCAAGAACTTTTAAAATACATGTTATAACAAATTTTTATCAGGTAGAAAACTAACACGGAAAATACGCGAATTTTTTTTTTTTCTTACCTTTGTTTCAACATCTATACCACCCCTTTTATTTGCATTTAAATAATAAATAAAATATATCTCGCACAAATTCAATGTATTAGCTTCCAAACCAGCCCATGTTTGAAACTCTGCCAGTCATCGTTAAAGCTAAACCCCCTGGACAAAAAAAAGTCGTTAAATTTTACTAAAAGGGGAATAACTCAAAACCGGATAGGGATTTTCCTCAACTAAAATATGCAACGACAACATCACGCAGCATGTTATCAGTCCTGAAAATTTCAAAACAATCGGTGAACAAACGAGCGAGATATTAAGGATCAAAGTTGGCGTCTAGAAGAAAAAAAAAATAATAAGAAATTTGAAAATTTTTCAGAATAATAGTAAGGTTTTCCGCTCCCAGCGGAAAACCTTAATAATATACTGTTTCCCTACTATTGGCAATACATTTCTGTCATGTCATTCGCAGCACACGATCATACGTACGTGACGGATGATGAAGATAAGCTGGTATATTTTCACTTAAACTTATATGTATGATGAATATAAAACGATAGTTCGATCTCTTGAATTGATTATAACTGCCAAAATGTAAACCATTTGCCGTAAAAAACTTGCATTGGGGGTAAACTGAAAGGTAAGAGTTATGTTTGGCATTAAACTAATGTTTTTTTAATTTGAAAAGTTAAAGGTAGCAATAGCAGTGGAAGATTTGCAAGCCAAATGAGGGAACGTCAGAACTCTGAAAAGGAACATGTTTTTCATTAACACACGTACATGTGTATCACTGTTAGTGGACAGCGAACGTATGAATTAATATGCTTATGGTTGTTGTTTATAATTGTTGTTGTAATTAAAAGTAAAATGCAATTTAACTACTAAAATTGTGTTTTAAAGAATTGAATATATATAATGCATTCATCAAAAAATAAAATTTGTCTGGCTAAAACATTATTATGAACACTACTTACATTATAGCTACATATTTAGCATTGACTTGTTCCTTTATAATCTTTCTTCGTGATTATTATTAATCAAAAAATTGATACCAATAGAGTTGAGATCAGGTAAAATAAAAAATAACAACTCTTAAATAAAATCTTTCATACCAAGATTTTGGCAAAAATTCAGTATTTTGATTTTTCATTCAATTTCTTTTCTAAAAAATATTAAACCACAAATTTTGTTAATATTTTCAGATTTTTGTAGGATTTCACCCAGCAGTTTGCCTTAAATAATTTTATTTTAATATTTCAGTTTCATTTTTATGTGGAATCCAATACAAATCATACAAACTTCATTCATGATTATTTTGTTTTTCATTTCAAAACTTTATAACATTTCACTTTCATAAAAATTATAATGCGGATTGTTTGAAAATTTTAGAAATAAGGGATTATCTGGAACAGGACTTATATTTTCCAAAAATTTTAGAAAATAGAATATTGTACTTTTAGGTCTTATGTTTTTGAATACTGGGCCTACTATTATTTACAATTGATTATAGTAAAAATCTCCTACACATGTTTTGGTATAGAGATCCACCTTAAAACAATAATAATTGCTGTGCTTAATTATGCTTACCATGTCGCTATATTTGTGATTGCGAGGCGGCTTGTGGTAGCCTTAAATTGAAACTACCAGGCCAGTAACCCCATATGATTACATTTAATATATTAAATGCTAATAACCTTGTCATTTATTTATTAGGCATCTTGGATAATTCTAATATGAAACCAACCTTAAAAATTATTGATTCTGGCATATAATTTAGAGTTTTAACTGTTCAAACCAAGACCCTCAAAATCATATTCGGAATCTTAATATGTCAAAAAAATTAGATTAGGAATACGAGGGATGTCCAAAAAATTTGTGGACAGTAGCGTTTTTGTCTTTTTTAAATGGGTTTATATGTATATATTTCATACCGATTTGTTTGTTATAAAATTCCAAAAAAAAAACTAGAGTGGTTTTGAAGTTTTTTTCTAAAATCAAAATGAAATTTTACAGTATTAAAGTGTCGAAGCAAGTACAAACCTCCCATTCTAAAAATTGTTCAAACTGCGTAGAAGAGTTTTTAGTTGTAAATATTTACAGTTTAAAAAAAAACCAACATGTCAAAACATCATAATCTTCAATTGTGACGTAGTTAGTATTGTGCTCGTCATTGTCATACTTATCCTTATATGGCACAAGCGATTTTTTGATTGAGTGTACAATTGTACCCTCTGGCCAAACGGTGATTGCGGGTAGTACTAGTATGAGGTAAAACTAGGACTACGACGATATGAAACGTTGTTATAACTCAACGCCAGACTGGGCCTTTCGTCCTGTATAGGTATTGTATATAGTGATAACTCCAATAAATGTGCATTGCTCTGTTTTATATACATGAATATTATCAGGTCTAAATTAAAATACTATAATATTTTCCTGAAAATAGCGTCGTTATTTAGAATAATATTAATAATATTAATATTAGAATTTATTATGTTTTTATTCTAATTATATAAAATGTTGAAACGAATGTTCAGTGACGCTACAAAAAAACGCGCAACGTTTACCATATGGATTATACTTAACTTATATATAATTGGTCAGATATTTTGTATTTGATTCAATAAAGTTGATTTGGTCAGAGTTGGTTCTACTGTTCCTCAAATTAGAGATGTGAGTCTTGGGCCTCTTGAATTGATAAATGATAACCAGAAAAAAAATAAAAGGTTAAGAAAAATTAAAAAAATGTTGATAAGTACATGTACATTGTATAGGGTGATATTAACATTATTTTTAAAAAAAAACTTTCAAATTGATTCAGTTATAAAAGATGCCACTTCCTTCATGTGATACCATTACATATACATGTATGTACATATTTATAGTTGTCATATTTTCGATCATATGTTTGAATGTCGAGAGGAACAAAACAGTAAAATTCAAATATTGATTTAAAATGTCGCAAAATAAACTATTTTTATTGTCATTAATAAGCGTGATATACAGAAACTATAAATGCAAACTATTACTTGTATCTAAAATTTGAAACAAAATATATAACGTGTTTCCCATAATAAAAGAAAAGTAAAATCAAACAACACACTCGATAGTTACACTGTAAGTCTGAAAAAGGTTATCACTTAGTAGGCCCGCTTATGACACAGCATAAAACGTATACATAATTCATTCCAATTTCCCCGGATACATTAAAAAAATGTTTGAAGTTTGTGTTACAGAAATACAAAAATAAAAATAAAGAACCCCATATCTTTTCTCAAAAGTAAAAAAATACATTATTTGCAACTGTTAGGAAAAAGTCTAAAGTAACACAATGTATCAACATCTTCAATTAAAGATATTATCAGCAATATAAACACATAATGGTAAGTTATTTACTGCAATCCGCATCATCTCAATGACACTTTACGGATTATATATGTTCACACAAACAATCAATATAAAGTTATAAAATTTTATAAGATATTGTTCATCAATGTTTATATTGACAAGTTTCCAAAGACTATACAGAAAGTCGCTCTAGTAATGCTTTAGACGGTTTTCTTCACTGTGTAGGACTCCAGACCGCCAAATACATCTATAATATTAAAGATATTCTTAAATCTCCTACTTGAATGTATAAGTATTAGACAACTAATGCCGATATGACAGATTATTATTTTTTCTTTTACAGATAATCACCTCAAAATAACAATGTATTATATATACAAAATTAAAAAAGCATCAACAACACAACCTAACTGTTCGTCTTTCAATTTCATCATAATGCATAGTACAAACACGAAATACATGTATATCAGATGCTGTTTTAAAAGTGTCCTATATTTGTAAAACAATATATATCATATTTTGAAAATATTTTTTCTAGCATTAACATAATATTTTTTTTCTGGAAATTTCTTTTCGGAAATGTGTGAATGTTCAGGTTTCGCGTTTAAAGTATATCTACTTCTTTTTCATCAGTAAGATAAATTATATCGCCACGAATAAGTTGCTTGGAAATATAAAATGCATGGTTTCTTTTATGAACTATAAGCTAAATCTGGGCGACGGTAAGAAAACTTGACATAGGACGAGGCTTGCCCAAATATCGCTCATACACGAGTTTCAAGGCAGTTATCATGCATTTTGTTTTTTTCTTTTACATTATATCACAATTTATGCCTCAACCGGACTATTTTCGACATATTTCACTGCATATCTGCAGTTGTCACCATGAAATCATGGCATAAAGGACAAAAAATATGACGTCACAATGCGTTTGAAAGTCGAATAAATGCACAGGGATATATATTTGGGCATTGACCGAATATATCTTTGTTTTATTGGGTTATTTTTATGCAGTCAATAAAAGAGGTTAGATTGTTAGATGAAATGTTTCCCTCTTTCCTATATTTAATGTAAGAATTTTACTGCGTATCAGATTGTTCATTTTAGAGTGTGGAACAAGATTTCTGTCAGGGACAATGTGTTACAGTGTAGCCTACTTGGAGATCTAGCAACATTTGTTATTGATGGACAATGGAATGGCGTGTGATAGTCCTGGCATATATGATAACTTTGGTTCAGAAGATTGCGCCTGTTGTTTCTGTTTAGTTCATACCTTTATATGCCAATTTGACATTATTTGGTACCCAATTCGAAGTTGTCTCAGGTGCCGCTCACCGAAATCGGAGTTAATGAATAGTGATTCTTGAATGTGTATTGTTTGCAATTAATACATTTTCAGTAAAGTAATTGAGCAATTCGCAATTTTATATTTTGCAAATATTTTCTTTGCCGTTTACCGGAAAGAATAAATTTGCACATTTTAATTTAATTCAAATATTTTAGGCAATGACTGGTTTTTTGCCATATCAATTTGTGTCAGTGCACTAATGACATTATCATGGTAAATTATAAAGTACTTCAGAAGATATTTATTAACATCAGTTATTATAATGGCCTTAATGTCAAGCTCAATAAATGCCACTCTTGGGGTGGATTAAATAGTAGAATAGTGAAGTTAAAAATATACAGTCATTTATTTCCTAATATTATATATTCAATATGAATGACTGAAAATATGGCATGCTTGAAAATCTAGATTGGTTAAGGGTAAGGAAGTTCTATTAACTTTTACAGGTTTCGGGTTTACAATAATAGTAAATGCTGGTTCATAATGAACGCTGCTTGTGGGACTTACCTTGTTTTCTTTCTTCTAACATTATAACTGACGTTCTATATGTCAACAAGCTCTCCTTTAAATTTGCTTTCCTCACTGCACTTATATTCTAAATAATATAAAGAAAATATGGCTCTGCCATATACATTGTAACACAATTATCAATTTAAACAAAATAGTGAACGGTATATTACGACTGTCACATTAAATGTTAATATGGTAATGACATTCAAATTCAAGATACGTAAGTACTGTACAATAGCTAAAGTATTTTTACTTTAAATAAAAACTAATAATGTAATTATATTTCAGTTTCCTTAACTTTTTTTCTGTCATAACATTGTATATCTAACAACTAAATAGACAATTTCTTAATATGGCTGGATGGTCGTGGCTATTTTAATACTATATTACTTTCCCAAACAGAAAAGTTCTGTATACAGATATATCAAAATTATAAATCTAAATTATTTGAAAATTTTCTTCACTAAATGATAGTTTATGACTAAGCATTTTATATCTTAAATTTAGGGACGATCTGATTGTTAATTTGTTGACCACCCAGCCTCATCAAATATGAATATAACCAAGCAATGGGTCAAGAAAATGATTTACGCTCAATTTTAAGATTTTGAAATTTCATTTTCCCATTTCGTATGTCTAATACAGTTACCTAGGAAAATTAAAACCATTCATACAACAATTGAATCTCAATAGATGAGAATGAAGTGAGATACATTTACATTGTTAATATGAAGTCTTTGTTTTGTAGACCATTATAAACAAAGCCTCCCCTTTATTCCAACTATGGCATAATAAATTTACCTTTAATAGCCAAAAATGCGTCTCGCAATTTTTTCTTCCGTTCTGGATGTTGCTTTGTGTTTTCGCAATCACCCTTCCAGTATAGTCGAACGTATATTTGTTCAAATGTAGTAGGAAACATGTCGGATTTCTACAACAAATATATTCAGTTTTATTCAAATTTAAGTGTATATCCCCCCTTATGTTTGCATTGGAAATCTGCGACGTTCAACTTCCTGTTAACACACTTAGCCTTGTCATGGCGCATGAACACAAGTATAAACCTCATCACGCTTTTTGCATATATTTATTACGTTCAAACTTACATAACCAATTTGATATGTACTTATGAAATATAATCGTTAAATCATATTTATTGGTTAAAAAAAAAGATTTCCTCGACAAAGTTTCTTGCACTATCTTTTAGTCGCGGAAGCGAACTAACTAACATTAATATAACTGTTCCATGTATTTTTCATATCCCTAACTTAGAGCGTATATAAAGGCTTTAAAGCGACGATGCATACATATTTAATACAAAAATATAAGTATAAGCATTGAATGCTTTTTTTCTGGATGTCGTTGGTCCTATAACACAGCAAGGCTGTGCAGACAATCATAATACCGCACGTTTGCGCGGTACGATAGTTAAAACAAAAGGCCCATGGGCCACATCGCTCACCTGAGCAACACTGGCTTAATATGAGCATACAGAAGATATTGTGCCATATGGCCCCTCGGTAGATTAACCAAAAAAAAAGATTATCCGAATTTCACACATATATTTTTGTATATACATTAAAAATCGGTAATAGCGAAGTCCTCGGGACCAATGAATTTACTTCGTTATATCCGTAATTTGTTAATTCGTATAACAAATTCGTGATAATAACAATATCGAATTCACTATAGACATGTTTTCTTTCCCAAAACTACATTTTTTGTTAATTGAGGCTTAGAATGAAAATACATTCTTTTGATACCTTTGATAATCGAATGTAAATTGAAAAATTCATGTAAAAATAAATTCATTCAAACTATTATGTTAAATGGAAGTGCAAACGTTTTAAATAGTAAAGAAATTCGTTATAAAACTGTAAAATTCGTCATTATTCCCCTCTATATCACTATATCACTAAAGAACAAGTCACGTTATTGGCCAAAAAATGCCGTGTTTTAAAATCTAATGATACCTACCATTTTCAAAATCCAAGAATAAACAAAACTCAGTGGTATATGATTTATTCATATAACTTTAGTGTAAGTATGATACATTTTACGTTTAACACAACGCCTTTTAAAAACGAAACGTCGACATTTTACGAAGCCTTTAACGCGGCGTCATAAACATGACGGCCAGGCTTAACTGGATTTTAACACAACCAAACATTTCTTTTTTATTTCTTTTTTAATTTTTTTTTGGTATAAGTATCTATTTCCAAACTTTCCATTCCCTTTGTTTAGAATAAGAATTTCGTATTAACTAACCCGACATACATGTAGTTAGGGAATCCGTACTGCAGGAAAATACTCGAAAGCCAGTAGAGGTAAATGAATATATTATTTACATCCACCAAGTATGAATCCCTCTATTTTATAACGAAAATGGATTGTACATTCACAGCTCTGTTGAAATTGAGAGAACTGAAATATAAACGATCCAGATCTTACTAGTTTTTCGATCGGTCGAAACCTTCAGAACCTAACAAAAATCCCGGACTACACGAAATAATCATGGTGATGTCATAATCAAATTCCAATAGGAAACGATTTGACTGTTTCTTATACCTAACGTACTGATGTACGTTACAATAATTTTGTTAATTTTTCTGACTTTTTTCAACCAATTTATTAATTTGTTGATAGAAAGATGTAAATCTAAACATTTTCGAAAATAAATTAGCGATCAATGTAGAGAAAAAGAATGCAGGTAATGTAATTTTTTCTGCAATGTCGCCACCTTCATTTACCGCGTGAATCACCATAGAAAGCATTTTATTGTTTAATATCTTACTTATATACTTTGTTAGTTTCTTGATTTGTCGGCTTATAACGTCCCTTATTCTTTGTTATATCCGAATTCGTTAAAACCGTAAAATATTGCAAAAATTTGATAAACATTTTACCGGTCACTGAACACAACTTCGCTATATCAGAGATTTCGCTATATACGTGTTCGTATCTTTGACACATACGTGTTCGTTAATCTTTGACACATTTACCTTTATGGAATACCATTTTTACCGAAAATAAGATTTTATGCAATATATATAACTAAATTTTCAGTAGAGGTTCACGGTGAAGTCCCCTTTATTTTAGCCCCCCCCCCCCCTCCACCACTTTATAAAGCGATCAAAATAAATGAGAGCGTAAATATAGGTACATTTTCTCCCTGAACTACTTACTAGTTATTGTATTTCATTTAAAAAAAATCCTATATGTGAAAGAAGAAAAGTGTACCTCAATGCCCTCAATTCCTCAAATTAAAAACATTCAAAAATGTAATTTGTCTTCTCCATTATAAACGATTGTTGTTTACCTGGTGTGAATTCAGATCGTATGGCGTTTCATAACTGTGACTGATAAATAAACTTAACTGAAAAATGTTGTAACATGATATGTTAAAGTCCTATAATTCAAATCAATGCATGTCACTATATTGTACTAAGGACCACCCATTATTTTTATCTTTATTAAAAAACAAACAAAGATGATTTTCCGCTGCAATAATGTTCTAAGTACAACGATATAATGCTTTTATCCTCATAATGATAACGTGTCAGAACTATGGAAACAGTTTAAAGGACGTCGTTTTTATTTACTTCGAAAAACTATCAACAATTTGTGTAGAGTTTATGCAATTCATCGTTTAAGAAGAAAGTAGTTACAATACAGCGTATTATCATTTTAGAAAGACCTTTCTGTTGATTGACCAAAATTTTGGCGACAACCGCAGAATCATAAGCAAAATACATAGCTTGGTTTGAGTCATGTTTTTGTTAACATAAGTTTAATACATTCAGATTAAGATTTTTAAACTTGGTATTTCCTATTCAGCATAGCTGAATTTAAAATGTAAACTAACTAAAGCATACCCTCAGCTCTATGTACAAACATAGCATTGTGCGCAAACTTCTGCATCTTGCTTGTAACTCGAAGCTTGACTCTAAGATACGGTTAGTGTGGTGTTTTCAGGAATATTCTACGTACAAATTAATATTTTGGAGTGAGTTACTCCCCTTTTCTTCTACTCTCTTGTCATTAGAGAATTTTGCACTGAGCCGTGCAACTTCGGTAGAGCCATACGGTGTAAGTACTTGTATTTGTTTATCATTTATATAATATAAACCATATGCTCAGTGTTTATTGATATAATGATGTTATAATGTAAACAAATAATTATTCACTCATTGGCGCCAAAATCATCCGTGCGTGAAATTATAGGTATCAAGTTTATTGAGTAAATTTACAAAAATATTGTGAATTATTTTACATGTATACTTATTGATATCATTATACATTGTGTACAACATTATTACACGAATATCAATTCTATTTTTTACTTTATTTACATTGAAAGAATTCAGTCAGTCTATTTTTTATATCAGTGTATTCATAGAGTCAGTATTGTCAAATGTCAGTATTTTCAGTTTTGTAATTTTTTTTTTCAGCTTTAACTAAAAGCGTAATACTACTGTTGTACAACAAGCAAATTCATCTTTGTCAGTTTGACTCGTTTATCATGCGTTCATCATGGCTACCTCAAACAGAACTTTCGTTTTCGATATATGAAATATCGAGCCCGAAGTTAAACTGATGACCCCTATTATCTCTGCTTATAATTATTTTCGTAAATTACTCAGATTTGAAACAGAATTAGCCCATAATATTTGCAATTTATATTTTCCTTACCATAAGGATTATCTATGCTAAATTACGTTGAATTTGACTCGGTAGTTCTTATGAAGAATATTTTTGAAATTGCACCCACTTTTTCTACATTTTCTCTGATTTTAATAAAGATCGGTCTTTCATTTCCGCGATTTATCTTTACCTTACAATCAGGATGTTTTGTGCCAAATTTGGTTGAAATTGGTGAAGTGGTTTTAGGGAAAAAGTTTAAAATGTGAAAACTTTACAGACGGACGGACAGACAGACAGACAGACGGACGGACGGACGGACGGACAGACGGACGACGGACAAAATGTGACCAGAAAAGCTCACTTGAGCTTTCAGCTAAGGTGAGCTAAAAACAACAACAGGAATGATTCCCCTATTATGTTTGATTACATTGAATACCAATTGTTGAACCATTAAAAAAATATATATAAAAAACTAAATACGAGTAACGAGTAGGTCTTCCGTTCAATTTTTTAAAACGATACGATTAATTACCGATAAAACTTTAGATACAAATGATTGAATATTTCAGGGGTTTTGGTGTTATAATTAGTGGAATCGATTAGAATCATCAATTCAAACATTTTCTCTTCTACATTGCTTAAAAAATATGTCTACATATATTGCGTCAAAGTTTAAGGACTTTGGTCCCTAAAAATCCCTAGTAATGTCATAAATGGGTGTGACAATGAGTTTTTTAAACAAATATTGTAAAGATTATTAACTTTGCTTCTCTAATGCATTAAAAATGTTTATATCGCTTCTAAGTTATCATTTTTTTATTGTACTATCACATAGTCACATACCATAGTATAAGTATTGCACATAAACATATATATATATATATATATATATATATATATATATATATATATATATATATATATATATATATATATATATATATAAATATATATATAAATATATATATATGTGTGTGTGTGTGTGTGTGTGTGTGTGTGTGTGTGTGTGTGTGTGTGTGTGTGTGTGTGTGTGTGTGTGTGTGTGTGTGTGTGTGTGTGTGTGTGTGAAAACAGGGTTTCTTTTCAGAAAAAAAAGAAAAGAAAGAATTCAAAGATACAGAACAAAAAAGAAGAAGAAACAGGGACATTAAGGAGAGAATATAGATTGTGATGAATTTTCCAAACGTTGAAATATATCTTTCCAATAAATATCAAACATATGATAATTGCATGTTTTCAGAAGCAAAAGTTTTTCAATAAACAGTCTTCTGGTTAAGGATTTCTTTAATGCTTAATGCTTTTCACATTTAGCCTTGATGCTTTTTGAAAAATGCACTAGGCCAGTTTGCCTTCCCCGTTATTAACTGATGTTGTTCACCTGGTGTGAATTCGATTACATGTAGCCATTCATAATGTTACTTGCCTGTACTACGCGTGTCACGTGACATCGATATCGGTAAGCGTGTTAGAGGTGACTATATTTCCAATTATTCTTCATTTATACGTAAGCATGATTTATACGTTGTATTTCAACGGATGTTGTTTCTATTAGCTTAGCTTTCTTTCTAAATTGGTGATGAATTATGTCACGTGATATGTAAACGATTTTTTCCCGATCTGCTTAACTGTTTTTCATTTAGATATCATCTATTCTACCAGAGTCCGCCTACTTTATTCATTTTTATTCTTTGCAAGGGTAGGGTCACAAACCGGAACGAAATTTATTTTTTGTCGGTGTACAAAATCATCGATAATGCGTCAATTATTTAAATATTAAGCAATCAAAGGTACATGTATTAACACTAATTAGATCACTTCCATTAAAAAAAATATCAAGAAAATAGTTGATTTTTTAAAATTATTTAACGTATAAAATCCGTTTACATATGTTTATGGATATCATTCTTTTGAAGAAATATAAATGCTAGTAATCACCACTACATATAGTGCGCAGATCTAGAGAGGAGTCAGGGGTGTTCGGGCCCCATTACCAAGTAAAATTCAGAGTATTTTTTTTTTAAATTCACATAGTAAAGTTACTGAAAAAATATAGACATCGAAACACCCCCCCACCACCACCACCCCCACCACCCCCGCCTCCAGCCCCTAACAAAACTTTCTCGAGAATCCCGCCTTTATTGGACAAAATACATGTATCTAGATCTGCTTATGTATAAGAGACAGTAACATTGTAAGTAAGATTGTATCCGCGCGTCATTTTTACATATGCACTACTTAATGGTCACATACCACTATTTTAAGTAGTTCCATTCTTAAAATGTATGTATTTTTAAAAATTCTCACCACTGCTAAATTGGATTGAAAAAGAAGGTTTGAAAAAAAATACAAACAGGGACAAATATATCTTTAAAGACGCAATAGGAAGGGTGTAAAGTGGTCAATGTTTATAAATATTCCGAAGTGAACAAGAAGTTTGTAATTGTTTATAGGCTGGTATAAAAAGGTTTTTTAGGGGTCATATCTTAGTTCCCCCTCGGTTTATTATCCTGTAGTTTGGAATGTTGTTGGACAAGTGTCATTCTATAGGTATAATTTATATAAATTGATTTGAGTCAGTGTGATTTTTTTAATATTACTTTTTTGTTTTACAAAGGAATAAGAGGGAAAATAATGGGGGTCTTTGTCTGTATCATAGTATCATCTCCAAAGATACATAAAAAATTAATAGCAAAAATTGGATGGTTTAAATATAACATATTCCTAAGGCATCAAACATTTTAAACCTTTCTCTCTTACTCTCATGCATAACCTCAAGTCTCTTTTATAACTTTAGGATCGCTTGCATAATCAACGTCATCATTTCTTTTTGTTAACTAAATTTAAATGATTGTTCCTCAGGAAAAAATCTAATAAGGATGTATTAAATCTATTTCATTACATTTTTAAAATCCTATTCTTACTCTGTTGTGGAACCCATTTTAATCCTATTTTAACTCTTGTGGTCATGGTTTGAAGAAACTTACTATACCATATATTTAAAAGCTAATCACCCTACCATTTTTCATTCTTTAAGAAAAAATATTCCTTTGGATTAGGGCGTGTGACTTTAATTTTATTAATTGAATTTTAATAATTTTATTATTACAATTCCAGGTTATATTAAGGAATTAATTCTTAGCATACATGATTATTACATTATTTTTAAGATCAAGATCTAAGTATTTAATTCTTTGGTACAAAATATTATTATTGTATTATTAAATATCATTCACAACAAAAACACATGTAGATTTCTTATAAAGGTAAGTTTGTCAGGAATCAAATTTCTGTGCTGATTTTTTTTTCAGAGAAAATGGGGAAAATGTAATTTTAAGAAATGAGTATTCAATAATCATCAAACTTTTATAAGCATCCACTAATTATGTTTCTCTCTATTTATTACGAAAAAAGATTGTAATTAATACATGCATGACTAGCCAGAAATATACGAAATTCTATACACGACCTAGCTTTCGGCGTAATAATATATTCCTAATTTTCAGAAAGGGTTACAGGTACATTGATTAGCATTAAAATGTCAATATTCGAGTAGCTATGATTCATAAATTATTCATTGAGGTCTTCTTAATACTGTTGTTGCTTATTTTGGGTGAATTATTTCTAGATCGATCTTTAGCTCTAAAACTAAAGCTAAATTGAGAGCACGACCTCTACACACTTGCACGGACTGACCTTGGACTGCCAAGGAGACTATAGTCCCCATTGCAACCTTCACATGATTATTTAGAAAACTGACTGTTTTTTCTGTGTAATGTTTTAATTTACAATAGTTATAATTTACGTCCTTTTACTCACTGTTGATGGATACATTATGTAATTGTTTAAATGATTCAAAGTTAGATGTAAATATAAACAATGAAATACTTTGTTTGGTGCTTTATTCGGGCTATGGAAGAAGCTGCCATCGCACACTCTCTTTTTACATGACCAGCATAGTTTTTTTTTATTCTACATTGCTAGCTACTTTCATATTTCAGCAATTTAATATTTATATAACATATTCACTTGTAATATATCGGTAATATGTTAAAGGCCCTGTTTAACTTTTAGAAATCAAAAGTAATTAGTGGAATTGTCTTTTTTTTGGAAAAGGATGCAACAATATTGAAAAAGTATAAAAAAAAATATTTAGTCATACTTTGCCAGAAATTTACATATGAAGCCCTCCTGCTAAAATCTACATCACTACCCCCCACGTTTTATTATCCGAGTTAAATACTGAAGACATTTAATCTTAAAACTGCATTACTTATATATTTTTGATATTCAAAACACTTTATTTAAAATCAATTTTGTATCTAATGAACAATTAGCCATTGTAGCTGCAACAGATAAAAAGTAAAAATAATGCAGGCTTATACAGAATTTATTTTCCTTTTCACTATATCTAATCTGACCATTGCTTCACTTGAAACATTATTTGATGTCATTTGTCTGCTTAGTTGCCGACGAATTTCCAATACAGAAAAAAACTATATTTACTGAGAATTCGACGACGCTTAATTCTGCCATCTTTTGTGAAGCATGGAATTAAAATCAAGTCCCCTTCAGTAATGTCGGCGTGTGTTATTTATTTTGAAATGAAAATATAATTTATTTACAAATAAGTGGGTGAGTAAAACTTTTTATGATTTTTTTTAAAGGCATTTAAAAGTTGAAGAAGAAGGGTTCTAATATTTACATTTTTTCATTGTCTTTGCCTTAATACTACTACAAATAAATTTTGTAATGTATAGTCCAATACATATCATCAATGATTTTAATATTTAATCGTACAATTGTTGAAATTCTTCTAAATATAAGTAATAAGGAATAATTCCTTGAATATTATGAGGTGATCAAATACGGTTGGGTGTGATCAAATCAATCATAAAGGCCTTCGGACTTTATTGGATTTGATCACTCCCAACCTTATTTGATCACCTCATAATACTCAAATAATGAATCCTTATTTTTTAATTAACTGTGTCTTAAATGCCTAACACATTATTACACACTGACCTCCTTCCCACTATTTTTTTAATGGTGTGGGTTTGTTTTGACTATATATTTTAACGATACATTTAATTTCCTCATATAATTCTTGATACAACCAAAGTAAGGCATGTAACGCCTTTATACGTAATATTAGCATATGCAGTTTGGTATATCCTTGTATCACACCCATTTCTTACATTTATTTTAACATTCGTTGACAATTAAGTTTTTGTGACTAATCAGATAGCGTATTTGGACAAAATGTTATTTATATATGAAGCAACGATATATGCAATCAATTTGGATTTTAAATGCATTTTGGTTTTAGTCATAAAAGAAAAATAATTAAGATAAACATGTACCTTTTCATCCATGTCTTTGCTACTGACACTTTCGTACTGTGTTGACTATTTGCAAAAAAAAAAATAATAATAATAATAATAATAATGAAAATAAATAAAGAAATAAAAACATTTCAACGAAAATATCTAATTTCATTTGCAATACATTATGTACATGTTCTGTTTTATAACACGGCAACAAAAAAGGAAACATGTAAGATAAACACGTACTTGGTCTGTGCTTGTGTTTTGTTGAGATGCTTTTTTTTTATGGAATTTAACTTTCTCCATTGGATTGTCTCGGCCGCTTCCATAACTGAACTCCACTACCTATTGATTGCAATTAAAAAATATGATTTGATCGTAAATAGTTTTCAATTTTCATTTGAAATTCAGTTTTGTTTTGTATAAACATTTTACTTGTTATCACAATATTCTTTAGATATATGCAAGTCATCATTTGTTGTTTTTTTTTCAAATTTTATTAAGGTAGTTATGCAATCCTGTTTTGTAAGCGGATACATTAAAGGGAAAATTAAAGGAAAGTGTTTTATTTGTATGTTTGTTCGAATTTTTCTCGTTGGAGAGAATGCTTATTATTCTTGATTGACCGATAAGAATCTGAACTAGACTGTTGTTGCTATAGCAACAGAAAGGTCTTCCGTTCTCAAATAAATGAATTATTTAAAAAAAAACCCTCTTTCAAACACAAAATATAATGGATAGAATATATACTTTGAAGACAACTTTCAGAACTTACTTCCTTGTCAAACAACGAGATGTAAAAAAAAATTAAAATCAAAGATAGTAGTACCCCCCCCCCCTACCTCCTGGAAACTTATCTTTTTTAAGAACTACTGTTAAGTGTTTTTCCCAAGCCTAAACATGAAAGTGGGATATGTTGTAGTTAAAAAAAAGGTATTTATTTAATAATCTATTTTTGCGAATAGTGTTATCTAAATAAACATCTAACAAGGAAAGTGCCGTGAAATGACATCTATTAAATATTTCTCAAGTTTGCCTATTTCAGAGCTGGGGTAATCAAATATTGTCAGTTGATGTATTTAAGCACCAGCACATGGAATGACAAAAAACGTTAGTCGAATTACCTCTATCTTAATTTTATTTCTGTTTATACGTAAAGCATTTATGCCATATAAATCTTATTGTCTTATAGTTTTATCAATTTACATATATGAATTTTGGAGCGTTGTTTATTTGAATTTTAGCATGGGTCACCATGTTATTGAATATCAGGGTTTTTTTATTATTGGGTGGAGCACTACAACTCTACTAGTTTATGCATATAAAGACGTCGAAATATGCTAATTAAAAAGAAAGTCACAATGACCTACCCTTAGAAAATTATAATTATATGTAATGAATTCTTAGACTTTGATTATAGAAAAACAAACTCTAAAAAAATATTTTTTTTGCATCTTACAGTCCCACTATATCTTCACCTAAAATTAGGTAAGCACAAAACTTTTTTTTTGGTTTTCAATCAGGATTTGTTTCCAAATATCGTTATACACTGAACCAAAGTTTTAATTCTTCACCTATTATAATGTGTTACTATGAAATAAGCACATATTTATTTGTCTTGCCGTCAAGGTGATTGATTTCCACTTAACTTTCAAGTAATTAAGAACGATGCACTGACATTGACCTCTGGTTGCGACCCGAAACCTTGACCTTTGCTAAATACATGTAGCACAAACACTTTGCTCAGAGGTTTCGGATTGTGTTTAAGTTGCCGATGGAAATGACATTACACTTATAAAAGAGAAAAAGCATATCAAAAAAGTGTTTTCTTCGAATTGCTTAATATTTAAAACAAAGTTGACGACAAAATAAACAGCAAATTAAACAATGCAGACACCAAAATTCAAACGGCTCGGCTGTTTTCTCAATGATAATTTTGGCATTATTGTATGTTTTTCTTTTTAAACTACTACCAAAGACTAATTTCAATCACAAAAAATTGCCAATCATATTAAGCACGCACATAAAATAATACCAATTTATTGTTTTGACGAATCATCACGGGGAACTAACACAGGGCGAAAAACCATCTTTAAGAAAGTCCTTAAAGGTGGCTTAAAGGTGACTTAAAGGAGCTTAAAGGCTATACAACCTTTAAGCCGCCTTTTAGTCACCTTTAAGCAAGTGCTTATAGGTCCTTAATGTCCAAACTTCTTAAAGCTACCTTTAAGCCACCTTTAAGCCACCTTTAAGCATCTTTAAGTGGCATTTACGCTCTCTTTACACTGCCTTTACACTGTCTTTAAGTGGCCTTTAAGTCAATATTGATCAAGCTGAACAATAAAAACATATATTAAATGCAAAATCTCTTTTATAGAGATGGGAGGGGGTCATCCGAGTGATAATATAATTTCAAAAGAAGGGGGGGTGTTCCAGGCGGTTTTTATCGTCGCTCCATTAAACACAGATCGCTATCATCAGCACCGCTCTGATGGACACAGATTGCCGTTATAAAATTCTTTATAATTTTTGGGGGGTTTCAAAATTATTGTAGGTATGAGCGCAGTCTCTGTATCTTAATATGTGCATAAAACTAATTAAAGTATGTTTGCTTCCTATTATAAATTAATCGGTGAAAAAAATCTCTCTCTCTCTCTCTCTCTCTCAGTTCATCCGGTTATTAAACAAAATAAAGATAATGAACCAAAAATGCATGATTTAATTTGTTAATCGGTTTAAGGTTTGTATTTTTTTTCAATTTTCATTATTTCTAACTCTAGATCTGCTAGATACATGTTAAAGATAAAAAGACTCTCAACTGCCTTTGTTATATCGGGCAGGAAATTACTGCTTTGTTTGTCTAGACATAGTTTTGTTCGTTTGTGTATATCTAATTAGAGTCTATTGTTTGTCCAACTTAAGAAAACCCCTGGAACTAACACAGAATATACAAGATATACACAGCAGTTGTGTCGTGTGCCCAGGTGCACGTCAGGGTTTCTAAAGGCGTTGAATCTTAGTATGTACGAGTATACGATAAGTCTAGTGAATAAAAGTTAATTTACATTTGTAATTCATTTTCAAAGTATTATTTCCTAGCTCTGAGTTTCAAAGATGTTACGTCTACAAATTAACGATACATGTATGTAAGAGTAAAATCTTGAGGTTAATTAATTAATGTACCGGTGATCATAAATAGGGGTTGATTATTTAAATATATGTATAAGGGTAAATATGTCAAATATACCCGGCCTGGCACATCATACAATTGTATGTACAAGTCATTTGCAATTGCCACATGCAGTAAATACGTCACCGGTAATTGGTAATTTTGTTTGTTATAGAATTGATAGTTTAAAAATCATGTACATACAATTACATGTAAATATTTAAACATATTGGAACGGCGCCGCGATCATGAAAACCGGGAAATTGCGGTAAATTGAACAAATACCCTAATAGTATCAATGCATTTAATAAAAGAAATGATTTCATTTTCTTTCTTACATTTTTATAGCTATAAATTAGATGCACGTATATCTACTCGGTTTAAATTTATTAACTAAGAAAGCCTAAGTGAACCTAACGGTTTCCATTTAGGTATAATATATTTTTGTTCACTGAAGACCAAGTTCCGTATTTCATTCGAAATACATGCATGCATGTAATTTATAAATTAGATATAATTGATTGTTACAAACTGAATGGTTTGTCAAAATCCTTTCAAGTAAACACATTCAATACAGTGATTCAATATCCACTGATATAGGATATAAAAACGCTTATATATATGTAAGTTGCCGTGGCGCAGAGGATGTGTGGTGATGCTAGTAAACTAAGGGTCCCGGGTTCAATTCTCGCCGTGGCCGGTTTTTTTCTGTTTTTTTTTTCATTTTTCTTTCTAGAACAAAAACCGTTTTAATACCTTTTCTTTCATAAAGTTAATACATTTTGTTGGAAATTAAGCACAATATTGAATTAATTTTTTTTAATGGCTTAAAGGTGGCTTAAATGTAGCTTAAAGGTGGCTTAAAGGTGGCTTAAAGAAGTTTGGACATTAAGGACCTATAAGTTGTTCTTAAAGGTGGCTTAAAGGTGGCTTAAAGATAGTCTTTAAGCTGCCTTTAAGCCATCTTTACGCTTTCTTTAAGCCACCTTTAAGCAATACTTATAGCTTAAAGGTAGCTTAAAGGTGGCCTAAAGATCGTCTTTAAGCTACCTTTAAACACCCTTAAGCTATCTTTAAGGAGGACTTAAAGATGGTCATTCATCCTGTGTAATTTCAATCGTTGATGTCTTATTTTATCTGTACTATTGATGAAAAGACATATCAGTTAGGAAATGTTGAAAATTTTACTTTATTCTATACCTTATTTTTTAAATTATTCTATTTCTAAGGGTGAACAGTTAGAAGTTTTGTTGAATGTACTTGTTTAAACCTACAAAAATGATTATTTGTTAGTTGATGCATACTGGCACTGTACCAGTTATCGGCTATAATTTTACGTTTTCTTTTCGTGTTTCCTTATTTCTTGATATATTGAAATCAACATTTTCAATTTTCATACTTTAAATTGTGAACTCTTTATTTATCCATCGGTTAGATTACATCATCATTTAGCCGAGGTTTTATGATTTACTGTACAAGTTATCGGCTTCGTAATAATAACATAGTAAAATCCTTGTACATGTTGATTTTATATTCTGCAAAGTGTAAATTGAATTATGTCCCTTGCGGGGTCAACCTATATATATAGCTATTATACATAAACAGAAGTCATAAAATTATTTGTTTATTATCATACGGTAATACAAAAAATCTTACGCTAATCAATACATAATTATACAATCAGGCGTTCAAATGCGCCATGAATCTCTCGGAATATAGTGAGTTCCTTTTGTTTATAAATGTTATATGTAATGATATTATATGCCAAATCAAAGAAGGGATATAAATACGTATCACAAAGAGGTCATATTCTATTTTTAACTTATTACGTCACTTCCCCCACAGCTGAAAGTGCAAAGATGTAAATCAGCGGTAAACAATGATTTTTAAAGCTCATGTTTAAAACATATTGAAGAAAGTTTTCAAGCAAACTTACTTTTTTTCGAAACAGACGACTGAATTAAAAAATCTCGGATATTTGCGATCTATAAGTCCGAACCCACAGTTTAGCCGTTATCTGGTCTTAGCCGATAACTGGTACAGTACCAGTATCAAGATATGAAGTTATAAGAAAGATATAAGAAAAGATATAAGAAAGTGGGATTCATTTATCTTATCTTAGATTTTGTGTCAATGCATTTTTTTTAATTTGAGATTGTTCATTGATTTTGTTTTAAGTTTTACATGATTATGGAATAGTTTTTAAAACTGAAATCTTATTAAGATAAAGAAACAGATGTTAAAATGTAGCCTTCACTTTTTGTTGTTAATTTTTAGATATTACAACTGAATGTATGTAACTCATTGACTCACTTCTATCTCATACAGTGCCTCCGGAACATCTTTGGGGCTCAGTTTCTTCGCAATATAGTCTTTTAGACTTCCATTCTTTCATAAAAAAAAAATACATGTATCAGTTTTTATTTGCTTACAATCATAACAATTATTATTATAAGTAATTATTAGTTGTTCGACTATAAGAAATACAATGTATGTACTTAAATAATAAAGAGGGTCATACATTGAATTAATTTAAAAATAAAATAGATTTAATGATAAAACCAAAACGTTATTATACAATAAACAGGAACAATGTAAAAAAAAAAAGAAACATGAAGTTGCATAGAACAATAACACAATATCAATAGCTTGCTCTTTTTAGGGTTAAACACATCAAATGGATTAAGCACCTGAAGATCTACTGAAATAACTGTTTATTTGCAACACAGAAACTGGAAGTTTTCTATTTTGCATTCAATGTGAACTAAAGATTTTTTTTATTATAAACACATTAGGAAAACCCAGACTACACTTGTTCTAAAAACACATTTCACAACTTTTGTTATGTGCTTGATTATCAAGTGGGTGGGGTGTTGCTACTACTATTGAAATAAAACCACAAATGAAATAAAACCACTATTGAAATAAATTATTTCAATAGTGTTTGGGGACGTATTTCATTAGAAAAAATCACTTTTCAACCGCTATTGTAATACAAATACTATTGAAGTAATGATTTAATAGAGGTTGGGGATGAATTTCATGATAAGAACTACTTTACAGACACCATTCAAGTTCAACTACTATTTAATGTATTTTTTTTAATTGTAGATAGGAATGAATTACTTATAATCATAACTATGTAATCACTATTATGTAACACATTTGGAAAGAAAGAAGTTGTATATCATGTTAACAAACTATTTTGAAATGCAAGAAATCTAACGAAAAACATCAAATACACAATTATGGTACAATTTTCACTGCTGTGTAGTAGTAAATAACCAATTCTCGCAGATAAACATGCATATATACATAATAGTGGTTTTATTTCAATAGTGGTTGCAAAGTGATTTTGCTAATGAAATGCATTCCCAACCACTATTGAAATAATTTATTTCAATAGTGGTTTTTCTTCAATAGTGGTTGCAACAATGCATATGCATTTTTTTAACAAACAATTCAAATACACAATTTACGTACTAAAGACTTGCATATTTTATGGTAATAGTAATCAAGACTGTGATGTTAATGTAATTATTTTAGGATTTTCACTGTTGTGCAGAAATAAGCAATCCTCGCAGATTAACATATAGACTCGTTTTCATATTTTTATTTACCTTTCTCTTTCTATTGATATTTCATGTTTTATGGAAATTGTAAATTATTTGTACCAGAAGACAACGTTTTAAATTGCCAGAACTTCTATTCAAAACCCCTGCATATTAAAAAAATAATTTATAGCTTATATATCATTATAGATTTATGTAATAATGAATATCACTATCAAGATAAATAATTTCAATAATGGTTAGGTATGCATTTCATTAAGATCAATATTGAATGAAATAAATTATTTCAATAGTGGTTGGGTATGCGTTTCATTATAACCACTATTGAAATAAATTATTTCAATAGTGGTTAGGTATACATTTCATTACAACCACTTTTGAAATAATTTATTTCAATTGTGGTTAAGGATGCGGTTCATTACAACCATAATTGAAATAAAATATTTTAATAGTGGTAGGATGTTATTCTAATGCATATTTTCCGACTTTGCATAACACATTCGGTTCCAGATGACAGGTGGTATGGGAAACATGACCATAAAGAGGTAAATCAAAGAACATCATAATCAAAAAGGAATTCATCTTCTCATAAGACATACTTCTTATCTTAAGAAACTCCCCTAGCAGAAAAAAAGTGTTACAAACAGACATAACATAAGTATTGAAATAATTTATTTTAATAGTGGTTTTATTTCAATAGTGGTTGCAAAGTGATTTTTCTAATGAAATGCATTCCGAGCCACTATTGAAATGATTTATTTCAATAGTGGTTTTATTTCAATGGTGGTTGCAACAGTGAGGAAAGGAAACACATCTAATGAGCATGCAGATATTTGACAACAAAGAATTAAACCCCAATAAAAGCCATAGCTTTATATAGTTTCGCTGTCAAATTATATTCATCACTTAATAGTTTAATCAACGTTAATAACATTGATTTAGTTTGTTAAAAGAAGCAAATTTTTTTTTATCTATGAATCAATGGTTGTTAAAAACAAATTACTTCAATAGGGAGGATATTTTAATTTTTTGAGAAAAAATGAAAATAATCATCAAAATTATTCGTCTGAAATGACTCCTGTTATTATACAGGGGCAAAGGCTAGTGAACAGCTTTATTGCTCAACATACACCAGTGTGTAATTGAAAGTAATTTGACCATTTAAATATTACTTACAATTGCATCAACATTTGTAATTAGTGACTGTCAATTACCATTACAAATTACCATCATCCCAAACCTGTTTGAATGATGTTAAAGTCTACCTTTCAAAAGCTGCAAAACTAATATATGTGGTATTAGTATGGAAGAACACTAAAATAATGTTGATTTATTTAATAATTGTTCAAACTGTAAATGCTTGGTCTCAGTAGGTGTTCAAAGTTCAAACAAGAAAATATATTTTCAAATAAGTATCACAGTTTTTAAGGAAACTACAGTGTATATTATAAAAGTCTATTGTAAGTTTATTATGATTATTGATAACTAATACTACCGCTTTCATTATAGAGAGCCTAGGATCATAAAATTATCGTGTGATTTGCATCTTACAGCCTCTCTACGTCTTCACCTTAAAAAAGGTCAGCGAAACAAAATCTATTTTGTTGCTTTTCATCATCATTCGATTTCCAATGTTGTTATATTTGTTGATGCCCATAGTCCATGAAACTTTTTACTTTCCCACACGAACGGAGAGCGGAAGGTGATTTAACAGTGTATAAACGCTGGAAGGAAGTTGGTGAGTGGTTGGTGAAAAAAAAACGGTGAGCGCACGCAGAACTCAAATGGAGCGCAAACGCGAGCGCAAAGTGAACAGTGAACACTATGTTAACGCAAGATGAATGATCTGTTTGGAATAATTCTGATGTTATCCTTAGGCTGTATACAGAATAATATTTTTAGTATTATTTGTTTTTTATTTACAGACTTGTGCAAGAACTTAAATTGAATTCATTAAATTATGTTCATGCTTTGAAATAAAAATATTTTATACTAAAAATAATTTTAGTAAATTTTCATTGGAACTTGTACATCTCTATGTAATTGAACTTGTTTTTTTATGTATTACATTTATTTCTAATTTACATAACAGGCTTTCATATAGAATTGATATTAAGTATGTGATTAAATGTATATTTAATATTTGCTCACTGTTTACCGTTTGATATAAGATGTCGGGCTGATCTTTCCGTGATCAGTCGTACTGTTCTAAAATTAATCGATAACAAAGTAACTTCACTTGCAATTCCTCCACTATTTTAGCCTTTTTTTTCTCGAAAATATGCATTCAAATTGGTAATGCAATTTATTTATAAATGCCACGGCTAAGGTTGATCGTTTGATATTTGTTGATTAAAAAAATCTGCCTATTTGAATCATACATTTTGTTCATTAAGCTATGTTTAATTGAGCTAATACTGAAGGAAAACAATTTATGAATCTGTTTAGAACAAGTACATGTATGCGGGAATGCAATGCAATGGAATAGCATATAATCATTCATACTATCACTTGACTGCTAACTTCGCAGTTATAAGTGGTTAGATTGTTTTTTTTAAAAACAACATCTTTACAGACATATTGAACCAAAGGTGACGATGTTTCTCAATAAAGAAGTTTAACTAGTCAATTCATAATAAATGTATTAACCTACTGCCGATAATATTAATGTTTTGATAAACATGAACAAATCCAGCTTTATTATATGAATCCCTGTATTTTCTTCATTTTAATTTTTAATTTTTCTATCATGATCTTAACACTTTGGAGGTCCGAATGACAATGGAGATGAAAAAACCTAAGCGGCAAACGAACGCAATGTCAGCAAACGCTTCATACTTTGTGAACGGTGACTGCAGACGGAACGGAGCGGAGAGTGCAAGACTGAGAACAATGAACAAACGGTAAGCAAACGGTGAACGATGAGCGAACGCAAAATAAGGAAGTATATCGTTCTTAGGACTGTATATGAAAGATTACTTGTCAGTTGATGCATCCTAAGTTGTAATGTTCAAAAAGTAGTTTTTGATTATCTCATTTTACATTTCTTGTTAATTCATTTCTTAATTTGGAATTTTTTATGATATTTTGCGAGTTTAAAATTTTGTTGAAATTTTAGTTTTAAATATTTTTTTTAATTTAGATATTAAGAACAGATGTTCAGTTAGCGATTTAGTCAATGTGTTCCTGCATTGTTTTTCAACGTCATTGAATTTTATAAAACACTTTTACTAACCTGTATCAAAGTCTTTGCCTCCGGAACCTGATCTGTTTTCAGTATGGTGTCAATAGCATCATTTAGTTTAGCAGTCTTAAATAAAAAAGCAAAAAACAAAACGATATACATGTTTCAGTTTTCCTTTGCTAACAATCATAGAAATATTACACTATTTCAGGAATGAATTCAATATTTATTAGTTTTATACGATATAAAATGGTTTGGGGCAGTTTACGCTTTATAAACCGCGAAACGGTTTATAAAAAAACGTAAACTGTTCCACACCATTTTATATCGTATAAAACTAATAGATTTTGAATTATTTCCTTATAATTATAATTTTTTGCTATTAATTGTATATAAAAACAGTCATTTGATATTTAAACTGACATAAAATTGTGCAAAATTCAAACGTAACGTAAGGCGGGTTGATACTTTTTTGACGTTTGTCTTATTATGACGTAGGCAACATTCTTAATGCGATATAAAATGATTTGTTTAGCCAATCAGAAAGTGCGTAACAAACAGAATTAAATTATTAGTTGTTGGACAATTTAAAGTAATATCACTATATTTTCATTGGTTTAAAAAGGGACCAAAACATTGTCAGTAGCAGTCCGACTAATAGTTTTTACCGGAACCATTGTGTATTTTTTCACAAAACCTCTATATGAAAGGTATGTTATTGATTTACATAATGTCTAAACCAAATATCTTTGCAAATAGTGTTATCTCAAGGTGACAAGAAGATTGGCCGTAAAATTTTCAACAGGTTGTATTTTTAGAACTAGGATAACCAGTTATTGTCAGCTGACTCATTTAAGCACATGTAGATGCACTGAATAAATACATTCAGTTAGTCAAATGATATGTTGACTCCTTGTATTAATAAAGCATTAATACTCAATTTCCCTGAATTTAAAACCTTTCCTTTTATTTCAGTCGATGGACTTCAAAGCTTTATACTGAATTTGATAGCTATTTTACAATTGTTGATATATTATATATATAGCAAACCAGAGGAAGTTTAAACTTTTTTTTTTCAAATGTTTGTTTTTCACTAAAACATTTTTAGCAGAAGTATAATAACAAACACAAATTTATTTACCTCCATTTCCAAATCGTTGAGGTTTTTCATGTCCCCGGCAGTCTTTTATAATAAAAAAAATCCCACTAAATTAGTTTATTTTTGCTAGCAATTGTTATAGGCCAAATTCAAAGTTATTTATCATTCACCTATTCAGATTTTTTTAAAATATTGAAATTTGTTACATATGAAAAAATAAAAAAAAATATATATTGAAAATATATAAGGACAAAATGAAATATGAAACCCATTATTAATCATGAAAGAGGCACTTTACAATCAAAAATAACAATTTTTGGTAAATTAAGCTGCAATAAATGCAATCTCAGCATGCATACATCGTTGTTTGAACATTGAACATTAGTTGAAATTTGTTTAGACGTTGATAAACAAAGGCTCAATTTTGTTTAACATTGACTTTTCCACATTGAACATGTGGTAAACATAAATACGATGAATAAACATAAATTTGATTGAGTTAAAAGAACAAAAATATTAAATTGATTAAAAGTCAAATATTTGTTGCGCAGATAACTGTTACAAATACATAAATATTCTTTTAGGGGCAACAATTTGCATTGATATTATTATACAAACTTACTCATATAATAGTGTTTATTTAAAATGTGAAAACAAACAATACTGGGTCTCATCTTATATTCAACTTTAACATAGAAATATAAAACTTTTTTTTAAAATCTACCTCTCGGAAACTGCAAAGCTAATATTGGTGGTATAGTATGCATGGTTATTAATATTATGTTGATTCTTAATCGTTAAAACTGTTACATTCGCCTCATGTTTTGTCATAGGAGGTGTTTAAAGTTCCACAAAGAAAATATTTTTTAAAAGTAGTAGTCCTCCTCCAATCAAAAGAGTTACTGTGTATATAATATAAGCATAATGTAAAATAGAAAAAAAAATATGTCATTTGCATCTTACAGCCTTACTTTATCTGTGTAGATGAGGTGAACGAGTAAATATTTTTTTCTTTTAATTTGCTTTTCATTATTAGTTGTTTCTCAATGCTGTAACGTATACTATATACTGCGCTGAAGCCTAAATGTAGGATTATTTGTCAGTTGATGCATCATCAGATTTAATATTCAAAAAGTAAGTTTAAATTATCTCAATTTTTATTTCTTGTCAATGATTTTTTTTTTTATTTGGGATTCTTTATAAATTTTGCAAATTTTACATTTTTTTGAAACATTGATTATATCAAATTCTTTATTTATATATTAGGAGCAAATGTTCAGTTTGGTGATTTAGTTAATATGCTTTTTGTATCGTTGTATCGTTGCAACGTGTTATTTTGTTGAATTAAAATAACACTTTTACTAACCTTTCCTTTCTTGTCAATTGTGTTCTTAAGTGTAGCAGTCTTCAATAAAAAAAAGAAAGAAGATATACATGTCTCAGGTTTCTTTTGCTAACAGTCACAGAAATCTTAAACAATAGGCTCTTTGATAACCAATAAGTAAATTGAGCATTGAATCATTATATATTTTTTGATATGGTCTCAAAACTGCATCGCTGTGCGCATACAAATTGAGTAACGCGCGTTATGAAAATGTGTTTGCACATACCATTGGAGTTATTAGAATATCTATACTACTACATTAAAATAATAGACTAGAATTTTTGGGCTTTAATACCGAGAAATCGGAAGAGTACTGTCTTTTGTTTTATATATTTTAAACATCATTGGTACTTAAAGATTACCAATTTGTTTTTATTTTTTCTCAATCAAGCTTCACTAATTAATAATCAACAAAAATCCTTTTGAGAATCCAGAAATCATCTGGATTTTTTGGATTTGACAATCTTGCGCATGCGCATTACATTTACGCTAAAAACAGGAGGCTTTTTAGTTGAAGTTTTCATAATATCACATCTGCATGGATAAACTCAGAACCGAATATACAGATACGTGTACATTTTCATTGAAAGTTTGTTTCATGTATATATTCTGTTCATCAAAGAAAATACGGGATATAACTTTAACTCAGTGCATTTGATTTGAAAAATATATAATACGAACAACTAAGATATTTTTTTAGTATCATGTATTCCTACGCCAGAGTTTAATATAGCCTCGTTCAACCAAACGCTCGGCTGTCTCCGTAAATCTAGGAGCAGAAAGGCTCTCTTGCTTGTCGGAGATTAACGGAGACAGCCGAGCATCTGGTTGAACGAGACTAGAGTTCGATATCAATAGTGCTTGGATCCATTTAATTTTTAGAATTGCTTCGATTACTTATAAATAGTTTGAAATCTATCTTTAAACATTACACAACATGATTTATATGGGGTTTCTCGAAATTCTTGTCGGAAAAGTCTAATATTCACATCATAAAAAAGTGCGTAATTCAAATAAAGACTAGAAACTAGTTGCCATGCAAGATAATTTAATTTTAAAATAAATAATAATCGATAAAATCAACTCCCGTCAGTACCTCAGTTCTTTGATTTTTTCTTGTAAAGCAACGTTAAGGTCTCCTATTCAGTAGCGAATCTATCATCATACTTTGTTTTCCCTCGGACTGAAATGTCACACTTTCATTGGTTTTAACATAGCACGTAATTGTCCCATATATCTCTATGTCAGTTCGGTGGGAACTAATATTAGGTAATATGGCCGTCATTGGCCGACGCTTCGCTTACTCATTTCGATATTTCATAATATTTAATACAGAAACTGCATGCCGTAAGATCTTTAAGTATTTGAAGTAGTTGCCCTTTGGAATTCTTTAAAATTAGAGCAGTTGCCCTCTGAATATTGACGGCGCATTGTTTTGGCTGGAGCAAAACAAATGGCAGCGTCTAAAGTTGCTCAAATTTCTGCAGAGGAAAGGGAGAAAACGTTTAAGATTGAATAGCAACAAAACATTGTAAGTAAACATGGGTGAATCAAAGATTTTTAGAGTAATTGAAAGGGGAGATTGATAATTTTGAACAGTTAAAATGAGTTAAATTGAACGAGATGTTAGGCTTGTACATGGCTTTGCGTAGATTACCGCTATTTGTGAATAAATATGTCGCGTGATAGTCCTCGGGAAAACAAAACACTTATTAGGTTAGTTAGTGACTCACTACGGAAATATATTGGGTTGATCAATCTCAAAGACCCTCGACATCTATGAGATTGATCAGCCCAATATATTTCCGTAGTGAGTAAGTTACTAACCTAATAAGTAATAATATTACATAATAAAAATATTACAATGCAATATACAAAAAGACTTAAAATTGCATACTGCAATACTCTCTGCATTTATTCATATTTTATATATATATATATATATATATATATATATATATATATATATATATATATATATATATATATATATATATATATTTATATATATAAATCCTTTAAAACACTGTTTCAAATTATTTCGACCGTGTTACCGGTCTTTATCAGTCGTGTTTATTGTCTACAGCAACATAACGTTGAACATATACTATGACTTCACAATACGAAAACAGTCCGGAAAGTGACGTCAATCAACAATTTTGCTCCAAAACATATGAAATATTGGTGAGAGAGTCTAGAAAGCACATTGATAGCAATAATGAATATCTAGACAAATTATATGAAGAAATGTAAAGAATGCGTCACAAAATAGAGAAAAAATGTATCTTCAATATCGTAATAATAATAGAATCATTCATTATTACGAGTGTATTTAGATAGTGAAATTCCACCGAGGGGACAAGATTCACAGTCTAGGACGAGGCTTTGCCGAGTCCTAGACCTGGAATCTTGGCCCCGAGGTGGAATTTCACTATTTCACACGAGTATATAATGAACGATTATTTTTCTTGCATTATTTTACATTAAAAAACCATGTCTGACATTTTTCTGTCATGACGTTCAAAGGATTACTTTCGGTTTATCCCTCCGCGTGCTTTAAATAGTGCAAGTCAAAATAAGAGCACCCGACAGTTTTATTAATAAAAATATAATAAATTGTAATTAACTAAGCAAAACAATTTCTTAATGAATAATCTCAATCAATGATTTTGCATTTCCCTACAGCAGACAACGTTTGTTTACGTTTTAAAGCGGCGTAGTAATACACAGTGTAAGACAGACAAATCTCACACTGCTGTCTCACACTGGACAAACCGATATCAAACCGGTGATAATGCGAGAATAGCAAAGTCTAAAAAGAATAATGTTCTCTTTTGTTGATACCAAAAGGCATATAAGTATCTAATTTTTTTCTTCCACAGATTTTTCTCTAAATTTTCTGTAAATTTCATCTTTGTACAATTTTTCATTATCAATGACAGAATAATCATCAATAGTATGTGCATTTGTGTAAACTGCATTGCTACAGTGTCATTAGTTTCTCTCCTAATCAGTGATAAATTTATGTCTTTGATATAAAGTCACCCCCGTTTTCCCAACATATACAATTTTGTTACACCTTTTACAAAACACCCCATAAACAATATTATATTACTTGACTTTCAATCGATATGATTTTTAACATGATATGTCTTGAAAATGGCTAGAGCAAATAATATATTTACACATGACACATTTTTTGCACCACACGGCTCAAATAAATTTTCTTTCTTAAAGAAGAGGTTATTATGTTTCTTATGAACTAATATTTCTTTCAAATTTCTGTCTCTCCTGAATGCCACTATAGGTGTGTTTTGAAACGCGATACTCAGGCGGTCGGAATTTTCATATTCTGAATATTTTGAAACAGTGTTTTAAAGTGTTTTATTTTTTTTATTATTACTGAAAAAGAGACTTTGGTAATATATATATATATATATATATATATATATATATATATATATATATATATATATATATATATATATATATATATATAACACAAATTTACTAACCTCCGTTTTTGACCGTGCCAAGGAGTTCACAAGAGTTGTCAGTTTCTCGGCAATATTCTTTTATAATAAAATCCAAATAAATAAGCTTGTTTTTGCTAACAATCATTTTATGCCAAATTCAAAGTAATTTTTCATTCCCCTATTTAGGTTATTTTAAAATATTGAATTGTGTTATAAGCATAAGTAGGATTGACGAAAACATTTCAAAAAGATATTAAGAAAGAATGAAATGATAAATTCAATTACTTTTACTCTGAAAATGGAACATTGCAATATAAAAAAAACATTTTTTGTCAATTAAACTGCAATAAATGCAATCCCAGCATTCATGCAACGTTGATTAAACGTTGACTGAGCTTTGAACATTGAATGAAATTATGTTTAGACGTTTAGATGTTTAGAGGCAAGAATCAATATTCAATCAACATTGACTTTTCAACGTGAAAATATAACATTGATTTAATGCTGGATTTTGAATACTGTGTTGAAATGACAAAATTGTTGCGCAAACAACTTGTTTTAAGTTAAAACTATTTTAGGGACGAGAATAAAGTCAATGATTTGTCAGTTTTTGTTGTGTGTTTGTATTTTTGTTAGTATAACCATTTCATGTTGCCCAGCGGTGACAATGCACGCGATGCATACGAAACAAATAATATTTTATCTATGTGTAAATATCTATTATAAAAAGCTTGGAACTCTTATATACTTATTGAAACGTGTAACGGCGTAACCAAAAAGGTAAACAAATATCTTAATATCTACTAGTTTGCCAAGGTAAGAATTCCTTTGAAGTCATTACGAGTACGAAACACTAGAAGTATCTGAATTGAAATGGGGGGAATACAATTTATCGTGGTAAGTTTTGAGGATTTTAAAGATCTTATGTATGCAACTCTCATTCCTGAATAGTATACAGTTAAAAATTCATGTACATGTAGGTGTATGTGGTTATCTATCGAAATTGATCGAGATGTGTAATGGTAACTTGGGTATTACAGAGATTCAAGTTGATAAAGTAGTAATAAAGTATACGTATATCAAGTGAGCTCTGGATAAAAGGGACGGTGGTGGGCGGAAAAATGAAAATATTTGAAAATTTTGATTTTGATGACAAATTTTAATAATATTATATAAAATCTAATAATAAAATTCTTTAAAATCTATGTTAAAATTTGGACTTATATCTATTTGTTTTTAATTTCATCGAACAAGATACATGTTGAATCAACTGTATTTCAACATTCAATCAACATTGATTTTCATTGTTGATTCTTCATTAAGATTTCAACGTTGAGCCAAAATTTCAAAATCTAACATGAAATAGATTTTAAACCAACATAGACAATAAATGTTTATTCAGTGTTGTATATCTGCTGGGTTGAAATACAACATAGTTGGAATAAGTCACGTACACGTGTTAAACATGTAAATAAGAACACTACTCTATCAAATATCATTTGATTAAACAAATGGCGCCATATAAATGGTTAAACACTTACTACATAATTAACTAGGGGTAATATTTTGCTGTTACAATGAATAACATTACATTAGTTTACCAATACCTTTACGGACTCCTTAACCCATTTCACTCGTTTTTCTCCTATCAATTTATACAAATCTCGACGATAGATTCTGTCTATGATATGCTGAGAATCTTTAACATTTCCATAGTTCTCTTCTATGAGGTCAAGTTCAATACGTCTTATCTGTTGTAGAACGTCATCAGTCACCCACTGATATGCATCCATATTTTCCGTTGACTTGGATAAAGACTGACAGCTTTAATTTGAATAAAAAATATAATTGCATTTAGACAAACATGGACCATGTCTATAACACTGTATCTTTTCTTTTAACATATACTGGGAGTTTGCATTTTGCAATGCATTTAGGAAAAATACACCTATTTGCATAAAACAAACACATGACAGCTATGAATACAGCATCACATTATTTGCATTATCTGAGACTAATACATAGAGTAAACTTTATTATTCCCCTACCCCGACGGAAACGTCAGATTATTATCTGCTTTAAAAAATGCATCTGCTATCCTACAAAAAACAAAAATTATTTTATATAATCTGCTATTCTACAAGGAACAAAAAACAATTTTGCTATAATCATTTTTAATTTTAGCGAGATTTAAATATTAAAGATCAAGGAAAATTTATATATCCTCATTTAGAATAAACTTAGACATTTTGTTCACGTATTGATATATATGTATACTTATATCAAGAAAAATCTTACATCATTTCAACAGCTTTAACCACGGGATGTTTGTAGGCTCTGCGATGCAACGTAAACCGGGTGTAAAACATGTCAAACAAATTGAAGTATTCCTACAATAGAATAAAAAAAGAGGGTAAGGTTGTTCAATTCTACATCACTTCAACGTTAATTTAAGAGCATTCTATTAAACTTTTCGCTAAAAATAAATGGCATACATTGTACCAAAGTTTCCTCTTACTAGTGAAGGACTGATATGCCGTGAATATTTAAATTTAATTTCTTTAAATCCTTGAAACAGTTATGAAGACCTGGCCCTGAGGTTATAAAACTTTCTTTAGTACGACTATGGGCAGCGGGAAGGGTAAAAAGACGTTAATGCAAATCGAACAACTTATTTTTTAAAAACATGCTGAAATACGAAATAGAGCAGCTTAAAACAAAACCGACAGCCTATTTTGCAAAATTAACAGACACTGATGCAAAACAAACGATCACCCATGAAAAACAGTCTTGCACTGAATTAACGCTAGATGGCATGCAAAGATGTATCAGAGGAAATCGTACCCTTGAGAAAACGTAAACCGGAGAAAACGTATCCATGAATTTGGGTGCGTTTTCTTCGAGAGAAAACGTACGCTGGAAAAATCGAAACAAGAATTTAAATAATTATAAAAAACAGTTTTAATGTATCAAAATTATCACGTACATCATTTAATAATTACGAAATGCAGGCATTATTTTTTTTAAAGTGGGGAAGGGGAGGGGGGGGGGGGGTAACAAACACATCCTAAAAAGATTGAAAAGCCCAAAATAACATCACAAATCCTGAAAACCCTAAAACCCTAATCCGGGGGGGGGGGGTAAAGGGGGGGGAGGATGGGTTAGGGGGCAGGAGTATGCGTTTACCTATTACTTCAATTTCATTGTTAATTTCATTATTTTCGCTTTTACATTCTCCTAAAGAAGAGGCCCTTGGGCCACATCGCTCACCTAAGAAACAATATGTATGATAAAATTTGCTTTATGAAGTCATAATACAAACTGTCTGGACAATGTACAATAAAACATGTAGATCCTGTATAAATAAAATCCATGTTCTCCCTTTTCTAACAGGATGATTTTAAAGTCATCGCGTGTTGTGTATTGCAGTTCTCAAAAAGATTCCAAACAATTGTTTATATATGGGATATAAATCTACATCAAACTCTGACCCCCCATTGTAAGGCCGAAGAATCGTCCAGGGTCTAAACAATTATAAGGAATCGCCAGGCTAATTAGTTTCTTAGAAGAAAATATTTAAACATTTATTCTATATATTCCTATGTAAAACTTCGACCCCCCATTGTGGCCCCACCCTACCCTCGGGATTATAATTTTCACAACTTTGAATCTTCACTACCTGAGGATGCTTGCACACAAGTTTCAGCTTTCCTGGCTGATGAGTTTCTGAGAAGATTTTTAAACATTTACTCTATATATTCCTATGTAAAACTTTGACCCCAAATTGTGGCCCCACCCTACCCCTGGGGATCATGATTTTCACAACTTTGAATCTACTATACCTGACAATGCTTCCACAAAAGTTTCAGCTTTCCTGGCTTGATAGTTCTTAAGAATACGATTTTTGAATATTTCTTTTTTTTTTTAAATTCCTAGATATTTCTCCTTGAAAATAAAGGCGTGGTTTTTTATTTTCACAAATTTGAATCCCCTTGACTAAGGGTGCTTTGTGTTAAGTTTGATTAAAATTAGCCCAGCAATTCTTGAGAAGATGTTGAAAATATGAAAAATTTACGGAGGGACGGACTGACTGACAGACAGACAGACAGACAGACGACAGACAAAATGTGATCAGGTGAGCTAAAAAGTGGGGACCATCTCTTTGATAATTTGGTTATCTAATGTTAATTCAAGAAAAACAAATGTTTGGTGCGAGAGAAAGTGGGAGGGGGAGTCCTCCCTGACCCCCTGATGCTACGCGTCTGTAATAATTGAGTATATTCACACGAACAAGTCGCATTAAACCAGTCGGCAATTAATCAATCGGTACGGTATATCTAGTTAATAAACATCTAATAGTTTTGATTGCATTATAATTAGAGAATTTAAAGATTGCTAAAAGGATAAGAATAATGTAACGGCTGTGTGCATTTGATAATGAGTATTTTTTTTATTTATGCATACAATGTATCTTTACTTATAAATTAAGACATTTTGCCATAAAACTAAAAAATGGCTTCATCAGAGAAACTGCTTACACCTTCGGTATTTTAACATGTGTGATTAAATGTCCGTAAGCTATACATGATTTTTTTCTAATAAGTAATTACTGTAAATTTAATCAAAAACCTCCTTTTATTTTCCATAAAGAAGCCCGAAATAGCAAAAATGAGAGTAAGGTGGTGGACACGCTTTGGCGGATCCAAGTTAGTGGGAGTTTGCACCAAAATATATGCTTGCAATGAAATTATATTGAATGATTACGTAAAGAGTGAATATGTTTACTGGGAACTTACTTAAAGTAATCATAGATGTTAAGATTTGACAAACGTTGAATAATAAAAATAAGAAAATTCGTTTCTTGATTGCACAATTTTAGTTTTGATGGATAGACTGCTTGTGAAGCACGACATCTGATGAAAAATGGGATAGAATTTTCCTGAACGGGGTAACCAAGAACGCGGTATGGCTAAATAACGTCATGGCGAAAAGTGTAGGACTGGTTCATCATGCATCACGGGCAGATACCTTGGATCAGACATCTTGGTTTATACAAAAATGGCACAATTTGAAAGCGATTTCAGTTTTGATGGACATAACTTTCCAGAACGGGGTGCTCAGAAACGGTTGACTAACTAACGTCATGGCAGAAAGTGTAAGGCGAGTTAGCCAGATACTTTGGATCTGACAACTTAGGTTTAAAATGTTTAATATATGCAAATAAATATGCATACACTAGCTTTTTTAATTTCATACATTTAAATACCACAACAGATTGGTAGTAAACCTCATACATGTACATTTAAGCATTGAATGCTTATTCTTGTATGTCGTCGGTCCTATAACACACCAAGGAGGTGCAGACAAATTGAATACCGCGCGGTATAGGACCGACGACATCCAAAAATGGACATTTAATACTTACATTTATATTCATATTGATGTTAACATGTATAAAGTATTTGTGTATCATCGCTTTAAAGCCTTTATATATACACCCTTAGTCAGGGATATGAAACATACATGGAACAGCCATTTTATTATGTTATTTAGTTCGCTTCCGCGACTAAACATATAATGCTAGAGACTTTGTTTTTTTTTATTAACGAGTAGATATGATTTAATAATTATTGTTCATAAGTACATTTCAAATTCGTAATGTAAGTTTGAACGTTTCATTTATTCTTACAATTGTAAATAAACCCAAAACGCGTGATTACTTCTATATTTTGTGCTCATAGCGCATGAATTTGTTAAGTGTATTCACAGGAAATTACAATTTGACATAAAGAACACAACTTAGAGATACGACGCACTAAATACCAACTCCCTGGTTTGAAATAAAAAAAATAATTGTTATATTTCAACAAAAAGAATTAAGGCCACGAACGTATATGAATATATCATTTTTTTCAGTTTACATTTTTCAAATCTGCCCGCTCTAAATGTCCAGCCAAAATAAACTGCCTGATGCATTTGTTTCTTTATTTTCATTTTAAAGAATAGGTTAAGAAACCAATTACGAAAATTTTGGGACACAGTATATACAAAATGAACAAAATATATGGTTCAACATATTATACATTAAGTCATATTGATGTGCAAAATGTTAATTCCCGCGCCTGCGCGGGATATCATCTAGTATGTTATGTGTATATGTATGTCTTTTATATCTTTAAATGTATGTATCCATATATGTTAGGGTGCCCGGGTCTATAGTACCCGGCTGGGATTGAGTATTATTAAAAATATGTGCATTTGTTTAATTAGCAACAATTGGCAACATTAATAATTATCGATTAGACGTATTACGGGAATTGGGGCATAAATTTCTATCTACAATAATTGCCATTATCACATTCTTGGATTTTATATGATGTTGTTAAACAACTTTTACGTTTGTTTTTCATGATTGTTATTTACACAAAATCTTTATCTTTAGGAATTAAGACATTTTGCAAATAAACTACAAGATGCCTGCACCAGAATAACTGCTTACACCTTTGGTATGCACAATTTTAGTTTTGTTGGATAGAACGCTTGCGAAGCACGACATCTGGTGAGAAAATGAGATAGAACTTTCTAGAACGGGGTAACCAAGAACGCAGGCCTAGGTTGACAGATCAAAGTCATGGTGAAAAGTGTAGGACGAGTTCATCATGCATCACGGGCAGATAGGACAACTCTGGTAAATACAAAACAGCTAGTTTATAAATAAAATGGAATAATTAAAAGCGTTTTTTGTTTTGATGAAAAAAACCTTTTTCAGAACGGGGTGCCCAGGAACGTGGGCTGACTAACTAACGTCAAGGCGGAACGTGAAGGGCGAGTAAACGGTCGGGTAGATACTTTGGATCTGTCAACTTTGGTTTTAAATATGCAAATAAATATGCCTACACAAAACACTAGCTTTTTATACCACGACAGATTGGTAGTAAACCTTTGCCATTAATTTGCAAACAATGAACAAATGAACCGATTTTGTTATGCTAAAATGGGTAAATTGAATTATGAAAGGGGAGAATGACACCCTCCCCGTTTTTTTTCTAAACACATTTTTTATCTACAATTCTAATTTGGGACTGTTATGAAAATTGTAATGTAATTTGACCTAAAACACCAAATTTAGAGATTCGACGTACGCACTCAATACCTACTCACTGGTTTAAAATAAAAAAGAAAAGTTCTTTTTTTTTCAACCCTGCAACAGAAAGAATTAAGGCCACGTACATGTATATAACATCAATTTCAGTTTGGATTTTTCACCCCTGTCCGCTCCTCTAAATATCCAGTCATGCAGTTAGTTTTTTATTTTGATTTTAAAGAATAGGTTAAGAAAGCAAATAAGAAAAAAATTGGACACAGTATATACAACAATGAACAAAAAATATGGTTCAACAAAATTATAAACATTGTATCATATTAATGTGTAAAGTGTTAACTCCCGCACTTGAGCAGGATATCATCTAGTAAAATATAACTCTTTCAACACTGAAATTCTTGTTATGATTTTTTTTATCCTTCCGAACTAAGATAATCTACGGGACAAACCCCTAGATAGTTCTGTTACAATAAGAAGACGATAGTGCGTGTTTCGTTTTTGTTCTTCTTTTACCAGTTTTCTAACGTCTCGAGTATTTACCATAAGTATTTTTTAAAAAAATGAATATGAAAGCATATAGAAAATTACAAAGTTGCAAATATAGTTTCAGAATCAATTTATTAAAGTGACCTAAAATTGGACACGATTAGTACAAAAAATTAAAATATTTTCCAATTTTTATGGTTAGAGTAGTAAATGAATGCCTTTAATGCTTGTCCAAACTATGAAAGTCAAGTTACGAACGAAATTCAAAGCTTAAAAGTCTTTTTTTCCGAGCAAGATATGACGCTTTATGAAAAACGTACTCAACATATTTAATTAAACTAAAATGCACTGTACCGAATTAGATTGTTACATATTGTAATATTATTGTTTTTTTTTTAAATTTCATTATGATAATGGCATGTGTATATAATATATATGCAAATTTACATATTAAGATATTAAGCTTATGTAATGTACTTATACATGAAGGTATACTAAGGGGTTTCATTGCAATAGCTAGACTCACATAGAACTGTCTGCTAATCAAAGATTATCATACTCTTCATTTTAAAGATTACAAAATTAATGTTTTTTCTATTCAATATGCAATTAACAGGCACTTACGAGAGTTATGTGAGAATTGGGGTTAGTATTTAACATGGAAGTGGGGGTTACATGTTTGTTTAATACTTTCTAATACGTACAGCATTTTTTCATTTAATATTTTATGCAATCGTCATGTATTTACATCAAATATGATTTTTTTTCTTATTTCTTCAGAAAATTAACTATATTTTAATAGCTCTAAACTGAAAAGACCGAAATCTACCATATCAATTGACACGATGTAAGAGTTTGATTTTTCCCATTCTAATAACTTTTAAAACGTGCTTTAAATTACATTGTTTAGCTAATATATTGTTAACTTTTATTTTAATACCTATGATTAATGATTCAAGAGGGACCGATGGCCGTGGCCATTTTTGGAATATACTGATCCTCTTTAAAAGAAGAGCTCTATTTAAAGATATATGTCAAAAGTAAGATGCATGTTTGTAATTCCCGGTCTAAAAAAAAAATAAGATGGACAACTTAGGACCTACAGTACCTCCCATAGTAAAAGAAAAGTCTGCAATTTTTACTGCACAAAAAGTTGCCCTAGTTTTTGACTGGTTAATCTTATTTTCAAACACATTCCTTACAAATATTTGATTTCCAAAAAAAATTCTGACACTTTACCACGGATATCGTCACTTAAATTGCCTCTGATATTTTCTTAAACACCATCACCAGTCCTGTACAGCGAAGTGATGCTGTTTGTTTACATGTACAAATGGTGACTCTTGATCTCGACGTGAATTTAAAATTCTAAACAATTTTCAAAGGTCGTTTAGCGTGTTAGGGAGAAAGTCCGACAGTATTAGTGGTTAATTATCCAAAGAAGTTTATGGTACTATTTTCCCCCACACAATCTGTGTTTAAAAAAGGTTGTACCAGGGATGTATACTCTCAAAAAATTTAGGACGTTAATTAACTTTCTATAGTTTTTTTATAGTCTTTAACGACTTAAAAACATTTGATATGAGACGAGACTTAGAATAAACGGAAGTCAGTGATGATTACCGTTTTTTTTTAAATTGCTTATCACTTATGGTTCATTTTTAAATATATTGAAGTAAGATATCTTGTTGAAAAAAAAAATCAGTAAATCCATGTTACAAATGACATGCGGACTGTGCAAGTACCATATCGTAAACAGAAATTTTAATTAACTAAACATCTTTGTAAAGTAAGTTTAGATTTTGATCGACCATATTTTATCACCTTAACGAGGCCGGGTCTAATTTTTTCTGCCCTAGATTTTTGATTGAAATTTTTTACAAGAATTTCTAGTGATGTAATTATTTACCACACCGTTTGTTTAAGGGGTCATCTCAAAGTTTGTTAATTTTTAACATAGGACCCTATGGGATTTTGCTTGAAATGTACCAAATTTGCACATTTTTTAAACTTCTGCCCTAGGGATTTCTTTTTTTTTTGCTCTACATATTAAAGTTATTGCTAAAGGCATCAAATTGTCAAATAAAAAAAAACCTTTTACCTCCTGGTTTGTTCCAGGGGTCTTATCAAAGTTATTTTTTGTACGCCCAATTTCCAAGTTTGTCAGATAATGGCTATTTTTTATTTGACAAAGACGGAAATGGTGATCTTTATTGTGTTATTAAAACATTACGACATATTTAAGTAATAGATAAATATATAACATCACATATTTAGGGTAATTAATATAAAATACATAGTTAATGTTTTGAAATAAATGAATTAAGTGATATTTAGGCGGGTTAAGAAAACGTGACAGAGGGTTAGACTTGCTGAACCCTCTTCACGTTTTCGACCCGAGCCCAAATATAGCTTATACTTCGAGGCATTTATGTTTATTCCACAATATAATATCAATTTTACACATCAAACGAGCTATTTTCAACAAATTCGCTGAATATCTGCAATTAAAACTATCACGCCATGGCGTCAACAAAGCAATACAAATGAAACGCTGTGCAAAAGCGTGCGTAGTCGTTCTGTACTCGGCCTCGTTAAAATATACAAAGAATGACTCCTTATCACTTATACATCTTTTAGTTATTTTTCAATCAAATATTGAAGGATTGGCATTTTTACGTCATTTGCATTTCGTATAATTATGCAAACTCTGACCTGCGCCCCAACTGCATCTTTGATATACTGTATTGAACTATACGTGTACGTTACAAAATCGAGTCGTATTCTGTTATTACAGACAAAGACGTTAGAAAATATAAATATATGCACATCAATACATTATGTAGTACACTCTTCAAAAGCCGCATTTATAAATATAAAACACACCTCTTGTACACAATTTTATAAGGTTTAATAATCGTCTACAGTACTCTCTTAAATGCTTTGTGGCAACGAACTTTGAAAAAAAAATGCAAAGTGCGTTATGAAGGTACATCAACATTTTTTAGTATTGAGACACCTAACGCACTTTGAAAAAAAATATGTATAAATCACAAATTCTGGAATTGCTTTCCTAATTTGTTGATAGTATTATAATTTGTTAACACTAATAAATCTAATTTACCGTCTTTGAGAACAAGGAAGGAGGTGGGGGTGGGGGTTAACCAAAGATACAGGTAAATTACCATACATCATTTAATTGGTTACAGAAACGCCTCATACCCTTCTGTTTACATTCCAAAACATATAGGATTTTCATCAACTTGGAGTTAATGTTTAAAGGGGCATGACCACGATTTTGGTCAAATTCTATTTTTCTGATTTTATTTTTTACAATGCTTTAGGAATGCATTTCTTATGATGAAATAAAATTTGTGAGTCAGTCGTAGAGTAATAGCCAAGATACAGAGCTCACAATTCTTTGCCATGTAAACAAGGCTCGTGCGCTGTTTTTGTTTACATAGCTTTAATATAAAAGTAAAAAATCTTTTTCAAGCTGATTAATTTATCTTCTTATTCATTTTAAGCATAAATAAACATTTCCTAACGTTTAACACATTCATTTTAGGCCTTAAACTCGAATTTTCACTTCAAAATTCAAAATGTAAACAAAGATTTTGTTTACAAAGCAAACAATAGTAAGCTCTGTAACTCGCTTATAACTCAACGAATGACACTCAAATTATGGTTGCCTATTAAAAAAGCCTTACTGAAGCCTTGCAAACATTAAAATCGGAAAAAAAATAACTGTTGACCAAAATCGTGACCATGATTCTTTGAGATAAAAAAAATCCACTTTGTTGTAAATAAGGCACACTAATATTGCAAAAAAAAAAAAAAAAAAAAGAGCTGGTAAAACAATAATTTCTCCAATGGTTTGCTAGAGAATCTATAAGTGTTTCAACTAAAACCCTCTTTTCAAATTCTAATCAGATCACTTCATTGTAAAAAAAAAATTACATGTACATTGACAAACATTTAATTATTATAAACTTAAAAATAAGCATTAGGGTGTAGGGGTTTTTTTTTTTTTGGCAATGTTCCTTTTCTCACATCATGTTGCTGCATACACAAAGGGTAATGCAGTTGCTAAACGATGCAGTTTATGTCATATTTGGATAATTCAAATCTCCTGAGATGTTCTTTATCTAAATTGTCAAACTACATATAAGCTTATGAGAAAGGAAAAATGAAATTAATCGAGAAACTGTTTAAGTTTCTGAGAATGCATTGGCTTCTTTCATTAAATATATATCCTTTTAAGCTTAGGCAGGTTAAAACAATCATTTATTCTATAAAAAATATTATTTCGACAAAACCCTGAACATTTTTTTTTCAAAGTGTGTTAATATCGACAATACACCGCGCTTTGAAAAAAAAATATATTTTTTCAAAGTGCGTTGACTTGGTCCAAAAATTAACGCACTTTAATAAAAATCTCAAAATGCGTAATTTTTCAAAATGCGTTGTAACAATTTACCTCAGCAACACGAATTAATAGACTTATATATCGATGCATGCATGTTTTTTTTTTCTTCTGAATATCATTATATTGCAATAACAGTACAAATAATTCAGTTCTGGTCTCTTCTTCTTGCAAGTCAAATGTTCGTTCATTTACATATTTTCTAGGAACTAGATTTGGACGGATTAACAGGTTTTAAATATTCCATGCACAAAATCAGATATTCATCAATACCGGTATGTATCCGATTGGTTTTACTGACTGGTATATCTATGTGTAAAAATATTTGTAAATAATTAAAAACAATATAATAAACCGAAGATTTGTCCTGATATTTGATCATAAACATACGTCATTGTCAAATTCGCTCTCACCGTCGGAATTGTGTTGAGGCGTTTGAGAAAAATATAACAAGTACGATGGAATCACACGCGTCTTTATTATCCAAAATGAATGCTTTCTTCCGTAGGCACATTCTGACCGGTGATATAAGTTAAGAATTTAGACAACAATCTTCACTTGACCTCCTTTTCTGCCGCTTAGAGAGCTCACACCCCGTGTACAACATTGTATATACCTCGCATGTTGTAGTAAACGTGGTGATACATGCCAGGATTGTCAACATGTGTAACCGTGCTGTTTCATACTCCAGAGACGTAACATTGCGTCTGCCGCATTTTGGAGTATACTCCAAATAGTACATGTACTAGGACATCTACGTGCATGGTACAATTTTAAGTTTGCATGACATTATAGTAGTATGCTCTTATTTGTCTTGGTGGTTGCTCATTTCAACTGTATGCATTTTTTGTTTTTATTTTCGAGAAAAGAAGTCAATCTCAATCTTTGAAACTAGCCGGGAAGCAACCGCTTCTCTCGAATCCTCCCTCCAAGCCCTGGAGTGCAGATTCTCTCGTAGTTTAATTAAATCTCGCACCCAAGTCATTGTAGCACATCCCTGGCCCTTCAAACACACTTCGTGCATATCGATCCTTGGAGCATCCTACTACACCACCTTAGCATCTTCAAGATCTGGCCGAGCGAATTTTAGTTATCTTGGGTCAAAGACAAAGGGAATCCTGCTCGATCCCAGGAGATGGAAGGTACATTTTGTTTTCAATAATGATAATCAACTGGGACATATATAATGTACCCAACAATATCAGGAATAACATTGCTAATCAGGAATGCGCTAAGTTGGTATCTTTGAACAACATAATGAGTAGAACGGAAACTGACTTAAGGTATTGATCCATACCCCACTACAAAAATAAAATATGTACAGAATTTTTTTCATATTTCTCAAACGTGTATCTGGGGATACATCCTCATCAAATCTTATAAAGTTCACTGTTCCATCAGTATAATAATTATAAAAGCTGAAGCCGTTGCTAAAAATAAAACCAATTGCCGAAAACGGTGTTTTTTTTCTATACATTAAGAATATTAGCCTAAGCCTGAAATTTGACTTTCAAAACAATCATTTGTTGGCTGATATCCTATGTAAAATGAACAAATTTATTTTTCAAAAAGAATAATTTCATGTTACACATGCTTATTTATAAAAAAAAAAGATAGATAAATTTGCTACCAATGAGATGAAATCAAACAAATTTTCAATGAGAATTTTAATATCTAATAATTTCTTTTACCTACAAAATTCTCTGAAATATTGATTATGTTTACCCCTCAAAGCTCTTAATCAATTGCACATAAAATTCCCCAAACGATTGGCCTTTTCAGGATCACAATGGGTGTATTTTTGGTAAAAATCATTAAAATAAAATTTGAAAAAAAAGTTCGTTTTAAATACATTGTTGAAAAGGTTTATCATTTCAATTCTCTAAAAAGTATGTTTTACTTTATATTTTTGTTAAATACAAAAATTGATTTGAACATACCGTTGATCAATCTGTATCAATACATCGCATAAGATGGTTTCTTTTTGGATATCGGTGAGTATTATAGATCGAGATCGTGGGTAAAAATTACAGTCATATACGCGAGAAACGCTTATCACCTGATATGGTTTCAAGACAAAACCTCTATTCAACTATTTGTAATGATTTTAAAGACTATTCTAGGAAATGAAATAACCTTTCTTAAACGTATAATTTTAATAGGGATGTCAACGAGTACCCGGTTAACCGGGTACTCGATCGAACGTCCGAGTATCGAATACTAAAAATGGTACTCGGTTACTCGGATGTATATTTTTTAATATTTCTAACTTTATTTAATAATGCATTTAAACATCGGTTTTAAAACTTTAAATGTCCATTGCACTTGTACATACAGTAATTAGGATTTCCTACGCCTCTAAATGTGCTAAATGACCGTTATCGCCCGTGGCAGTGTTTATATTGTAATTATCGTGACCAAGCACCTGTTACCTAGCTTTTTTCACATTTGGCTGTCTTCTACCCTTAATGTTGGCTTACTTTAATGATTTGTTTTCACTGAACATCGTTGACATAGTCTATTATATAAATTAGATAGCACACAGTAGAGAAATTGAACAGACCTAAAATGCCGCCACCGGCTTCAAAGGTCTGGAAATACGAAGTGCTCATAATTCTTACAACAGAAACACACTTACGGGGTCCCCAACTTCCTTTTGGATCATGTGGTTTTACAAAAGTTACAAAAGTGACCCAGGTTTTACAGTTATCAATGTACTTACACTTTTACCGAGTACCCGGGTACTCGATCGGAAAAACGTCCGAGTAACCGAGTACTAAAAATTGACCGATTTGACATCCCTAAATTTTAATTATAAAAAAAAAATGGGGGAACATATATTTCTGCTTGTTGCTAAGCGTATATAATAAAGATGGTAAAGCTTTAACAAGTAGGCTAAATTATTCCCATTTGTGTATTTATCTCCCTTATTGCACTGGAATCGATCTCAGTCAGGATTTTATTTTGGATATTTATGGCTGTTCAGGGATTTATGTTCAAAGATTCGAAATAAATTCAACCTTACAACGCAATGATGTGTATACAGGAAGCAATGAGCGGTCTATATTTTCAAAAAGAGTACACAATCGACATCGACACAGCTAAGTAATGTTTCTTTCCGTTGATTAGAAATATTTGGAGTTGTCAGGATTTTAATTGGTTAGTTTTAAATCAATAAATCAATTTTTAGGTCAGCTTGGTTTCTTTGTTAAAATTTAATACATCTTTCAGGTTTCAATAAGATCGGGCACAGTCAAGACGTAATAACGCGTGCATTACTTCAGACGTTGTTTTGTGACGTATGGATAATTACTTGAACCCTTTCAACGCCAAAAAGACAAAAATGACGTAACCCGTCGTAATGCCAAAACGATGTACGTTTTTGATACTTATCTAGAATTTATCTGAAAAAGTATATAAACGTGTGGGTAAATAAATGTATGGTAAATAAAAAGTTTATGTTTTTTATTAATTGTATCTATCATATAGCTTAAATTGACGTCATTTTACCCTGAATTAAGGACGTTGTTTACTCAGGGTTTGAGTTCTCAAATCCGGATTGTTAAAAAGTTCAATTTCATGAGTACAATTGGTTTAAATACAAAAAGTATTTATGAAATGAATTATTAATGACATAACAATCGAAATGTTTACTAAATTATGGAATTAGGCTCTGACAAAGTTTGACTTTTAGCAAAACAGAGGAAATTCGGATTACATTTTCAAGATTTTGTTTTCCACTAAAATATTCTTGGTAGTACTATAATTTTTAAAGTTAAGATTTTATTTGGTAGTCAACATAATTTTGCATATTTTCTGTTGGTTTTATCTTGCGTTTTCATTTAGATAATCGTATGGCACACACTACAAAAATATTGAAAAATGCTCAAAAATGATTAAAGACACCATATCTCAACAATTTGATCATTGACCTCATATAAATTTTATGCCAGCAGAGAAAGGTCAATATACTTAGTTTTATACTTTAAATGTTTTAGCGTTATCATCATTCAGTTTTTTGTTATATTGAATCAAAAATGGATAGTAATTTGAAAACTGATAGAGGAAATTCGGACTAGCATATCTATAAAAATTGTGAATGAAAAGTTAATGCTTTGTATCCATTTAATGTCACTACCATTCATAAACTGTATTTCATTTGTTAAAGAGTTAAGCAATTTGTATTATTTTCACAATTAAGAAAATCTCAATCATTGTGTAATTGTTTATGGTTTTTTCTTAAATTTTCTAAAAATATTCAATGGCCATTACCTCAAAAAGTAGGTCATTGACCTCCTTTTTTGAAAGTGAAGAATAACACTACCATGTAAGGTCTATAACACACAATAGTTGGTTTTTCATTATCATAAGTGGAATTTTTTTTCATTCTGAGTAAACGTCATCCTTAACGTCAAAATTGGACGATATTTGATTGCGCTAACAATTTTCGATGACAAACAGTTCTGACACTGGGCTGACGTTGTTGCATCCGACGCAGACGTTTCCGACTAAGAAAGTGGAGCAGTAGGTGCTGTTTTTAGAGGTATGTTGTTAAGTGTAGTTGAGCCTGATACATTTCAACTGCTGGGCCCGTCAACTTTGACCCTTGTATATCAATTATGGACTTTTTGTGAAATTCTTGCATGTCGATTAAATATGATATAATAGATATATTAGTAGGAGAAACAATTCGTAACGCAGGCCAAAAAATCGCCTAAAAAGCAGACCTCCAAGTATATTTGGTTGATATTCTCGTTTTCCAAACTGGCTTCTGGTGAGACCTGACGAAATGCTTGCTTTTATTGAAATAATTTTGAGCATGGAGAAAAGGTCTTACTGGGATTCTTTTAAAACGCATTGCCAATTTAGATGTTCCAGAGCCCGGGTGGCGTAAGTACAAAATTCACAACATGACAAAGTTGTCGTGTTGTGAATTTAATGTCTACTGCCACCCGGTAAATTCAAAATTCACAACATGACAATGACATTCTTTCTATTTGTCATTAAACATGTTCTCTTTAAAAATACGAGAAAAATACGAAAAGAAATCAAAAGTGTCTTCTGTAGGTCAAAATCAAGATATCTGTGTAGACGTTCTCATTGTTGTCTTCAAAGGCGGGCATCAGTTAAAAGTATATTTCCAACAAGAAGGCCAATCGATGGGGTATAAAGTATAAAGATTCAATTGCTACCGCGACACATTCCTGGTTCAGCCAAACATGATCCATCTAAAATTCCATCAGCAACTCTGCCGGGAATTGATAGGGGGATACAGACAGGGTAGCAGAGACAGGCAGATAACCTGGTACCTGTACAGAACAGAACTTTAGCGCGAGGCATTTTCCGTCCGTCATTCTAGACGGAAAAAGGAAGAAGTGCGTAGTGTGTGCTGAAAATGACCGTTTCAAGAAAAGTATTCTTTAAATGGCATTTTGACCCATTAGAAATATTCATGTTTGAACAAATGTACATGTATTTCTTTTTTCGAATGTATGGTTTTTTTTTGCTCTGGCTTCCCCTACAGGAACCTCAGACCTGTTTAGATCATATGTAAACACAACCCGTATTGGGGCAAGTTTGGTCAGTGGATTGGATTGGTGCGATTACGACACTCAATTCAGACTCAAGAAAAAGTGCAACTAATCATTACTATCTGCTATAGCTGACCAGGAGATATGCGCTTATTCAGGCAAGTGTTTTCAGAAACACGCCAGCTCCCAACAACTGTTCCAGACTATTCTGCAACATCCAACTAAAAAAAACTGCTAAACTGTTTTCTATACGAAAACACCAAGACAACATACCTGACATCGGTGCAACAGTTTAGTTTATTTTGCCATGCTTATGAGCGTAATCAAATTGTCCACCAAACAGCAATGACTTGCTCAACTTTATGGCGTATTCCTCATTTAAACAATTCTTACCAGACACAGTTAAATCAGGAATATCTCAGAATTGCAGAATTCAAGTTTTTTTCGGACACAAAATTATTTATCTTACAACGTATTAGTTGGTTTTGGTCGTATAAACACATAGTGTAACATCCACAAACTCATTATTATCCTTTAACGTCTAATTTCTATCCTTCCTAAACTCTGCCGATCAAACTATGAATCAATTCTTTTGAGTGCACTATTTTGCACAGCATTTTGTTGGTGGTACTTTAGAATAGAAGTCTTATGAGAACAACCAAGGCACCAATACAAGTTGACGATTGTATGCTTACAACAAGCGATAGGATCATTATAACCTTAATACACTCTACCACTGACCAAAAGGGAATTAAAATGCGTCACAATGACTTCAGTGCCTTCTAGTTTCTAGTCAATCTGCCCTATCCAACATCTGCACACATTAGAAGTGGAAAACATTACAGTGTTTTTAATTTTACTACGTTCGCGATCGGACGGTTTCCAGCGAGCATAAAGCCTCTGTTAACATTGTGCATTAATAATATTAGTTTTTTTTCGTAGCAATTAAATGGATTAAGACAGTTCGTTATCATGACTTCAATAAAGATGAAAAATCATACGAAAGAAAATGATAACTATACATTTTCATTCCTCAAAAGAATTATATTTGATAAAGTCGTGATTTAAAAAAAAGAAATTTCGATCATACGTAACATTAAAACCACCACAAACGGTAGAAAAAACACCAGGTTGTGAATTTTGAGTCGCGAGGAATTAAAGATATTTGCAGTAAATAAGTAATTTAAGGTCACATGCCCTGGGGCTTTTTTTATTCATTTGTATGGCGATCCAGTGACCAGATATAAAACAGAATCTGTATCTAATAACGTTATTTGTGTGCTAGGTTTAGACACCAAAATCTATCAAACTCATTATTTTCGCATCAGTGCAGCTACTATAGCATTGAATGATTCATTTTTGACGTCGTCGTGTCAATAACTGCCGTCAGGTGAGCAGACAAATTGAATAACGCGCGTTAGCGCGTTATGATAATTTGTCTGCTCACCTGACGGCAGTTATTGACACGACGACGTCAAAAATGAATCATTTAATGCTTATATTTACATTCCCTTACTGAAGAAATCAATTGTTTACTTAAATAAATCGATATAAAGTGCAGATCACGGAGGGAGTGAATAAGTAACAGCAGGAACAGCTGTTTTGTAAAACCGGTTTAAACTGGTTTTCACATAGACTGTTGAAATGAGATCGACGAGCATGAAAATATAATCCATGATAAATAACTCTTGAAATGGTGCTTTAAACAATAAAGTCAACTTGTTTGTTGAATAATTATAAAACATGGTGTTTTTACAACATTCATGAAATACATTTTTTAACAAATAACATAGAAATCACTGTTTGAGAACTACTTATGTAAATTACTCGTAAATTCATACGCAGTGAATAGGTGTTGCATTTAGAGGCATTTAAACGTCACGGAATTTAATGGAAAAACACAGTAGAATGTCAATATTAGTGCATTGGTTAGCGAAATGAGGCAAAAGAATACTTTTGGGAAAGGGCTTTAAAAATCACTGAACATTATAGGTAGGTGCATAAGAAGTAAAGCATATTGCTAGCATCTATATAGTACAAAAAAGATGGGTTGTAAAATTTATTAACCTTTAATTTTACTCATGATTTCCTTATTTTCTCTTCCATTTCTTAAATGCCTCCCAATTTAGTATTTGTGTGTAAGGGGGGGGGGGAGCAACTCAACTATAATTCAGTTATTTAATTTTATTAAATTTGTAAATCTAAAGAGCATGTCTGCTGCGAGAAAAAGCTCCCCGCCCCCCCCCCCCCCATCCCGGTCCCCTGATGCTACGTGCCTGCTTTTGCCTGGCAAGGCATTCAATTTTTCTAATTCGCCTTCCGCTAAAAAGGCATCGTGCAATATTTCTAGCAGGGTAAAGGGGGATACGTGGTGAAATTTTGGCAGAAAATAAAGTCTTTACTAAAGGTATAGGATTTTCCCATTTCCTTGTTTTTCCTTTTTTTCTATATGAGGTCGTATTTTGTGTTTCAACAAGGCTTGCAGACTTTCATTTCAAAACCCACCAAAATGTGTCACAAAATACAGGAGAGTTGGTGCTATGACTAGTTAGTGGGTCATTGTCGTTGTCATACGTTGTTGTTACTGCATTGCTTATCTGATTGTTTTTTACTCATTTGCACTTATATACCCAGTCAGGTTGAAATTTGCAGGCAATGTTTTTGCCTAGGATGGACGTTTTGTCACGTAACAGTAATCAATATTTTATAGCTAAGTTCAAACATTACGTTTTTGTTGATAGCCTCATTATGAACAAGGGCCATTTTCGGCCGAAAAATTCCGTGTTTTAAAACCCAATAGCGTTAGTCATTATCAAACGCCGGGGTTTGAACTCACGATATTCGGAATATAATCTCCTAGCAGTAAGCGGTTAGTGCGCTAACCACTCGGCCATCTAAGCATAAAAGATCTTTTTTTTAAGTAAACTACATAGTCGTTGGAGATTGAGAGGTGGAATACAGTTAAACGACATTTTAAGAGGAACAGAGCGATACACATAGCATATATATATATATATATATATATATATATATATATATATATATATATATATATATATATAAATGTAATATTATAACTCTTAGACTAACGTATACCTGCCTATAGTGAAGGAATTACATATAAAAACACAACGCAATTCACTATAATGGAGCCCGCGAGGTTTGTGAATGTTAAAATAAATCAAAGTTTAGAAATTACATGAAGTCAAATGTCATACTATAAGATCACTATTTGAAGGGAACAATTTTAAATAACATTCTATATAAAAACAAACCATTTTCGGCCTTAATAACAAATCACTTTGGTGTTTTAGTAACAGTCTACGTGTTTCATTAAATATTTTACTATTAACTCACTTCAACAGATCATACAATAATAGTTTGTAGAGGTTTAAATATAGCTTAGTTGGTGGAAAAGTTCATTTGGGGATCATTACGAATACAACCGTCTATAAGCACGATCGGAAAATAAAATGTTTGCAAAGTAAGAGTTGTCTGCGATTATTAAAACACACATCTTAAAGATATCAGAATATAACATATGAAAAAATAGCACATTTAAAAAAAAAAGACGTCTTTGTAAATATAAAAAAAAGAAATACCGATTTTGGAAAGCTGATATGATCCTCCACGATTCTCGCAAGTTTGATGCTTCTTTTACATTGGAAATTGTGATGGAGTCCCATCATGTGGCAATCTCTTGAAAAATAATCCCATTTATCCACATCGATCTTGTTTTCTTCATTGGCAATTATCTGTTTAAAAAATACAACAGTTATAGATATATACATTTAATAACAGTCAAAGATATTTGAGTATATTCATTCGTCGTTTCCTAATATTAGCAGTATAGTCGCTATAGATTTGGTTATTTTAACAATTAATGTATCATTAACAAACAATAATAATGATGGATACAATGTGAATTACCTCGTATAGAAAGGGTTTCTGTATTGGCCGGTCTTTCGGATCTTTGGGTGGCTAGATGAATTTAAACATAAATGTGTATGTGTTAATTAGATGTAAACCTGAATAAATCCATCACGCAGTGCATTGGTATGTAACTTTTAAAATTTCCACATGTTTATAAATAAAATTTTTGAATCATATATATATATATATATATATATATATATATATATATATATATATATATATATATATATATATATATATATATATATATATAAAAGAGGATTGAGAATGCCCAAACATAAATGTTTCACAAAAAAATAAATATAAATGTTGATGTATAATAACCTTGATAAAGGCTTTTATATATTTTTCCCCGTCTTTCCCAAGGTCGTTTTCTTCCTCCTTACTTAGCTTTATACTTTTAAAAATCTCGTCTACCATTTCAATGGAGAGGTCCTCGTGCTGATAATAAAAACAACGAAACCATATATACACATGGTAACTGTTAATCCAACTGATTTAGCAATTGGTGGACTCGTTTTCATGTCGTGTTTTGTTGGAAATATTGTTTTAATAAAATTGAAAGGTTCTTTTCGAAAATTCCAATACGCAATAAATAAACTCAAAGCAGAAATGAATTAAAGGTAATTTATTTTTAGCGTAGTTAAAATTGATTTCATTGAAATTAATTTGTAATTGACCATACATCGATTGCATGTAACGTTTTTTTTTTTTTAAATAAAAAGCATATTATTCAAATATAAAAGAAGAAAAAACAATAAAAAGGCTGTACCGAACGTTTTTGTGACTAAATTAAACCCAAGTATAAAAGGGTTAAAGATACTGGGATAACATACACAATGATGAAGTATGCAAAAAAAATATTCACAACACCTTCTATCGTTGCATACAGTAAACACAAAAAAAGGTGATCTAATCATTAGATCCGAATTAAAACCAAATGAAGTTCAAAGAGATTAACTGAACTCCTGGCGAGGCGGGCATTATTACAATTTTGAAATGGCATGTGCTATTAATACTGCCGAAACACTCTTAACTAGCAATGACATATAAGAAAATTACCAATATCTTAACTAAGAGTGTCGGGTTATAATAAGTTTAAGACATGTCTGGATGTTAGGATGCCGTCGTTTTTTTGTTTGTTTTTTTGCACAATATTTTATAAATCCTGATATAAACCATTTGGTATGTTCTGCAAGATTTTTTTGAAGAGGATTGCAATCTTTTACTTTTTTGATGTTTTTAAACACATATATAAGACCGCAATGATATACAGTAACGGTCAGACCCAACGTAACATAAAGTTGACCCTAAAATAAACCAGGGATTTCTTTCAGGATTTACTCGGGATTTACTCCGGATTTACTAGAGCGGACCTAGAGTGAACCCCGATTAAATCCAACTTAAACCCAGAGTGGACACGGAGAGTAATCCCCGATTAGAAGTAGACAACTGAAAACAGACGATACATGTGTATATTAATATACAATGGGCGGGAATTACAAGCGGGAAGATGGTAAGACAAAAGACGGGTCTGCTTCACAGTTCAGTGTGTTAAGTTGATCCTAAAATCAAACTCCGAGTAAACCCAAAGTCAACCCCGAGTGGACTCAAAGTAAACCCCATGTGGACCCAAAGTAAACCCCCGTGGGCGCAAATTTTCGAAAAGCAGACCTAGAGTAAACATCGAGTAAACTCCGAAAGTAAACCCGGTGTTTTGTTGGGATCTGCTCTGATGATTGGATGGTTCTGGCCTATACTGTGTGTATTAAGCAATATAATAACATTACAACATCAATTTTAAATCATTTGCAATAATTATATGATATGACTTCTGTCCAAATAATACCTAATCCATGTATGCTATTTTTAAAACCTGTTTTACTTCAGAAAAAAATTACTTATTTACTAAAATCATTTATAACTTATTTAATTAAGAAAAAGATGTACCATTACCATAAATAAATGGAATATAGAACTTATATCTTAAGGTATTGATAATACTTCAATAAATGATGTTTTAAAACATTCAATGATTCTCATGTTCAGTGGTTACAGTTTAGAATTCTACACAGAATTATTTCAGTTAAGTATTATCAAAAAAAATAATAATTAAAGGCCGAACATTTTTACCGGGTGGTAAATCTGAGAGCGGGGCTTATTTTATAGAGGTGTGAAAGCCTCCGGGGCTTGGACTCTACCTGCGGTCGTGAACGCTGCTAATCTCTATACACAGGGGGCAAATTAAAACACAGGAAATAAATAATTAGTCAGAATTGGTCTTAGTTGGAACATCTTATTGTTCTAAATGTCCATATGAAGCGATTTTATATGGAAATGAATCCAATCTAACAGTTGGACTGTACGTTCTACATCAAAGTCTATGTCGTCCGAATTTTCTCTAAACACACTTGTGTAAAGCACAAGTGAGAAATTGCAGTAAATTAACTAATTTAAGAATGTGGAATGTAGGCAGCCATGTTACGTTGACGAGGTAGTTCGTTTCCTAACTGGGGCACCAAGTGATATTGCCTGCTTTACCAGTAAATAAAAATTTAGTAGATCATAAGTTTGTTTTAAAAAAGAAATGTTGCTATATTATGGAGCTGCTTATCTTTGTGGAATTTATAAGGTCACACAAATTCAAATATAAATGGCTTAATTTTAATTACTGGATGATTACTTTTAATCATCAATTTCGGTAATGTTAAAAATCGGATTTTTATTTCCCTTTTTATACGCGACGGAAGATATCAAAGATAATGTTGTTATTTGCTAGTAAACAGAATTTCACGGACCTGGCCAGATCACGCTCTGACGATCACGTCATCAAACTGGTTGCTGTTGTTTCAAACTTGATTGATATGCATCAAGCATTCCATGGAAAGTGGAAAAAATATTTTTTTGACGAGCTGCTTGTATATTATTGATCTTAATCTACTTAACACAAAAATACTAATGAATAATGACTTTTGTCATATTAAGGGACTGGTATCCAAGGAAATTTATTTACTTATTTACGGGTCCACAGATCCTGAAAATAACACTATGATTTTAGCTAAACATCTAGGTAAACTATTTCTTTGCATGGTATTATATAGTTTGTTCCTTCTTTTATTCATTATTAGATTGAATTTCCCCATTTTTAGAAAAAAATAAAATTTAAAAATATTTCATTGTAATTGTTGCCATGTCAACAGTAAGGGAACTTGCATTTAGACGCTTATCATTTTCGAAAAATTGCACATCTTTATCAATTTATATGCAAACTCTGCAACCACTGCTCGAAAAATGATTTTTTTTTGTTAGTAATCATCTGTTCTACATATATGCAAAATAAAATCCATAGGCAACTTTGATGGGAAAAATATGTACATGGTTTAAAATATATCAAATTTGCATTTTAAGCTTTTTACGAAGGGGTAAGGGTAACATGAATACCGAGTACCGGTATTATAAAATTGAATAGATCATAGTGTACCTAATTTTTAAACTATTCCCTGGTTAGAGATGCACATTAAGTCATAATTTTAATTTTATAAAGTTTTTTTTAAAATGTCATGTTAAAGATCATTCATTTTCCCTTAAAATTAGAAACCATGGACACAGGGACATAAGGGCACATATTGAGTAAAATATTTATTTCATTTATAAATGAGGTATTTTACTCCGCAATGAGGTTGAACCATAAATTTAATGACAAATAAATGTGAACAATGACATCAAATATCAATATTATTTTAAATTAAGTATTAGATGATCATAATGAATATATAAAAAAATATATATTATGTTTAAGTTGCATTTTTCCTGACCTTTTGGTACTTAAAATTGGTTAATTTTTAATAATAACAGTTTGATTCGAAATAAAAGCTTTCTGGATATTTATTATTCTCATGATATTGACACAGCTTTCTGGATATGTTTTTTTAAGGCTTGTTCGTGGTATTTGAAGCAGTTTACACTGGAAGTATATCACCTATCAAGCTCTGAAGGGCGTATTTAATAAAAGTGACCCCAGTTTAGAAGCAAGATATCCTCTTGACCTCTATATGTAATACTGAATCTCCAGTAAACTTCAAGAGATTCAAGTTGTTCTAATAAAAATAAAACACAAATAAGATTATGGTGACTATCTTTCAAAAAAGCCTGAGAGAGCTTGCTGTGTATTGTTTAAATGTGACTCAATCATATGACCTTTTGAATTGAACTTTGATATCTTGTTAAATATATCTATATTTATGGATAAAAGCAATACAATAAAATGCTTATAAAGTTTAATCTTTTTTTTTATTTTATTGTCTTTGGCTTAAAGATATTTTTCAATATTGAAATTGAAAGTCTGATAATGAAACCAATATGTGTGTTTCAGAGACCATTTACTATATTTTTATAGTGCCAAGATTGGTTTCATCAGTATATGTATTTAAACTATCAGATAGAGAAATATGTTTTTCTTCAAAATATATCAACTATTTTACATAAAAATGAATTGGTCTGCAAAGAACTTTCCTAGTATTTAGTCTTGGTTTTGTCAATGTCATCAGGTCAGTTCAAATAGCTTGACATTGACCTGTATTACTGCAGAACTTGCTGAATGCTTTATCTAACATGAATTTCCTTATTTATTTAAAAAAATCTTGAACATCAACTTTGATTTTTTACCATCATTCATCTTCTTTTTCATGTATTCAAGATGTAATAATAATTTTCAATGAAAATAATTCAACAAGAAGTCTCTGGACAGCTGTAAGTCTTGTAAGAAAATGTAGAAACCAGTTTATATTTTTCATTCTTATGATAAAATGTATGCCTTGTTGAGTGAACTGAGTCTTCATATATACAGAAAGACTTATGAAAGGATTGGATTTAATGTCTTAAATATTATATTTAGTAAAATTCCCTTGATATTTCATGACAAAATTATTAATTTCATCATTTTATCTATGGAACAATACTCATTTTCCTGTGTGATGTTGAATGAGTTACCAACTCTGATTAGTTTTATTGGTTATCTAAAGGTATTATTAAATGTTGAAAAATTGCTCCAATTCAAAGTGCATAAATTTTAAAAGCAAAGGAATATTTGGAAAGATATATTTGACTGATTACTTTTTCTTGGTTTTTTCTCTTGTTTATTATTAATTTTACAACTAATGTTCCTTTTTCTTCAATAATTGTAAGTAACCACTGCTTAGCATTATAAAAGTACATGTATATGGAGTTTGTTAAAGGTATTTAACATATGAGTTGGTGAGTTTGTGCATAGTTGTTGTGGATATAATTGTGTGTATGCTTCTATTTCAAAAATAAATATATTAAAAACAAAAACAACAACAAAAAACATTGTCCATAACTCTTTCCAAAGTAGTTAACTCTGATCAAAACTGATTTATAAAGTCAAATACAAAAAAGAAGTCAGTGGGTTTTTTTCAGTGGTTTGTACGTCTACATTTTAGAATGTGAATGCTTTAATACAGAATAATAATAATGAAAATAGCAGCAATGCATTAATCTAAAAAATTACTTTTTAAGGATTTTTACCCACACATTTTTTTTCTGATTTATGAACCTCTTATAAATTTAAAGAAAAGGGGGTATTATTTAAATCAAGTTCAAAACTATATTCCTATATACTGTAGAAGCAGAAATATTCGTTGTTGACTTAATTTCGTTATTTTCGAAGTTAGTTTAAATCAGCGAAATTAAATATATGACGAATTTTAAACCCAAGTATCAATTTATACAAATTTGATACGCGATATATTTAAGGAATTACGATATGACAAAATTAAATGCCAACGAAATTATATTTGGTTTAAAAACAACGAAATTTTAAACCAACGAATATATGTGTTTCTACAGTAAATCTAAACCTTGAATATTTCCTTGGGGTCCCAGTGTTGTCCTCATGGTCACCATTTTATACGATGTAGAATCTGCACTTTATTAGCTAGGATGCTAGAGTCCATATTTAATTATCATACATTGTAGCATTGAAGTTCTCAATCGTGAATATGTTAACCAATGTTCAATAAACATGAATATTCTTATATAAGTCTTTGAAATCATCTTTGGTCCCAAAATTATCCAGGGATCACAGTTTAAAATATTGAAAATAAAGTTATTCTAACCTCATGTTACTTTCGCCTATCTCGTTTGTAAAGATTTCCCCACAACTTAATATTCCCTAAAAAAAACCGTGTAGTTAAGAATAAGATTGTTGAATTTTAGAGTCTTATTTTAATTTTCCCAACTCTTAATGAGGGGTAATATAGCAAAATTAAAAGAGAGAGAAAATTTCGCCTCTCTCGTTTTAAAGATTTCCCCTCATTTAATATTGCCTGAAAATTGTGCAGTTAAGAAGAATAAAATTGTTTAATAATATAGTCTTAATTTTATTTTCTATGTAATAATTAAAGACTTATACAGTGGTCTTGCCAGGCATAGTCACCGATTTTCTTTATATTTCAAAAAGGGATACACCTTATAGTAAAATGCAAAAAGAAACTAAAATTGGTTGTTGGAGGTAACCGTTGCCATGTTACAGTCAGATCAAGCATATCTTTTACAACATACACCATAGCATACATGTAGCATTGAAATCTCGTATCATAGCATTGAAATCTCTACCATAGCATACAATCTCATTCGTCGTATCATACCATAGCATACCAAAGGATAGCATACAACATGATTTAAACTCGGTTTTATTTAAAAGAATAAATGTTCACATTGCAAAGTAGTGGTAAACTTTGGCATCTTATCATTTTACTTCAAAATGTTTGGAACTCTTATATGTATTATGGCGTTTTGTTGAAATCTCATAGCATACCATAGCATAGAATACCATATAATTTAATCATTCATTTCAATTTTCATAGCAAAGCATACAAATCTCATAGAATTACATTGAATTCCCATAGCATATTATTAAAATCGCATAGCATAAAATTGTAAAAGATATGCATGAAATGACTGTATCCGAGGCTAAAGATAAAAAAGTAGCTAATCTTACCAACTTTGAAGCCATATAATAAGGTTTTGCCTACTAATATAGGCTATTAAGACATAAAACAACCTTTAGTATATTGTAAATTTGCATTTTTTAGAAGAACATTGATGGATAAACCTATATTTTTAGAATGTAACCATGGAAACCGTTAACGTTTATTGATTTTTTATTTTTTTTTTACATTTTGTTTAACCCACAGTGGGAAACTCATTAATTTTTGCATCCCTATCAATGTTTATGCAATATAATTTGTCATGAAAAATAACATCTGTTGCTTTGGTAACAACGCGAACGTGCAATAAAGGACTATATATGGTATGGGCCTAAAATGGCCCCCTAAAAGGAATATCATTTTTTTACTGTAATTCTTTGTTTTCTTTGTACAGATATATATGTGATGTTTAAACTTAATGTTCATTTTGATTCAAGTGCCCACAATTTAGAAATACGGCATTGTAAAGACAACCTTTTCTCGCCATTTTTGCATTTTAGCATAATAAAAGCTTGTTTTCAAGCAGTTTTTCTTTCAGGAAACATAGAGCGCATGCTTGAACCAACAAAATATTTTAATCAGAGATGTACAATGTATCTAGCCAAGTCTTATAAGTGACAAAAAATGTGTCCTGGTTCAAGCATGCGCTCTGTATTTCCCATTCGTAAAAAGATTAAAAAAATGTCAATTTTCGACTAATTTTGATTGAATTATAGAAATAGTGTCACTTCTGGCGTCATATACTGCAAGTTAGTGCAAATAAATCAAACAAATATGTAAAAAATATATTTTATATTAACTCTTCTAAATTATAACATAAAATTTTATTGTACCCGAAACACTTTAAAAATGGTGAATTATGGGGGCCATATTTAACTCTTATCATATATATAGTTCTTTATATCTTGCCAAAACAATAATCCACCGGGCTTATATCTTGTGGTTATGTAAAAAAATGTTAACTGAACGTTTAAGAAAAATAAAACATTGTTCATTTAAAGTTGGCCTAAGTTAAAAACGCCTCGTGCCAAAAGTTTAGATTGAATTGTGTGTTGGCGGAACCATTTACCATTGACTAAATTGAAATATGAAACATAATCAAATCCAACCGACAAATTTAAAATTAAATTCCTGCCACCAAGTATATGAGCTGTACCAACTCAATTACGATATATTCAATAACGACTAAAAAAATAACAAACTTAACAAAAACAAAATCCGAAGATATGAAATAATACTAATGAACAATACTGCCAACCACCCTAACAAACCCCAAGTTCTTGTTTTTTTTTTTTCGTAGCACCTACCTTTTACTAATACAATTTGAGAAAATCTATATAAGAGCGTCTTTTAATAATATATGTAACACTTTTGAAAAGAGGAGTACCCGAAACAGGAAAGTATCCATTAATCTTATATAGCATTTCTTTTCCGATCATAGTTGGCAATTTAAAAAACAAAATTCAATCATTTTTACATCTAGACGTGGTAGTTCGAAACTACCGTTCGTATGCCATGATAAACTATGGGTTTTTTTTATTTTTAGGGTTTTTTTTGTTTTTTTAGGGGGGGGGGGGGCTACCTAGACCAAAACTCGAAAAATGATTGCATCATTTAAATGAACAAAATTTTATATTAGGATCACAAACGAAAAATTAATGTGAATTTGTAATTTTTGTTGTGAGGAGTTTACATTTACAGTAAATGAAAATCGACTTCGTTATTTTTAATAATTACTTAATCTATCATAGGTAATAGGTAGCGCTTTGACGAAGATTCCTGTTTGTGTAGTAGCTTTGTTTACTTGACATAAAGCGTTTAGTGTATACGCTAACCGCTTAAAAAGCACCACGCACCTTAATATGCTTTATTCAAGGCAAAATAAAAATAATAATAAATAAAAATAGAAAGAGTCTAATATATTTATGATATCATTGTTACACACCTCTAGAAAACACTACATTTGACTACGAACATCCATGCTAAAACCTTAACAAAAGTAGGATCTCCTAAACTACGTCAAGAAACAAAACAGAGGAAATTAAAGTCCTAGCAGTATTTAGGCCTAGGAAGATGATGACGATGAATGTACCCAGATATACCGTGTACTTATGAAGAGTTGAAGTGCGATATACGGAGAGAAAAAATAGTTTGAAGGATAAGGCCTTTGGAATCTTGATGATGATTTAAATTGGATAATAAAAATCAGTAACACGCGTTTTGAGGCATTCAGGTGCGCCATACTTGCCGCTTGATTTTCTATGCGTCGAATCAAAATATAAAAAGTTTGACAGATGTTCCCCACAATCAGTATCTTTGCAAATTCGGGTAGTTTCCAAAACAATTATTATTTGTTGACGAGCATTATAATTCACCTAATATTACTAATGTACAATTTCATGAAAATGACTAGCATAAAAAAACACCTGTTTTTTAATCACCGTATCAACTACAACTATCCATTTAGGTAGACGAACTGGCGTAGCACTAATCGATCACAAATACAATATATTTAAAAAGAAATTATAACTTTAAAATTAGCAGAATTAATGTGGAATAAAAAATGATGTTTAGGATAGAATGGCACTGTAGGATATGCATGAAAAAGCCTCGTCTATTCTTTTCTCACTAATCTAGTAAGGCGATCGTAACTACGAGTCACATTTCAAAAATTGATTGATACGTTGAACTTACCTGTTGAGTGAAATAAAAATATTTATATTTTATTCGTGTAGCATCATTATGAAGCTACAAAGAAGTTTGAAATCATCTCGCGAAACCATTACCAAAAAAGTCTAGAAAACGAAAAGGGGACAAATGACTGACAAACCGCGTTAAAGACTAGAGTCCCACCGATTTCAACGGTAGGGTTCTAATGAGACGAATTAGTCGCCTTTTTGTTTTACTAAACATTAAAATGAATCATAGTATATACTATAAGTTTAGTTGGCCTATTCAAGTCTCGTTGTTGTTTTAAAATTTAATATTTCTAGTAAACTTACTGTTTTTCATAAATTTTAAATTTCTGCGCTCTACCTTTCTTAAAAGTTATCAAACTATATTTGGTATAATTTAAATATATTAAATAAGGCACAAATCAAATGAAATTTGAGCAAGTCTATAGTTTTATTTACCATAAAAATATGTTGTAACGATTTTCTAGGATTCAAATTGATCCCTTGGTTCAATTTAACATTGTTTTTGCTTTTTTTTTTGTTATTTTTTTGCTTCAGTTACTGAAGGGGAATAGTTAAGAGAACTATGCTTTTTGCGGAGTCCGTGCAACGAAATATATATATATATATATATATATATATATATATATATATATATATATATATATATATATATATATATATATATATATATATATATATATATATATATTTATATATATATAATCCAAAATGAGTAAAGTTAATCCACTCAAGTACTAAATAATAAAAAATAACAGAAAGCCGATTCAAAACTCTACCAGTTTCATTATAATCTTCCTGAAGATTATAATGAAACCGGTAGAGTTTTGAATCGGCTTTCTGTTATTTTATATATATATATATATATATATATATATATATATATATATATATATATATATATATATATATATATATATATATATATATATATATATAGTATTTTCACAGACGTCCGGGTATAATCAAAGTCGCTTTTCTGCGGTCCGTACGCCGCCTACAACGATGTCACTGAAGACGACTCAGTCAAATCATTACGTTCAAACTTCAATGTAGTTTACTTTATCTATACGTCTGTCAAACAAATGTTCTCCGTATAGAGGTACATCAGCAGTATTAGCTGAAAGCTCAAGTGAGCTTTTTTGATCACAGTTTGTCCGTCTGTCTGTCCTTCTGTCTGTCTGTCCGTCTGTAAACTTTTAGCGTTTTAAACTTCTCTAAAACCGCTTATCCGATTTCAACCAAATTTGGCACAAAGCATTCTTATGAACAGGCAGATATAAATTGCAGAAATGAAAGACTTATTTTAATTCAAAGCTGAGAAAACATCGAAACTGTAAAAAAAAGGGGGGGGTGCATTTTTAAAAAGCTTCTTCTCAAGAACTACTGATCCAAATTCAACGTAGTTTAGCGTAAATTATCCTTATGGGGAGAAAATTTTAAATTGCAAAAATTAAGGGCTAATTCTGTTTAAATTTGAGTAATTTACGGAAAAGATTTTTTTTATTTAATTTATTCACAAACTATGCATGTACAATCGTAACATATAAAGATGAATGAAATTGGAAACTCAAGTAACTAATATTTTTGAGATGATCCGCCAACTATCCTTGACCTCATTTTCTTTTCGTATGTTCAATGAATGGGAAGAGTAGATGTCAACATATCTAAAACACTTAATGTATTCGAACAGTGATTTTGTAGAGGGTAAAATATACTTACATCTGTTAATATAAATAAACCTTTTTGCTAACAATATCAATAGATTAAGTGCTCTATACAATACAGGGATGGCATGTTTACATCCAAAAATGTTTGTTCATTAAAACACACATCAATATTGCACAAGTTCTTTAATTTTTCCTGTATTGTAATCCAAATGTTTCGTGCATGCAGACAACTATAAAAAAGATGACTTATTGACTCCTTAGTTTTATGGCAAAATGAACACATTTCAATATCTAATATTTTGAATATAAATAAACGAGAGTTAGTGCCCAGAATTCTATGTAAAATTTGGAATTGGAAACTTATCAATTTTGTGTTCATTGTGACATTATGAGGAATCATAAAATATTGCTCCCATTCGTTTTCTACAATATCTATAGACATTCTCTCTTCCCATTTGTGTTTTACATTTACAGGGGTTTCGGCGACAGATGATAAAAATATAGGGTAAAAAAGTTTTGATACCTTTTGCGCCTTTCTTAGTTTTTCAATATTGCCATCAGATATTTCCTATCTCGGGACATTCTTTATCAATTCTTTCCAATGTTTTGGGATGGCTGATATTAATCCATTATAAGTTAAACAAGAGGCCCATGGGCCACATCGCTCACCTGAGCAACAATGGCGAAGTACATTGACTTAACACACTTAACGGTCAGACGCGACCTATCTTGAGTTCCATTATTTTCTATTTTTTCCTATCTCCACAATGTGAAGATTTCCACCAAGTAGTTCCATAATTATATTTTCCTGTTATATGATACTTTTTTTTATTTAGATATAAAGTGTTCAATTGAAAATATATACTATGACTTTATTTATAAGCATTCAAATGCATTTTGCATGCTATTTTAAGGAAAATTCTAAATATTATAGCTCTAAAAATAGCCTGGTTTTTGGGAATTAACAGCTTGAAATGTTAATAAATAAGGAATAATTTATCAAGGAAAATTATATAAAATTGAGGAATGTCTCGTGTGTCCTTAAATATTTATGAACAGTAAAATTTAATATTTCTCAAAGTTAAGTACCATGATTATTTTCTGACCTAAAACTCAATATTTTATAAAGGGGTAGGGGTGAAAATATATTGTGATATATTAATTATATATAACACCGGTATATTATCTCCTATAGTTTTTGCACATATGTGAACAGTATTTGCTCATTTAAGATAAAAAATCATACATTTCCTAAGACGTATATCAGTTAAAAATCAGCACCCATTGTGTGTAATCATAATTTGAACATTTTGAATCTACACAATTAAAGGATGCCAACATTTTATTTCATTAATATGTTGTCTTAGAGGCCATGCAATGCATATTTATTTTATATGATGAAAATACTGGAAAAGTTAGTTACCATTTACCTGCAATATTTCTTGTTTGGTAAATTGGTATTTATGAAAAAAAATATCGAACTTAAATTAGTGTAATTATCATTTTCCACATCTAAGTGAATATTGTTTGTGTGTTTATTTAAGATGCCAAGCTCTATGAATATACCATGCAGATGAGATACATTTCATTTTCACAGCTGATATCTCATATGTGAAAGTTAACAAAGATTGACGGACAGAGAATCGCCAGCTAGTCTGGAAGGCAGTACGCAGTGTTTGAACTCTGTGGCAAAAGTTGCTAAGGCTACAGTAAAAAAACTTAATAGGTCTTCCCTTAAATAATTGTTTACCTGATGTAAACTTGTGTGACGTTTAATATCCTTACTCACTTGATCGATGAAAATATTTGACTGGAAAATGTTGTCACATGATGTGTTAAAATGCTATATAATTTAATATATTGTCAGGCATACAGGTATCAGTTCTGTACTAAGGCCCATTAATTACTTCATAGTCCCTCAAAAACAACAGACGGCTACAAACCAAGATGATTTTCTGCTGCAATATTTTCTTTAAAATAATGATAATGCTCGAATATCCTCATAATTATAATGTGTCAGAACTGTTAAAAAGAAGTTTTTATTTACTCGTTTGAAAAATACCAAAATTGTTGCAGATTTCAAATAATTTATCAAATGAGAAAGGACCCCAGAAATCCTTTTGATTTTTCTGTACACAAGTATATAATGTTTAGCAAGACAATTCCAATGATCAACAAACATTTCAGCGTCAGTCGTAGAACTTTTAAAAACTTATTCCATTTGTTAAATTTCATAATTTTTTTAATGCATTCATAAATTATATAGATAAAATGTTTTGTAATTGAGTTAGCCAGGTGAAACAAAATCAGTTTATGCACTGTGTATTTTGGAGAAATTAGTCCTACCCTATGACCCAATTACAACAGTTTTTAGTTTTGAAGATAACTGTAAACAAACGGTTTTGCATTAATTTGGCAGAGTTATTAAACAATTACAAGTTACCTTCTAATTGTAGTATCAACAAGAAATGTAATGATTATCGATTGTAAATTTCAATGCACGATATATGTGTTTGCATCACCCGTATTTATAACCTCTAAAGATAAGACAGTCGCGGGTAATTAATCACAACAGGGTTTAATTGAGGCTGGGAAGACGTCTTTTCAAATTCATAAACATCTTTTTATTGTCTTTGGATTTAATTTACACGATTATAAACTCGGAATACATGGCTACTTCAAATTCTCTTTCGGAGGAAATTTCGGCGAAGTTACCGATCAAAAATCGATTATTTCAATCAAAGTCGCTCCCTTATTTGATCCTTGTTGACACAATTAGAAGTTAATAAACAATAAAAACAAAGGGGAATGCACTTTAGTACGTTGTTTATGCATCAGATTTTATCATTTTCGCAGGTAAACAATCAACTGCCTATTTACCGAAGTTTATGTTCCAAATACAAGGCGATTGTTTCCCAAGTTAAAAAGCAAAATGAAACGAAAAATTCAAAACAAGCTAAAACCACCCTCACAAGTGAAAATGACAACGCGTTGAAATATTTAACCTCAATTTACTTCACAATAATCGGCACCAATGTTATTTCCATGTTTCATAGATTATATTCGCACGTGAACTGTTGCACAACAAACTGCCAGCTTCAAACAAAGAACCTCGTTTTCGAGGTGCGGTAGACTGGCGATGCCTGTCATAAGACGAGTCTATCACAATGAATTGCCAGTCTACGTATATGGAATAACGAGCTATTCTTTATTTGTATTTTCGCAAATATCTCAAATTTGGAACAGAGTTCGACTATAATTTTTGCAATTTATATTTTCCTTTCCCTAAGGATGATTTATGCTAAATGATGTTAAGATTAACTCAGTAGTTCTTGAGGAGAAGATTTTTTAAAATGCACCCCCCTTTGTTACAGTTTCGAGGTTTTCTCTGCTTTGAATACAATCTGGCCTTTTATTTTTGCAATTTATATTCACCTTCTTATAAGGATGATTTGTGCCAAATTTGGTTAAATTTGGCCAAGTGGTTTTAGAGAAGAAGATCAAAATGTAAAAAGTTTACAGACGGACAGACAGACGGACAGACGGACGACGGACAACGGGTGATCAGAAAAGCTCACTTGAGCTTTCAGCTCAGGTGAGCTAAAAATTAGTATGAACATTGAATTTGTCTTGAAAGTTTCCGAGAGAAAGAAAATTACCGTCGTCATTGATAAGATCATTGATAAAGAATATCCCCTTTTTGATCCAATGAGATTTACAAACACGTTGTTTATTAATTAATTTTTCGTTATTGTGCCATAGTGGCTGGCGTAAAATTTCTGATGGGGCTGTGGTAGGATACTGTATAATTTCGCTCCAAGCTTGCATTACGCTTTGCCAAAAATTATTAAAAACTTGCATGGCAGTCGACAAGCCTTCTCTCCGAAGTTTGCATATATTTGAGTATCCCCACTTTTCGAATTTATCCGCTATTAAAATTTTACATGAGGATTAACATTGTGAATCCAAGCATTTTTTGATCCACGTATGTTTAAGACTTCTTGCGAAAGAAAGAATATGAGGAACTTTCAACCCCCTTATGCTTGTCTTTAATCATAATATTTCGGCGGATTTTATCAATTTTACCGCCCCAGATAATATTAAAAATATTTTTTTGGATTTCTTGAAATTGTTTTGTTTTTGGGTCCGGTAGGACAGATAAACACTGTACTAATATCGGTATTGCAGGTGTTTTGACAACAATGATCTTACCAAAAATTGTAAGGTTTCTAAAAGCCCAGTCATGCAGCAGTTTTTTCATAGAGTTACTTTTTTCTGTAAGATTATCTTCAGTAAAATCAACCTTTTGTAAATCATAATTATATGATACCTAGCAGCTTGAACTTTCCTTCGTGATTCCAATATAGCTGATGGGTAGTTTGGTATTCCTCACCACAGCCCCTTTTTACCCCAATCTGTAATGCTTGTTGTAAACAGACCTTAAATTGCTAGTATTAAATAATGGTCACTATGATATTTGAGTGTAACTAGCTGCTGGGCACTGAATGGTGCTAAGGATAATTAATAGAATGAACTCTGTGAATCTTGTAGCACTGCGTAGTATTCCTAAATGTGTTATAAAACCAGGCGAATAATACGGGCATAATAATATCCAAATTGAGAGTTTAAAAACAAGTGTCATATTTGTCATCTGTGTCTGCAACGATAGCTCTCGTACTCTATATTGACTCATGTATTGTGTATTCTATATATTAACCTTTGTAACCTTTTATGCCGTGGATGAATGAACGTATTATGAGTAAGTGATACCTCATACTAGGTGGGGGACTCCGAGACCCAGGACTCGGAGACTCACATCCTGCATCCATACTCTTTGATTGGCAGTTTTGACGGTTTTGTTACTTTATTTAGGAATAAAATATTAATGTTAATTTTGAACACTAAATGTTCACTCATGATCGTCGTATATGGGCCGAACTAGTCAAAACTGTCCATCATAAATAAAACCTTATATATACCCATGTGAAATGAGATTGAGCCGACTCTTGATTTGGGCTGCTTTAGATTGTTGTAATCTTAACTATACGATCACGATTAATAAACTATTGTTCAAAGAAGTACCGGACTTCGAGTTGAGTATCATCGCCAGAATATATCAAAGTCTGAAGGCTTACATGAACTTTCTTAGTGCCAGTGACCAGGACTGAGCGAAGTTCAATATCGAATAAGGTAAGAACCATTTCTATATGTCTCTTATAGCTATCTCGAAGTAAACAACTTTGTCTAAGCAACCAATATGACGACAGGTGATGGGTTTGAAAAAAAAATTAAAAATCAAATGGAGCAATTAGAAAAACAATTCGCGGGGTTGGGTCAGAACAAAGAAAATAAAGGGCAAGAAACATGTCAAAAGTCCCCCAAAAAAGAGCAGATTAAACAAAATACTTTTGAAACATATCATGATGCTAGGCCGTATGAAACTCGTGGACCTCGACACCGAGTCCCAGATCAGGATGATGATAAAGATTTTTTCATTGGTCAAGTTAAAGCTATAACAGCCACACTCTCAGTGCCCCTATCTTCTGTGATAACTCCTTTTGAGGGAGATGCTCAAAAATTTAAACAGTGGATAAAAGAAGTTGAAAAGTACAGTGTTATGTCTGGGAAACAAGGTCATGATATCCCCATGCTTGCATACATAACGAGTAAGGGTTCAGTGGGGGATTATATTAAAAGGTATTCAGATGAAACAGATGCGTCTGAAGAAATCCCATCTTGGAACGATCTTAAGGAATCCCTTAAAAATAGATTTGCAGAAATAACAGATCCCCAACACGCGTTAGCTGTAATGCGTAAGACTTGACAAAATTCAAATGAAAGTGTTCAGTTGTTCGACGAGAGACTATTGCAAATCGCGGAAGACGCCTACAGTAATGACAGACTAAAAGATCCTCTGATACAACAACAGTTAGTAGATATCTTTTGTGACGGGTTGACATTCGACTATCTCAGAATGAACATTTTGCGAGAAACTACGAAAGCCGAGAAGGATCATTCGAGATTCGAGATTCGAAATACGAGATTCGAAATACGAGATTCGAGATTCGAAATTCGAGATTCAATATTTAAATTAACCAATCAAATCAAGGATCTGAAAATATGTATCCTAGCGACATCAAACTGTTTTAAATAAAAATCATACGTACATGCTCTTATATACAAATAATTGCTATGTTCACTTCTCCCTACCTAACTAAATAATTATTTGTATTTACTTTAACACAGAATATCTAAGTAGACTAGTAATAATGCAGTGTGCTTCGCGGATCTAAGTGATTTTGTTTGCCCTGGTGCATTTCCACCTGATGCGTTTGAACCCTAAGGTATTTCACCACCAGTAATAGTTTAAAACCCGGGTTTATTCACCCCTTTTGTGTAAAAATGCGGTTATGGTAGAGAACTTCATAAGCGTAGCTATTTTTTTCTGTAGGGGGTCCTAGGCCAATTTAAAAAAATTTTACTATGTAAATTTAATAAGCTCCAATTTTCCCGAGGAGGGGGTCCAGATCCCCTGACCCCCTCCTTTCTAGATCCCCGCATGAAGATTAGTACATGTATCTAAATAATCTAAATATAAATAATCTGTCCTGTTTCACTAATAAATATAAGCATTACTTATCGTTTTTATGTATGCATACAGTGATACACTAGTACTATGATTATAAACAAATCATTGAGATATTATCACATCATACGGAATTATTAATAAATACAATTTTTTTTCCTTTTCCTCAGTAAACAACTTATTATGAGTCTTACTTTTGGAATTGTTTTCAATATAGAAGGATACCTACTCTCTACAATTAAAGGTAGGGATGATAGGGTGCCAATTTGTTCACATTGCCGATTTCTTGTGCAGAGAACAGTAAAACCCTTTATTTGATTGTGCATGAATATTTCAAAATTAATTGTTGTACATATATATTGTTATAATTCATTCATTGATATATCAACAAGAAAGAATAAAAGCATATGTTTCAGAGCCAAGTTAAGTTTCTCTGTAGTTTCCTACCCCCCCCCCCCCCTCCTACCCCCCACCGCACCAAAATTGACAATAATTACATATAAGTCATACAAATGTTTACTTTTTTGTAAGTAAATCTCTAAAGATGTAAATAAGCACTGCAAACAAAGATGTGTGTATTTAATATACTACTACATTACACTTAGCCAGATAAAATGTAATCAGGATGAAGCTACAAGAGGTGAGTGGTGCAAATTTACCAATTTGTCGCCATACACACAGAACACCAAATAAAGAAACTGTGAGTGGTGTGTGGAATGCATAAAAGATGACGGCAAATTATCTCAAATAATCAGTGCAAAAACCCACAAATAGGCTGTTATTTGTTACATATCCTGCAAAAACATTGATAAAAAATGTTATCGTCCCATAACATAGCCGATTAAGTTAATGTGTACATATGGTCAACGTACATGTAATTCTAATATACAAGAAGGCGGACGTATCAGGCGGGGATCCAGAAAATTAAATTTCAAAAATGATCGGTTGAATTACATTAAATGCTTTGAAAAATTGTTTTAAACTATCGCACGGGTCAAAATGCGTGATAGAAGCTATGTACAGTGTAATTGGAAACTTTCATTTTATATCAATATGTAGTATTACCTATTACATGTATAACAAATGAGATTGTTATACTTTCATGTTAAATACTGAAATCTGATTGGTTAAGACGCAGTTAATAATATTTACTATTACCCTCAGCGTTAGCAACGCACTTGGCAACGGGTAATATTAAAAAATGTTACATGCGTGAAAATTATGCGCGTACGGTTCGCTGTAGAATTCACGTTATTCCTATATAAAAGCAGTAAAATTTTCTTAAAATTTTTAAAAAAGACATTCAGTATAACAAAATAAATAGTGCCTGTTTGGGAGGATAACAGTTGAAATTGACACCCCTCGAAAACCATTGTCAACCTCCGCTTCGCGTCGGTTGACAATGGTTTTCTCGGGGTGTCAATTTCAACTGTTACCCTCCCAAACAGGCACTATTTATATAGTATAGCACAACTGCCACAAGCAATACATGTACTTTACCGGCACCACCTCCCTCCCCATAAAAAAAAGGAAACAATTGTCGTTTTATTTGCTAAAATGTGTGTGGTTCAAGATTTTTCTAAAGGACATACCCGATTAGAATTGAAAAAAAGAGTCGTACGTTTAAAACTAATTTTGTCAAAACTTTTAGATTCATTTGGTTATATTTTGGTCCATTTGGGTAAATATATGCACCAGCGCAGCTCTAATTTATATATAATCAGGCCATAAATTCAAAATATTTTCAAAAATTAATAGATCCAGTGGATGAAAGAAAATGAAAGCAAGTCGAACTCGATGAGTGCTAATACCTGTGTTGAATGAATGGTACAGTAGAATATGCGCAAAAAAGTCCCGTCTACTCTTTCCTACCCTATAATTATTGGAATATTAAATCCGATTATAAGAGTCAAATTAAAAATCAAGTACGGATATGTACCTGTTTATCAAAAGTAAAACTACTCATAATTTATCTACAGTGCATCGTCATGGAGCTACACAGAAAGTTTTATATTTATTTGCCGAGCCAAATAAAAAAAACCTGGAAAACGAAGAGAAAACAAAGTGGGGACAGAATAACCGACAAATTAATTAGGACTATATAGCCCCCCCCCCCCCACCTCTTGAAATGTATATACTGAAAACAGATTATTGGCGTACAACATCCGCACACAATGTAAAGAAAATTTCATGTTTTTTTTTATCATTTTTGCTAGCTAATGTAAAGACATCACAAATATCCCAAGCCCCCTCACGGAAAAGGAAATGCTAGGTGATGAGAGAGAGAGAGAGAGAGAGAGAGAGAGAGAGAGAGAGAGAGAGAGAGAGAGAGAGAGAGTCGATGTAAATCACAGGTGCGCTAACACCGTTAAAATTAAAGCTTGCTAGTTGGTCTGCCCTACCCTAGCTACCTCCTCTCTTTTCTCGTTTTAGAGGCTTAATTATTTTCTATATATGCTTGTAACAAATCAAATCAATTTCAAATTCTAAATCAAACTGAATTTGACACTACAAAACTCTCTCTGTGTCTGTCTGTCTGTCTCTCTCTCTCTCTCTCGTATCGACAATGACATTGCCATACCCTACAATACACTATTCTTATCTGGAGTTTTGTCTTTGAGGTTATAAATCATTATATCTTCTATGGTTTAAAACTTTATCATAACCTATATTTTGACATGTCGATTATTTTTGTGAGTTTCGTTTCATAGCTAAAACATTTAGATTAAACAGATCTTTCTTCGCGAGCCGATTTTTACACAGTTGGGGCGAATACACTTCGGGTTAAAATTGTTCGGGGGGAAATACATACAGGGCAAACAAAACCACTTAGATTCGCAAAGTCAACAGTGTTATTTCTAATCTAATTGTTTATACTGTGTGGGGTTAATTCATCAATGTTAATTTAACCATTTTATAACCACTATATAAGAGCTATTAAGACATTTATTTGTAGGAAAGAGCATGTACGAATGATCTTTATTTAGAACAGTTTGATGTTGCTAAGATACAGGTTTCAGATCCATGATTTGATTGGTTAATTTAGATATTGAATCTCGAATTTCGAATCTCGAATCTCGTATTTCGAATCTCGTATTTCGAATCTCGAATCTCGAATGATCCTTCTCGGCTTTCGTAAGAAACCCCTATAGATTTAGAATCCGCAATTCAAATAGCAATGCGAGAACAAAATCTGAGACAGAGGCCAGCGATAAGAGGGTCAAATATGACAGAAATTGTACATAGTAATGACAACAGACGAACCCTTTCAAATTTTGATACTACTCTTCCCTTATTAAAGGATAGAGCAGATAATCTTACCTCAGTAGAAACAAGGCATGTAGAACCAATGGAAATTGACCATGCGCGGAATAGTAGGTGTTTTAAATGTAAACAGACGGGTCATATGGCTCGATTTTGTACTCAAAATAAACCCCAAGTCAGGTCCCGTCCTCAAATAAATAAACGACCCAGTCAAAACAAACCCGTCCATAATATAGAGCAGAAACCCCGTTCGCCTGGGGCAGACCATCAAATCGTCAAGGCCGAACATATAAATCTAGCGACCAAGTAAATAGGGGATCGTCTCAAAATTTCAAATCGCGCTCTTATTTTGACAAACAAAAACAGGAAAACTAAGACGTTCTTCCTTCGTTGAAGCCCGAAGAAAGAACTTTAAACAAAGACCTACATATGAAATTAATTTTACTAACAACCCCAGTAGCTGTTTATTAAAAGTAGGTAAAATTTTTTTTAGAGATTTGGTAGATACAGGTGCAGCCGTATCTCTAATTAGTAAGAACATGTATGAAAATTTATTTCCCCGCCCCAAGTTGTTTAATAATGATATCCCCTCTTTACAAGCAGCAAATGGCAATTCTTTAATTGCAATAGAGTATGTAAATATTTCCTTTAAGATTTCAGGATTAACTTTAGACCACAAACTTTATGTGACAAAGGGACTCAACCGAATCATGATTCTCGGTCGTGATTGGCTCAAGAAAAACAATGTTCGTTTATACTTTGATCTTGGACTCATGCGTATTAATGGCAAAGTATACGCGGAACTTAAAGAAGATTTACACATCTCAACTATTGTAAGAACTCCTAAGAAACTTATTATGAGACCAAACACGGTCACTGTATTCTATGGAAAAATAAATAACAATTTTCCTCTGGAGAAACGTATCTTGGTTAAAGTGAACAGCATATACAATAACTGCATTATGGAAGACCCAGGACTATATTTAAAAGACGCCGTTTGTATAGTTCGGAAAGATAAGAAAGTTCCAATGATCTTCGTTAACCAAACTAACAAAAATTATAAAATTCCAAGAGGCTACATAGTAGGACGAATTACCGCATTAAAACAGAAGGAAATCTCAGAAATACAGACTACTCAAGACACAAAAGAAGAAATTGATGTACCTAAAAGATTTGAACACTCAATCAAAAGACTTGTGAGCAAAAAAAATGATTCATTTGCAAAGAAAGACAGTGATCTTGGAGTGACTGATACTGTTAAAATGAAAATAGAAACTGGTGATCACCACCCAATAAAGAACAGACCCTACCGTGTACCTTTAAATAAAAGACAGATAATTGACAAGGCCATACTGGAAATGATGGACGCAAAGCTTATTGAGAGATCACAATCGCCTTGGTCATTTCCCTTAGTAGTGGTAAAGAAAAAGGACGGATCAGACTGGATGTGCGTTGACTTTAGAAGCTTGAATAAGATAGTGAAACCCGTATCATTCCCGCTACCGTTGATTGATGCCATCCTATGTTTACTAGGTAAGGCAAAATATTTCACTGCACTAGACTTAAAGAGTGGATATTGGCAAGTGAAATTAGAAGATTCAAGTAAAGAAAAAACGGCATTTGCATGTCACAAAGGACTATTCCAATTCAACCGGATGCCATTTGGGTTGAGTAATGCACCGGCAGTCTTTCAAGAGCTGATGAACATAGTTCTTTAAGGACAAGAGGAGTTTGCCATCGCATACCTGGATGACATTCTTATATTCTCAGAGACACCGGAAGATCATCTTCGTCATATTCATGACGTTTTCAATCGCCTAAGAAAGCATGGACTAAAATGAAGCTAAAGAAATGTAGTTTCTTCAAGGAACAGACAGAATATCTTGGTTTCATCATTGATGAACATGGCGTTACACCTGATCCAAAGAAAGTCGAAGCTATAAGAAAGTTACCAGCGCCCACTACAGTCCGAGAAGTTCGTGGCTTTATAGGTATGTGTAGTTATTACAGGAGATTCATACCGAACTTCTCTAAGATTGCAGAACCATTGATTGACTTAACCAGAAAGCATGCAAGGTTTAAATGGACACCATGTTGCAAACAAGCGTTTGACTTTATTAAAGAAAGTTTAACAGTAGTGCCTTTACTAGCATATCCATATACTAATAAGCCGTACAGCCTGTACACCGATGCCAGCGACAATTGTTTTGGAGCGTGCCTTACTCAAATGACAGAGGAGGGAGAAGATAAGCCAATATATTACTTATCCCACAAGCTGAGTAAAACTCAAGAAAAGTGGTCAACCATAGAAAAGGAGGCATTTGCAATCCATTACGCCCTTCAGAAGTTAGACCATTATTTACACGGTGCTCAGTTTACAATTAGAACAGACCATAAGCCGCTCAAGTATATCTTAGAATCTCCAATGCAAAATAAGAAAAAATTCAACTATTGGCGTTAAGTATTGCAGGATATAACTGTAATGTAGAGTACATAGAAGGAAGATTTAACTGCTGTGCAGATCCCCTATCCAGATTACCGACAGTCAACCTTGAGTGTAAAGAGGAAGAACAATCAGAGCATGATGAACCAGATGTTAAGGACAATTTCTTTGAAGTGAATGTACTTAACTCCAATGCCTTTTCGCCTAAGAGATTGGCCAGATGTGAAGTTAAGCAACACGACGAATTGGTCAAACCCTTTATTGATCTACCAGAAGTAATTAACATCAAAGAAAGTCAACAACACGATGAGCAGATCAAGAAACTGAAGAATTGGTTAAATAAAGGAACAGCAACGGCAACCGAAGAAAAGAAGTTTCTGGAAATTGATGGTTTAATGTACTATCTTTCAGATGGAGACTCAGAAGGCCCACGACTTCGCCTGTATGTACCACGTGAGTTAGAACTTTAAGTAGTGCAGCAGTATCATGACGGACTTGGACATATGGGAGTGGACTAAACATATGACGTAATCAGACAAAAGTATTACATACCAAATTTGTACAAAAGGTTATACTCTTATATAGAAGGATGTGTAGTATGCCAAACGAGGAGCAATAAAAAAAATCAACCTCCACTTCAAGAGACAGACATACCACCTTTTCCAATGGCTAAAGTAGGACTTGATCTATCAGGACTACATCCAACATCATTGTCAGGAAATAAGTACATAGTTTCTTTTATTGACATTTACTCTGGTTGGCCAGAAGCTTTTTCCGTTCCTGATAAGTCAGCTGACAACATAGTACATCTTATCTTAGAAGAAATATATCCAATATATGGTTGTCCTCTTCAAATCCTCACAGACAACGGAACAGAAAATGTTAACAAGAAAGTGGAAGAAACCTTGAAAGAATTGAATATCAACCATATCAAAACATCTTATTACAGTCCTCAAGGTAATGGTAAAGTAGAGAGATTTCATATACCTCTTCATGACGTGATGGCAAAGAAAATAACAGACAACGCTCAAACATGGGATATTCATCTTAATCAGACGTTGGTAGCCATTCGTTTCCATCCTAATGATTCGTCAAAGTTTTCCCCATATTAGCTTATGTACGACAGAGATGTCGTATTACCTCTTGATACGTTAATGAAACATCGAAGGAGATATGCGGGAGAAGATCAACACAAGATCGCCCTACAAGAACAACATAACGCTTTCCTGCTAGTACATCGTAATATGAAGGAAGCCAAGAAGAAACAGAAAGCTCAGGCCGATAAGAAAAGCAAAGACGAAAACTTTCAGGTAGGTGATCCTGTCTACCTTAAGAACAACAGGAGACAAATTAAGTAAGATAAAAAGTGGCTACCATATTATCGAATCATTGAGCAGAAAGGACCAGTTAGTTTCGTGGTGAGAGACCAATTGACTGGATTAACCACCAAATGCCATGCACGACAATTAAGACTGGCAGATATTTCGCACTGGCCCCTTTCACAAACTACTGAAGATGGTGGAAGAACTCTAAGAAAAACTAACTATGTGGTGCCACTTGAAGATGAATCGTCGTCAGAAAATGAAGACATGCAACCAAAACCACTTGAAAGAGCTATACAGTCCAAACAATGGGAAAGAGAAGGATCTTCAGACGAAGAGGATATTCCCCTAGCAGAACCTCAAAGACGTATAAGAGCGAAGAAGATCATGGATGATCAGCAGTATAAACACGAGAATGATCAGACCGTAGATTCAGAATCGGATGAGACCCATGAGTCAAAACAATGTGATGAAAATAGTGGTCAAGACTATGAAATACCCTTAGAAAACCCAAATGTACCCTTATATGAAAATATGGAAATAGATAAAATAGTCTATAAAGTAGGTATAGGCTTCAAACCAATCCCTCAACCGCGCAAGTCAATCCCTAAGCCCTGTAGAAAAAATAACAAACAAGAGTATGTGTTGGCTATTATGAAGGAATTAGCCAGAATAATAAATCAAATAACTTATATTATCGTATAATGTAGATGTAAATAATCTTGAATAAGCTTAGCTTTGTATATATTGCACGCTTTTAAAAAGACATGACAGGATGACCCCCTGTGACATTAAAACGTATTGAGATACGCCGACTAGCAAACGCGGACTCAGCACCTCGGTTAAAATAAACTATGTATATGCGGAGTTAAGATATTTAACATATATACGAAGTACATGAAACAGCGACTAATTAAGAAACTATAAGACTCATTTTGTATGTGATTTAAGATTATTGGTAAAAACAATCAAATATTGCGCTTGACATCTTGAGTATGGGACAAGGTTGCTCGAGTTTTCATGGTTCATTTTAATTAACCCATGTTTTAAAAATTAAAGTATTTCAAAATTAGTGATTTTTCAGTATTTCACACAAAATAACTAGATATCAGACAAATAAGAATACCTAACAAACTAAAAGATATTAAAATTTTCCCTATGAATGCACTAATGGTGGAATTGCCAGTAATTAATTTGCAACCCATGAAATCCTCGTCTTGGGTGGGAACTTCCTGGTTTTATGTGTTTAACTTTGGCAGTAAGAATAACGATAGGACTTTGTATTAAGAAACGCAAAACTATTAAAAAGTGGGGTGGTATATGCTGTGGTGGTTGCTGGACAGGTTGTCGAAAAAGGGGTAGTGACGGAGATAAGAAAGGTTCTTCCAAAGACACTGTATTTTGTTGTGAGAATCCAGAGAAAAGGACCTCTAGCGACATTATTGAACTTGAACCAATCCCGAAAGTCACTAGGATCCAAGAGAAACCCCGACGAAGCGGAAGAATCGCAACTCGCAAATTGACCAGTAACACGGGGACAATTTCGACTTAACTAGCACAACAATTTCTTGGAGAGGAGAAATATGTAGAATATCCATGGACCAAATACTATTGACTGGACCCAGAGCTGGCACGTAAATACATGGAAGAGAAGGCCGCGATGTCTACGCAATAGAGGAACGCAGGAGACGCTCCGCGAGAAGTCGCCTCGCCATCCGCGCCGACCCTCTATCCACGGGTGCCGATGATGGATGAATAATTAAGCTACAGCCGCGAAGAAGTTGTGTATTCCTTATAAAAGCATTGTGAAGTTTAGTGAAAATTAAAAATGTGAATTGTGTTAAAGTAGAAATGTGCGTTATCTTGTGCTAATATAAATCTCGCATTGGTGATTCACTCTGGAGAACTTCAGGAAGAAAGCGATGGACTCCGAACCTATGACGCTAACCTCGCCCCTAGGAAGGAAGAGATATTTTGGTAAACTTACAAGCATGCACTGACTTTGTATATATATGTGACATCAGGCTTAACCATACTTAGTACTACTTTGATGATGAATAACGATTATATTCAACTATGGTTATTTCATCTTGGTCATTATTGTCATACTTTATTCATTATTGTTTTCATGATTGTAATGCGATATAATCAAGCCATATGATTTTATGTACATGTATACATCCTGGTTATAGATTTCTTTTTGTAGATGAATGATGTTCCAAGCCGGAGTTCGAGGTGGAAACATGTCACCTAATACTATCTCTTAATATAGATGTTCTGACTGGTATGTCACTAGGAAGTTTGTCTGATCAAGGGTAGATCAAGGACGCTTTCCTATTCCGGACGCCAGGCATGAGAAATCTCCCTTCGGGATATTTCTTTTGTTTGAGGGACGTATGTAAACAGATAGCCATGCTATGACCTTAAATTGCTAGTATTAAATAATGGTCCTTATGATATTTGAGTGTACCTAGGTGCTGCGCACTAAATAGTGCTAAGGATAATTAATAGAATGAACTCTGTGAATCTTGTAGCACTGCGTAGTAGTCCTAAATGATGTTATAAAACCAGGCGAATAATACGGGCATAATAATATCCAAATTGAGAGTTTAAAAACAAGTGTCATATTTGGCGATTCTGTCTGCAACGATAGCTCTAGTACTCTATATTGACTCATGTATTGTGTATTCTATATATAAACCTTTGTAACCTTTTATGCCGTGTATGAATGAACGTATTATGAGTAAGTGATGCCTCATACTAGGTGGGGGACTCCGAGACCCAGGACTCGGAGACTCACATCCTGCATCCATACTCTTTGATTGGCAGTTTTGACGGTTTTGTTACTTTATTAAGGAATAAAAAATTAATGTTAATTTTGAACACTAAATGTTCACTCATGATCGTCGTATATGGGCCGAACTAGTCAAAACTGTCCATCACAAGTAAAACCTTATATATACCCATGTGAAATGAGATTGAGCAGACTCTTGATTTGGGCTGCTTTAGATTGTTGTAATCTTAACTATACGATCACGATTAATAAACTAATGTTCAAAGAAGTACTGGATATCATCGCCAGAATATATCATTGTCTGAAGGCTTACATTGTGTTTTATTTAAGTTTGCTCTAAGACCAGACCAGTGCGCAAAAGAATCTATACAGTCAAGAGCGGCATTTAAACTATCAGGATCATAAGCAAACGTTAATGCTGAGTCATCTGCGTTTTGGCTGATTAAATATTCGGTGTTATTTATATTTATCCCTTTTATGCTAGTGTTGTTTTTAATTGAAGCGCTGAGGAGTTTCACCGTTAAAATAAGAATATAGGGCGAAAGTGGGTCCCCTTGGCGAACTCCTCTGCTAATCTAAAGAAAACAAATCAGTAAAAAAGCCATTATTTAAGACTGTGAATGATATATATCTGTGTACAATATAGTGAACCAGTGAATAAATGATGGACCAAATCCAAAAAATTCTAATGTATTTACAATGAAATTCCACTCTAAAGAATCGAACGCTTTCTCAAAGTCTAAGAGAATAAGTAATCCGGGTATATTATCGGCGTTCGCTCGTTCAATTACTAGAAAATCGTAAATAAATCTGGTGTTTTCTCCTATGGAACGGCCTTTTAAAAACCGGTTTGCGTTTCGCTTATAAGTTTATCTAAAATGTGTTTCATTCTATTTGCTAAACACACAGATGCAATTTTATAATCGACATTTAAAAGTGAAATCGAACGCCATTTTTTATATAAACCTCTTTTTGTTTTCCCTCTTTCGGTAAGCATGTTATTACACCTTGTCTCTGAGTAATCGAGAAAGATCCAGATTGTTTTTGAGATTTCGAAGCGCTGATAAACATTCATCTATCGTGATTATTCCCTCGAGAGTGTCAACCTCGTCTTTGTCTAGTGTACTTATATACGGGTTTTGTTTGTCGAAAAAATTGCGCACGTGTTGATTGCGAATGTCGCAGTCTCGTGATGTGTAGAGATTTTCGTAAAACGATTTTTGGATATTCATTATGTTTTCAATGTTCTAGAATTCTTGGCTATGATCTATTAATCAAGTGATTATTTTCTCTATATAGTTTCTTTTTTCTAAATTACAAAAGAAATCCGTTGATCGCTCCCCTTCCACATTCCACCTGGCTTTGGCCCTTTATCATCATTCCCTGTATTTTATTATCTCGTATATTTTTCAGTTCATTTTCAACTTTGTTAATTTTTTCTTTATCTACCGTTCCCGCGATTTCATCCCTATACAATGCAATTAATTGAGTTTCCAAAACTTTTTCCTGTTTTTTATTTTCCATTTTCCGATAGGAAGCATACGATATAGTTTGACCCCTTATAGCAAGTTTTAATGTTTCCCAGAGTCGTTGGTCGTTAACAGAGTATTGTACAGTTTCACTGTCTGAGAAAGTTTCATAGATAGATAGAGTGTCATTAATACATTGCTTTATGAGTTGCACATACTCTCTATCATACAATAAACTGTTGTTAAATTTCCAACTACCTTTTCCGCGTGGTTGATCTACATACTTAAAAGAAACTTCTACAGGGGAGTGATCAGATCGGTATGCACACCCAGTATCTGCATTAACAGTAAAAAGCTGAAGGGAAGAGGAGACAAATAAGTAGTCAAGTCGGGCCTGTTTACTCTGAGGGCCATGCTAGGTGAAGCGTGAAACAGACGAATTACGCTCTCTCCACACATCTACAAGGTCGTGCTCAGAAATCATCTGTCGTACCCTCCCTCTTGCTTTGTGATTATTCTTTCTCCTATATAGTTTTGTATCACGGGAGTAGTCGAGCGGTACATTAAAATCGCCCCCAATATCTACAGACTCATTCCCGAGCGTTTCAATGTGTTTGGAAATAATCTAAAAAAATCCAGGTGTGTCTTCATTTGGACCATATAGCACAACTAATGAGTGCTTGACATTGAAATAGTTTATATTAAGAATTAAAAAACTACCCGATTCATCTTTCAAAACATCTAGAACCTAAAATTGAAAAGATTTTTTAACATTATAGCAACACCCCTGCTACTGCTCGAGTAGGAGTTAAAAAATGCTTTATAGCCCCACTCGTTGGCCCAACATTGTTCGACTTCTGGTGAACTATGAGTATCGACAAGAAAAGTAATATCATCTTTATTTCGACATTTTTCAAAATATCTCGTCTTTTTATGTGATCTGACGCCAAACCTTGACAATTCAGACAACCAATCTTCATAGTACTCATGTTTACAGTGTAAAAAAAAGATATACAAGAGACCTGCAGATCCTCGTACTAGAATGTAAAAATGAGTTGTACATGCAGTCATGCATAGTTTGATGCTTTTCTTTAAATAGCAAAATTTCCCTCCCTATTATTACCGATTCCTGTACCATACAAAAATCACACATTCCCTCGACCCCCAGTCCCCGGTGTTTTAAAAAGAATGAAGTCACCCCATCTTACAATACATATCTGAATGTAAATGTATACATCAATGGACATGTTAGAGTACTTCATAGAATAAAGTATAAAGGACACAATACTATAACCCAACAAATAATTGTGCTTACTCAAATGTGATGGGCATTAAGCACCAGTCAATGGATTTGACAGTCAGAATGTACGCTTGAGTAATCACGATAGTATTTGTAAACACTTTTTTGGGTCATGTTTTGGTTTACTTATCTTATTTTGTTTAACCTATGTTGACATTTTTAAGTGAGACGAATGGGAATTCTTTGGTGTAAATTAACTTTATGGAATTTTAAATTAAATTTACGGAAATGATAATAAGACAGAGAGAATGAGGGTCAATCAGTTTAACTTCGGGTTCGGTATTCCATATCTCAAAACCCTCTTTGAAACAAAGAAACGGCCATTTTGAACGTATAAGGAATGGGTCAATATAACGGAGATGAATTTGGTTGTTGTGGAACAGTTTGCGTGTAAAAGGAATATTTGAAACGTGCAAGATACATTAATGCCGATTGTGTGAAGTAAATTGAGATTAAATATTCCAATGCGTTGACATTTTCACCTTTGACGGTGGTTTTAGCTTCCCAAACAAAAAATTTTCTTAAGAAATCATATCAAAATCACTTAAAAATCATATCCAACTCACAAATTCATGATTTTGTTCTATGATTTAGACATTATCCATTAAATGAATCATACCCAAATCATAGGTGACAAATAAGGAAGTATGATCCTGATGTGGTTTGTTTCTTGGTTTTGAGTCTGCTATGATTTTCTTGTGATTCTGGTATGTGCTATTATCTTAGAAGGCAACAGAGCATGCGTTTGAAATGATTCGTTAATTGCCAGATAAACTGACCACTAAGAATTAAGATTTCTGCATAACAGGAAGTTGAGTTGCAAATTTTGAATGTTCATCTTGGAGCCTAAATGTGATGTACATGTCAGGAAAATTTGTTATTGTTAGGCATCTTGCTCTATCTTGGCATATTTATAAAGTGAATTTATAGAAGTATTTTGGGGGAATATATTCTTATTCACTTGCGGTAAATAATATTTTATAAAGACTAATTTACAATACACTATCAAATGATTTATTAAGTGAAGCAAGCAACTAATGCATGGATGTACATGTATCATTAGTTCAGACCGGGAGCTACAGACCTGCAGCTAGGTTTTGAAATGCATACATGATATTTTAATTTGAACAATTCATGTAATAATTGCTAGAAGAGTTTGAAATAACAGTATAATTATCATCTAAATTATGGAAGACTTTGATCCTGCGTTCTAATTCAGATTATATTGGCTTAACGATACAGTTCATGTGACATATATGTATACTATTTTTCATATGTGGTAATTGACAACGTATTTCAAATATTAAAAGTATATAATTGTCTGTTGCAAAATAATAATTAAGTGGTCATTTTTTTCTTTAAGGAATTATTGTATAATTGTCCTTTAACAGGTCATATAAGGATCATGGTTTTGATATGAGTTGTTAGTTACAACAGATCATACCAGGACCATGGTTTTGATACGAGTTGTTAGTTACATACAACAGATCATACCAGGACCATGGTTTTGATACGAGTTGTTAGTCACAACAGATCATACCAGAACCATGGTTTTTATATGAGTTGTTAGTTACAATAGATCATACCAGGACCATGGTTTTCTTGCAATTTGTTTAGTTTAACAGATCACCCGAGAATCATGATCCATTTGCATGTGAAATTTTCCTTTACCGAAATCATCTCAAAACCATGATTTACACACAAGCCATTGATATGATCCCGTAGGCTATTTTTTTCTGTTTGGGTTGTTTTGATTTTCATTTCGTTTTCATGAATTACAGTTTGTAACTTAAGGGAACTATCGCCTTTATTTTGTAATTTTTACGTACCAATCAAATATAGACATCGGAAAGTACATGTAAGACAGCTGACTGTTACTTGCGGAAAATAAGATACATTAACAGGTACAGTACTTTAACAACTAAAATACAAATCTAATGATAATACGGTATGGTTTTGCGTAATAGTTGATTACTGCAATGTGTTTTAGGCTAGTTGTAAGTATTTTCTCGTCTATTCAGTCTAAATGGAGATTAATTTTGCTGATGGAAATACTAAGTGTGTGTACATGTAGCAGAGACATAAATAATTGTAAGCTCACCTGAGGTGAAATATCACAGGCGCTTGTTTTATACAGGAGGTCTATTAACTATACACAATATTGTGTATAGTTAATATACCTCCTGTATGAAACAAGCGCCTGTGTGAAATATACAGAGAAATATCTTTAAAAATATTCTTCTCAAAAATCAACCGACCAAAAAAGCTGTAACTTGTGTGGAAGCATCCTCAAGTAGTGTAGATTCAAGTTTGTCCAAACCATGATCCCCGGGGGTACGGTGGGACCCAAAAGAGGATCAAATTTTTAGATACAAATGTAAAGAGAAAAATCATTAAAATCTTCTTTTCAAAAACCAGTCAACCAGAAAAGCTGGAACTGTCAAAGCATCTTCAGGTAGTGTAGATTCAATTTTTTTCAAATCACGATCCCCGGGGGTAAGGTTGGGCCACAATGGGGGGGTCAAAGTTTTTACATAGGAATACATAGAGAAAAATCTTCTCAACAAAAACCAGTAGGCCAGAAAAGCTGTAACTTGTTTGGAAGCATCCTCAGGTAGTGTAGATTCAAATTGTTCAAAACATGATCCCGGGGGTAGGGTGGGGCCACCATGGGGGGTGGTTCGAATTTTACATAGGAATACATAGCGAAAAGTCTTTAAAAATGTTCTTCTCAAAACCCAAATGGCCAGAAAAGCTGTAACTTGTGTGGAAGCATCCTCAGGTAGTGTTGATTCATTCTAAAAAAATTTCAAACCATGATTTCAGGGGATAGGGTGGGGCCACCATGGGGGGGGGTCAAATTATGGTGGTGCGTGTAATTCGGTAGTATCTCTACATAATAGTTGATTAATGCAACATGTTCTATTAAGATATTCAGGAATTTCAATCTAAACAGATATTATTCTCGCTGCTAGAAATATAATACTAAAGAAATTTTGCTTGATCAATAGATATGTCTGGCTAAAAGGATGATATGCTGTAATTACTTTCTTGTGCCCCTTCTTCAAAGATGAATTGCATAAAATCTACACAAATGTTTGATAGTTTTTCGATCACTAGTCAATGAAACAATGCCTTTAAAACAGTTTCCATAGGCCTGACACATTATTATTATGAGGATAAAAGCATTATCGGTGTATTGCAATGGAAAATCATCTTTGTTTGTACACATTTGTTGTTTTTTAATAAAGATGAAAATAATGGATGGGCCTTCGTACAATAGAGCGGCATGCCTACCAATACGTTAATTTGAATTATAGCTCTTTAACATATGTGACAACATTTTCAGTTAAGTTTATTTTCATCAATCAAGTGAGTAAGGATATGAAAGGTCATACGAAATGAATTCATGCCTGGTAAATGACAGTCGTCTATAATGGAGAAGGCCAATTACATTTTTCAATGCCTTTAATTTGAGGAATTAAGCGCATTCATTCTGGTGCATTGAGATACACCTTTATTTTTTTACATATATAATTTTTAAAAATACAATAAGTATCAAGTAGTGTAGGGATAAAATGTACCTTTACGCTCTCATGTATTTTAATCGTTTTATAAAGTGGTGGGGGGGGGGGGTTGATCGTGAACACCAACTGAAAATTTAGTTATTTATATTGCATATGATCTTATTTTGGTAAAAATGGTATTCCATGAAGGTAAATATGTCAACAATTAAGTATATGCAAAAATAAGTGAAAATTCGGATATTCATTTTTGGTTAATCTACCGAGGGGCCTCATGGCACAATATCCTTTCAACGCCCATATAAAGCCAGTGTTGCTCAGATGAGCGATGTGGCCCATTGGGCCTCTTGTTATCATATATCATATAATAATAGACTACAAGTTGGATATTATACTATAAATGTAGTTTCACCAAAATTATGATTCGTCTCGATAAACTATGTATGTTTTAAAATCAATGTTTATATGTAGCCTCATTTGAAAACCAAGTAACAAGACCTACATGTAATGGTATAGAACTGATATTCCACTTACCGTCCAACTGTGATTGCATTTCGCTTGGAACTGCTGATCAAACACGTGTGAGAATGGGCCATGTCCTAGAAACCAACAAAAATGCAATTTGTCTCAGTCGTAAGGATTCAAACACTGTTATCATCATGTGTACTTACCTAGGTCATGGCAGAGTCCTGCCACCTCCAAACAAAGAATTTCTTCATTGGTAATTATTTTGTCACTGTGTTTTTTCTGTAGTTCCTCGCCCATCATCCTTGCCAGGTGTGATGTTCTAAAATGTTTTAATAAAATGTTATAATAATTCAAAAGAAAATACTTTTTTTTTTCAAAAAGAAATCGAGGTTCCGTGAAAGTCATTTTATTTTTCTTCATTTACCCGATTGAATGTTCAAATCTGCTGTGACAAGCTCCAGGATAAACAAAGGAGCATCCGCCAAGCTGTTTAATGTGTCGGAGTCGCTGAAACTGTGGTGTGTCGATAATCTTTATGCAGAGCGGATGCAGTTCGATTGGACCCCAAATTGGGTCATTTATGATCTAAAAAAAAGTATGTAGACAGGTTTTGTATTTATCGTATATTGAACAAAGAAACCACAATAATTCAACATACACACATCATATTCAACTTTATTGACTCTTAATTTACACAAAAGAGTATTCAACACAGAATGTTTGTTATATAAGTGTTGTTTGTTGTTATGCTTAATCAAACCAAGTTGTGATAAACTACCCAGAATGCTCTTTAAAAAACAAATGTGAAGGGTAATAGTTTTCTTGCCTCATAAAGCTATTAAATAAAAAAAAAAGCACCACGAAGTTTGTTGTTTAAAACTATTTGATGAATATTGATTTACTAGAAGTAAAAGTCAACATGACTTTTTTTTATTATCTTCCGAAAAATGAGACAGTATTGATTTCTTTTAAAGTTAGGATACGGTCAAAATACTTTCGATTTACATTAGTGCTTCTTCATATTGGAGGCACGTTTAGTAGGGTCGTCCGGGAAAAATTTCGTCGTGATGGACGCCAACTGCAACTATCAGGATTTACAATGCGCGGATCTAAAGCATATTATAAAAAACTAAAGGCATTCCTTTTCTCGAACAAAAGAAAGCAACATTTAGCTGACTTATGTGAACGCGCTGATGCTCTTAATTTCCCCGGAATCGATCAGAACGATAGCGAGAAAGAGGTTTTCAATCTAGAGACGGACGGTTCGAGGGAAAACTTATCGACATCTAAGTTACGACACTGGCATCGTCTGGAGCCGTAATCTGGCTAACATCCCAGCTATCGATACTTTTGATGTTGCATATTTTCTCCAGAACTACTGTAGATGATCTGAAGAACGCCTGCGGAGGAGAAAATCGGACAATGGCTACAAGCTGCATTCTTCCAGCCGCATTTATGATGTCACGATGTCACCGTTAGGTACTTGTTAACTTCCTAAAGCATACCATTTTATAGATCTATTGACACTGAAATAGTACCCACATATTCTTCTTAACTTATGTTGTCAAAATCGTTATAAAGGGACCGAATAAATGATGCGTAGCTCTACGGGAAAATTCGATTGAGATGCCGAATTTTCTCAACCAAAATTTCTCAATAGAACGTCAGATCTGCAACTATATTATAAATGGTTAACTTATGCAATTTATGAAGGTAACAACAGAAACATACTGTTGTTGATAAACAGTTTTCGACTCAGTAAACATGGATTGGAAAGGTCATACCAAAACATACCTTTATTGATTTATCAAACATGATGAGAGACAGTCATGCAACAAATCTTAAAAGCAATTAGATATATTGTCAACAACAATGTCAACAAAAGGGATTTAGAGTATTTGAACACAAATGATTTATCACTTTTTATTTTAGATGAATATGTGTATACTGTAAAAGGCAAATGTGTACCTAAAGCATGGCAGTCCAGTGATCCCCATTTTTGTTTTATAAGATATAATATGGTTTAGGGCAGTTAACACCGCGAACCGCGTTTATAAAAAACAAGAGGCCCATGGGCCACATCGCTCACCTGAGGAACAATAGGTATGATAAAATCAGCTCAATGGAGTCATAATACAAACTATCTGGACAATGTACAATAATACATGTAGATCCTGTATAAATAAAATCCATTTTCCCCTGGATATTCTTATGTTTATAATCATTAGTCCCTTTTCTAACAGGATGATTTTATAGTCATATCATATGTTGAGTATTGCAGTTCTCAGAAAGATCCCTAACAATAGCTTATATATGGGATATAAACGTACATCATACTCTGAACCTTCTCGTGAGGCCAAAGAATTGTCCTGGGGCCAAAGTCTTAACAATTATAAAGAATCAACTGGCTGATTAGTTTCTGAGAAGATGTTTAAAGATTTACCCTATATATTCCTTTGTTAAACTTTGACACCCCCCCCCCCCTCCAATGTGGCCCCACCCTACCCCTGGGGATCATTATTTTCACAACTTTGAATCTACACTGCCGGCGGATTAGTTTCTGAGAAGAAGATTTTTAAAGATTTACTGTATATATTCCTATGTTAAACTTCGGTCCCCCATTGTGGCCCCACCTACCCCCGGGGGTCATGATTTTCACAAATTTGAATTTACACTACCTGATGATGCTTCCAGACAAGTTTGAGCTTTTCTGGCCGATTAGTTTCTGTGAATAAGATTTTTAAAGATTTACTCTATATATTCATTTGTTAAACTTCGACCCCCCATTGTGGCCCCACCCTCAGGTGAGCTAAAAAGGTTAAGTTTACAATTCAATAGGTTGGTTTCTGGAAGAACAGACTTTGAAAATTTTCGTAATGAATATTGACAATTTTTTAATTTTTTAATCTTTAGCTTTTAAGATATGTGTACAAACATAGAAGTGTGAGCAAATCTCTTGCTTATAATTCGAAGCTTAACACTCAAATATGGTTAGTAAATAGAAATTGTAAATAATTAAACACAAGAAACATGCACTACATGTATAACAAATAATATATATATATATATATATATATATATATATATATATATATATATATATATATATATATATATATATATATATATATATATATATATATATATACCTACATATTTCCGTCAGCGATATCAAACTCTATTTAAACTGAATAAACTCAAGAAAATGCCGAGCATATCAACAAAACCTATTGCATTAATCTACCATTACGCAAAAGATAATGCCGAATTACCGATATAATGAATTGTATTTCAGTACACCTACATCAGATTTTGCTTAATTTGCGCAGGTAAACAGTTAACGCAACTGTTTGATTTACCGAAGTCTCTGTTTGATTTAATACGTAAAAATCACGAAATGCAGACGATAGTTTCCAGGTTACAAAGCATAAATAATGAAACCGAAACGAAAATCAGAACAAGCTAACACCAACGTCATGTGTGAAAACTGTCAACGCATTGACATATTTAGCCTCAATTTACTTCACAAAATCGGCACCAGTATATTTTTGATGTTTCAAAATTTCCCTTCATACGCGAGCTGTTGCACAACAAGCAAATTCATCATAGTCAGATCGACCCTTTTTCGTATAATGTCATGGCTGCTTTAAACAAAGAACCTCGTTTTAGAAGTATGGAATACGAGTCTTGGTAAATTGGGTATGCAAACCCGGGCCGTGGCAAAATAAAAGCCGGGGCAGATCGGCAATCGTCAATTCCAAATACGCATTATTTTGCAGCAATATTTACAGCGAATACAAATATACTAGTCCATCATATATCCTGAAATTTTAATGAAATTGGCAGATTAATAACTGCCAATCTTTTGTTTTGCCCAGGCCAAGTCTTGCCTACCCATTTTACCGGATGCCGAGCCCGAAGCTATTAAACTGATTGAAACACGCCTTTCCTTTATTATTATTTTCGTAATAACTCAGATTTGAAACAGAATTACACCTTTTTTGCAATTTATATTTTCCTTCCCATAAGGATAATTTATGCTAAATATGTTGAATTTGCCTCGGTAGTTCTTGAGAAGAAGATTTTTATAAATGCACCCCCTTTTTCTACAGTTTCAAGGTTTTCTCCGCTTTGAATACAGATCGGACTTTTATTTTTGCAATTTATATTCGCCCTCCCATAAGGATGCTTTGTGCCAAATTTGGTTGAAATTGGATAAGCAGTTTTAGAGAAGAAGTTCAAAATGTAAAAAGTTTACAGACGGACAGACGGACGACGGACAAAATGTGATCAGAATAGCTCACTTGAGCTTTCAGCTCAGGTGAGCTAAAAAGTAAAGTGTTCCAAACTATTTCTTATCGTATAAAACTAATAAATATTGAATTCATTATTTAAAATTTATTTTTTGGCTATGAATTGTAGATAAAAAAAAAAGTCATCCGACCTTTAGAATGACATCAAATTGTACAAAATTCAAACGTAGCGTCAGGCACATTAATACTTTTTGACGTTAGTATTATTATTACGTAGGCAACATTCTTAATTATACGATATAAAATAATATTTTAGCCTATCAGAAAGCGCGTTACAACCACAATAAATTATTATCATTTTTCATAACCACATATAATTAATCTTTAACAGAGGGGATATATCATGTAAGGATGTCGTGCCCTACTATTTGGCATAATAGACCATTTCACTTCCATGGAAGATCGAAGTTCAATTGGAGTTACTGATACTGCAGCATATTGGGTAAACCACGGAATGTATGCAGGCCAGTACCTGTTCATGACTTAGATATCAGGTATGTTACCCTATTTTGAAATATTCTCTTCTTGAGATTAAGTGAATTACCTTTCTTTATAAACATTGTCAGTTCGACTGTTCATTTCTGGCTGTTTGCATGTATTGTGCTTATATGCAGTTTTAATTTCATGCCATGGCCATTTCTTCAATTCATATATACGAAAACCAAGCAAATTTTGCAGAATGAATAAAGAAACTAAGTTCTCCATTATTATTTAACTAAGAACTAATCTTTCGCAATTACAATGTGCATTATTTAGATATTTACTTTTAATGCGTTATAATAACTCCAGATAAATTACAGGACTATCGTGAATGTACCAGATAAACTACGACCATCTGAAGATTCTGGTTATTTGCAACTTAAGTCTTGAGATTTTGATATGGAGTCATTGGCGAAGAATATTGTTCTTACAGAAGAGCAAAACATCAGCAGTTGCTTTGTATACAATGTCAGACTCTGATGATGGCATTGACATGTCCATGTGTATTGAGGACACACCCAAAATAGTATTGATTTAGTGGCAATGCTTAGTCAAAATAATGTGAAAGTAGACGATTGTTATGTTAAGAAAGTTAATGAATTTACCAAAAGACAGTAAATTATCCTTATATGGCAGAACCAAAGAAAGGGAAGATTGACTGCTTCAATTTTTTTCAAAGCTTATCACTGAAGAGGGAATAAAACAGAGAATTATAATGTGCGCAGTGTTATGTGTCAATATAAGTTTACTTCGAAATCAGTTGAATATGGAAAAAATAATGAATCCGTTGCACGTGAGAAATATATAAATCACATGACATGTTGTCATTCCTCATTTATGTGTTTGGAGACTGGAATTTTTGTTTTTAAAGATTTCCCTGATATTTTTTCTAAATGCAAACGCTGTGGCAAAGGTCTTGTTGAAATCAAGTGTTCATATCAGGGATGGGGTAATCATAATCAGTAACCGAAATCAGCTGTAATCGATTACAGATTGCTGAGTAATCATTAATCATTCATTTTTCTGATTATTTGATTAATATTCAGTATCAATAACATTGGCCATTTTTTTGCCAGAAAAAGAAACATCTACAACGGAATGCAAATTAAATTCAGTTATAGAGAGTTAGGTTTTGTGTAGAAAAAAAACCCATAATTTGGTAGCCAATAACCCTTGACTGAAAATTAATATTTTGAAACACTTTTGTCTATCTACTTTACCCTATTTGAATTGCAAAAGGTATTTTGAAATAAGTTTTTTTAATTGGTGGATAGGTGGGTGGATTAGCGTTATTTTTGACACTGTTTGTTCCCAACCACAACCATCCTCCATGCCCCCTCCCTCTTTTTAAGAATTATAAGTAGCTTTGAACATGTAATCCCTGAAGTGGAATTAAATTAAATTTCCGAAACCTTATTGCGCATCACGAAGACAGACATGTACACCTCAATAATATTTAAAGAAATGAATCGGCAAGCAATAGAGAACATTACGACCTGACGCAATTTATTAAGTATCGATAGTACCATATATAGCGCTCGAATAATACGTTATTTATCTATCAATTTGAAGGTTTGCTGTGTTTTTAAAAAAGTCCACTTAAAATTGATTTAACGTATAGGCCTATGTTCTTATACAAGTCTTCAGAAACAATTAGAAATTGATACCCGTGAATTCTGTGTTGTGTTTTGAAAACGTTTTCATAATATGGCACTATTATTGACGAAACAGACTTTATGAAAATTGAATAACTAACTGTTGTGAGTGTATAATAATGTGCATACATATTCATATTGATATCATAAAGGTAATAAATCTTGGGAGGGTCTGATAGTTTACGCCCCAACTGAGATTTACAGTTGTACACGCTTCCCGCATCAATTTGTACTCTCAGCCGTAATTTTAGAATGTGTAAACAACACATTCTGCCGCTTATCAACTCTCATTGCAAACTCAAAGTATTTAGATAATAATCGCGAATATCACAACATCAAATATAGATACAGATACAACATGTTTACTGTTTCTTTACTAAGTTAACGCATGCTTCATTTTCTCTACATATCTAAAACAATTCCCTACCTTTCACGTTGCTACATTTCGTTTGGCAACACGTATACTGTGGTTTCATCAATATTCGTTGAATAATAATTTTCGGGGGTTTCGTTGTTAAGTTTATCCATGAAATTAAATGTTCATTGAAGTCCAATGTCTGCTAATAATTTGTATTGATAGGGTCATTAACCACGAATTTACGTATCCTTGAAACTGTTATTTTCACTTTATCCACAAAAATTGATATCCTTGAATATTAATGAAACCACAGTACATCATGGAATATTTAATTAAATATAAAATGTTTCTAACTTCGTTTATGTAAAATAAAAAAAATACCGTAATTTTTTCGTCTATCTTCCTCTTTTTTGATTGACTACTGTTGCACTGTAAACAAAAGTGTAATCTTAATGAAATAAATGAAAGCGACATGTACATATACATAAGCACTTTAATCAAGCATGAAATCTAAACATGTTGATACAAAATTGCACCTTTTCCTTGGCTTTAACTTTGGTTTTTCTTAAGAGATAGGTGGGTACAAGAATTTTATGATTATCATAATAGATAAGAAACATCAGGGGGTGTTTGTAAACGGCAGCCCATGCTTTTTGTGCGTGGAGAATCTAAACTTACTGGACATCACTTACCTATGTATGTTATATTATTACTTATTAGGTTAGTTACTGACTCGCTACGGAAATATATTTGGTTGATTAATCTCATAGATCGCGAGGCGAAGCCGAGCCGTCTATGAGATTGATCAACCCAATATATTTCCGTAGTGAGTCAGTAACTAACCTAATAAGTGTTTTGTTTTCCCGAGGACTATCAAGCGATATATATATATATATATATATATATATATATATATATATATATATATATATATATATATATATATATATATATATATATATATATATACATCTAGTCCAATTTAACTCATTTAAACTCTTCAAAATTTTCAATCTCACCTTTTAAATACTCTTTAAAAATCCTTGCTTCACCCATGTAAACTTACAATGTTTTGTTGCTATTCAATTCAAAATGTTTTCTCCCTTTCCTCTGCAGATATTTGAGCAAATTTCGACGCTGCCATTTTGTTCTGCTCCAGACAAAACAATGTGACGTCTATATTCAAAGGGCAACTACTCTTATTTTAAAGAATTTCAAAAGGCAACTACTCCAAATACTTTAAGAACTTACGGCATGCGGTTTATGTATTTAAAACTATGAAATGTCGAAATGAGTAAGCGAAGCGTCGACCAATGACGGCCATATTGCCTAATATTATTTCTCACAGAACAAATATAGAGATATATGAGGCAATCATGTGCTATGTTTAAACCAATGAAAATGTGACATTTCAGTCCAAGGGAAAACAATTACATATATATATACTCTAAAAAAGTAACCAGTAAATATATTCGTTCTTTACGTAATCATTCAATAGTATTTCATAGCAAGTATATATTTTGATGCAAACTACCCCTGATTTGGACCCACCACTTTCATTTTTGCTATTTCGAACATGTTTATCAAATATACAATGTTTTTGATTCATTTCACAATAATCGGTTACGGACATCATCTCACATGTGTTGAAATACCAAAGGTATAAGCAGTTACCCTGGGGCAAGCATTTAGTAATATATATATATATATATATATATATATATATATATATATATATATATATATATATATATATATATATATATATATATATCAGGCTTGGGGTAATGCTATATGTAATGGTAATGCATTGCAATGCATTACATGTTTTCAAAGTAATGCTAGTAATGTGTAATGCCTCAAAATTAGCATTACAAGTAATGCTAATGTAATGCATTACTTTCCAAAATCTAGTGTAATGCTGGCATTACATGGCATTACTTTGCATTACTATGCATATTTATGCATGTTCACTTTTAAAAATGTGATGAATAAATGAATAGTTGAAATTGAATTTGATTAAATTTATTTTTAAAGAAGAAAGAAATAATTCTAATAAAGAAAAAAGTGTTTTAATTGTACATGTTTTTATTAAAAAAGGTTTTTTAAAATTCTTTTTTGAATTGTTTATATTACTAAAGATAACAGCACAATTTCATAACATTTTAAAGAGTGTTGTTATTAAGAGTTTTTAATCATTTAAACAATTTACTCCAATTAGTTTGCACTTCAATAAGAAATGTGTCAACAACACACTATGCCCCCAGGATAATCTAAGTATCAAAACAATCTATTGTTATAAGAAGTGCTAAACACCCCAATCCCCTTCCCTTCGCTATGTCACAATAGAATAGGAGACAGACATGCACCTTTAAAAGCAAAATGAATGCACTGTCCATCCATGATTAAAATCAATATCACTTCCAATATTTTAACCCATTTGAAAAAAAATCTTACTTGTTTCTCTCTCGCTCTCTCTCTCTCTCTCTCTCTCTCTCTCTCTCTCTCTCTCTCTCTCTCTCTCTCTCTCTCTTGTATACTAATTACACTGTACATTAGTTTGGACTGATAGAAAATACAAGATTTATGTATTTTATCTATTATTGCACTTAATATATCTTAAGAGATAAAGATCGTCAAACAGTATTTTCCAGTCCAAGCTTTGACCCAGGTACTCGATCGGAAAAACATCTGAGTAACCCAGTACTAAAAATTGACCGATTTGACATCCCTAGTATAAACACAATCATAAATACATGTATAAGGAATCGTTAACAGAAAAACGATTTTCTGATTTGTATGTGTGTTAACTGTAACAAAGTCACGGTAAAATCCCCCCCCCCCCTTTTACGACAGATGATTTTAATTTTTACAGACACGGCCAATTCGTAAAAAAATAACGCGTAAAAATTCAAACCACCCTATTTTATGACAAATTCGTAAAAAATTACAGCAGTAAAAATTACCCGTTATACGGTATATAGGCCCCTAATACTCTCTCTCTCTCTCTCTCTCTCTCTCTCTCTCTCTCTCTCTCTCTCTCTCTCTCTCTCTCTCTCTTGTATATTAATTACACTGTACATTAGTTTGGACTGATAGAAAATACAAGATTTATGTATTTTATCTATTATTGCACTTAATATATCCTAAGATAAAGATCGTCAAACAGTATTTTCCAGTCCAAGCTTTGACTGCTCCTGCAAAACATTTATTTAGTATAGCCCGGAAGATGGATGCATTTAAAAGATGAACCCTTTGAAACTTCGATCCTAAAGTGCAACAGCAATCTTTTGTCTTAAAGTGTCCTCCGTAAAAAGAAATACGATTAAAATATATTAAGAAATATAATTGGGAAAATCATCTGTTTATAAATTAATAAAATTAAGTGTCCAAAATTATAAAGATTTGTGTAATCTGGGGATATATCTATATTTAGCTTTTAAAAACCGCAACATTATTTCATAAACTGTTTTTTGTTACGCATGTTATCCTGTGTCTCTATTTCATATCTGATATTGTATCATGCCAAATGTCTATAAATATCATTTTACTTATGTAATATGTTTGTTCATATTGCCACAATATGATTATATATTGAGCAAATAAAGAATGACTCTTGTTTATTCATTGAATTTGAACCTGATACTGAGCATGAAGCTGTAGATATGTTAAAGAGTGTTGTATATCTGAAACATTTGCAAAAACTCTTTATTAGCTTTACTTAAAAAAAAAAGTAATGGTAATGGTAATGCATTACTTTACTCATGTAATGGTAATGTAATGCATTACTTCAAGAAAATCAAGTAATGGTAATGGTAATTTAATGCCCAAATTCATGAAGTAATGGTAATGTAATGCATTACTTTACAATGTAATTCGCCCCAAGCCTGATATATATATATATATATATATATATATATATATATATATATATATATATATATATATATATATATATATATATATATATATATATATATATATATAATTTTGTAACGCATTGTTCAATACACTCCATAAATGACACAAATGCTGTTTTGTTAAGCGATATTTACATACTTAAACAAAATTAAAAAAACTGCAAAATTGTCAATTTTTAAGTTTAATATTATTTTAATCATACAGGTTGGGCGTGATTAGATAATAAAGCCTTAACGGCTTTATTGGATTTGATCATGCCCCGACCATCATGATGACTATAATATGTACATTATATTCATTATATATTTGTCATTTATGATTTCATAATTGCTTATGCTTATTTTTTAAGAATGGTAGTTTATTATTTAAGCTGAGGTGTGTCCCCTACTTAGCAATTATTCGTCTAAAATTGTGGGGGGTTTTTTCTCTTTAAATTTTTGCTTGAAATCTTATGTAATTGTAAAATCCACAAGCAATCTTATTTTCATATTTTACTTTTATACCAGAATATCTACACTATGCGCACTGCGTTCTTGTAACACGTTTATTAAGCCAATGTCCATATCTTGCCGTTCTGGATACATTAAAGAAAGGTTTAAATGTAGATTTTAAGTAATTTTTTTAAGTATAATGAGAGAAACGCATAGCGTTTGTCCTTTTTATTAATAAACTAATAAAAAAAAATATAATTGTAGAGAAAGAATATGAATTATGAAAATTAAAAAAAGAATTGAAATACCTTGACATACATTTGCAATGTGATCTTTACCTATCCTATTTTTGTCTTAAGAATTTTAAATTGATATCTATTGCACATGAAAAGCTTAAACAATTATAGGGGTAAACATGCTTATTTTCTTTCTACAACTTCAAGATCATGTAAACCCTTTTTTGCGCAATTAACAAGACCTTTGACAAATAAAAAAGGGTTTTAGAGAACTAAAATGATATTAATTATGTTGTTTACACTGATCAAAATAAAAATTATCTTACCCCATCATCGGCACTGTTTTCCATCATTCAGTCGTTTGTAGATACTATACAAGACTGATAAAAACAAGAACAATAATTATTGTACATCTATTAACGAGTTGCATGACATGCAAATGCAAATATACTGTTTAAAATTTTTTCGGATTTCTCCTTGTTGAAATATAATAACTACTGAATTCAAAATCTACTGATATTCCCGGAAATTGAGTGACATTGTCTGACATTTACTGTACATTGATTGTTCCTCACTGTACATTTCACTGACTTTCACTGTACCCCACTGTACATTTCTACTGAACAACACTTTACTCCACTGTACGCGTCTGTATAGTCCTACAGACTTCCACTGTACTCCACCGTACGCCACTGTACAGGGAACTTACCAGCACTGTACCCCATTGAACGCCAATGTACAATTAATTTGAAAGATAACATCTTTCTCAATATTTTCATTACGATATTTTTTTTCCTCGATAGTCAGATCTTTCCAGTACTTATACAGACAATTTACAGGCGGTTATGTTTTGAAATTCACAAACAATTAAAATCTAATTGTTAATTTAATATTAATTTTGAATTGATATTGAATCTTGCAATTGCAATTATAATGATATTCTTTAATATCATTACACCAAGAAGATGAAAATCCTCAATTTTACATTTTAACTCATATTTAAAAACTGCAAGAATTATATATATATATATATATATATATATATATATATATATATATATATATATATATATATATATATATATATATATATATATATATATATATATATATATATTTTATAAATTGCCGGTCATTGTAATATAAGCAACAGGCAAGTTTACAAAATTTATATTATAATGTTGGTTATTGAATTATTTCTCTAAGATTATGGCAAGCCCTTGTTTAATATGACCAGTCTGAACCAGTCTGTAATCGCCCTCTATCTCGTTAATTGTGCTTCAGCCAGAGAAAAACAAGGCAATTAACACAGAGCCAACAAACTATATCGAATCCATGCTTGTTCTTTATGTACACATATCCCAGTATGCAGGCTTGATTACATGAGTATATTTTGTAGATATCATGCAGATTTCTTATATACATATTGATTTCTATTGATTGAAATATTCAATTACATCTTTTACTATGTAAGGTTTAATTTTACATGATAATACCTACTGCAGGAGACATTAATATTCTGAGTTTTGATCGATAAATATCATCGGTGACATATTAAACGATATACAATTAATTTATTCAGATTGTAATGATTGCCATAACACAATTTTTTGATACAGTAACTGAAGAAAAGCCAGAAATCATTTAACGGCAAGGAAGGAGAGAGAGAGAGAGAGAATTTTAGAGATTTAAATTTATCAGAAATCGATTAGATTAAATTGATTGTCTTTATATCTGCTTGTTATACAGTTTTTATTTTTATCTTCTTGTCTCAAGTGTTATCTTTGCCGACTTACAATATGTGGTAAAAACATCTACCGAGAAGAAAATAAAGAGCATACATCTTACAAATGTAGTATGGTTACCAGTATAAAATGTCCCTTTCAGGATCCTCTTTATATTCGTGTATATTGTAATTTGATGATTATTATGCACTTTGCCATAATAATTTATTTTTTTAAAAAATGAAAATCAGACTTTTTGTTTTAACAATGTATTTCCCCGCTCTTCATACGCCTGTTTATTTCGAGGTTTCAACGCTTACTAGTTTATTTACATCTAAGTTTTATTCCCTCTCCCTCTATTTCTTACGGAAACTTATAGTTAATTCATAGCTCTATGGAAACAGCCAGACTGAAATCTACACGCCCCGTTTATCGGTCGGGCGAAATCTACAGCGGCTTAAACTGACAGGACTGAAATTGACACGCCTTCCTTATCGATTGGTCGAAATCTACAGCGACCTATGAAAAATTACGGACTGCACGAAATAATCATGATGATGTCAAAATAAAAGTCTCACAGGAGACGATTTGGCTGTTTCTTTTTACTTATATACATTAACATAAATTTAGTGAATTTTACTTAATTACTTTTCATAATCAATTTATTAATAAACTGAAAAAAAAATTAATATTAACAATCAAATGCTTTCTTTGATAATTCATGGGGGTTATGAAGGTAACGCTCATTGCAGAAAAAAATCACATAACCCGCTAAGCAATGTCACTACCTTCATATCCCGAATGAATCACTAAAGAAGGCATTTTATAGTTTAAATGTTCAATGTGGCCAGGTTTCACACCTTCTCGCGGTTACCCGGCCATGCGTATAGTATGAGCCTTGTCTGTAATATCCGATGCTTTTCTTAATTCAAAACAGACAAAGGATTTTTTTTCTGTAGTCATCCCCAAAGAAGGAAACAAAACACCGTTTATCATACAAGTGTCACTTTTGGGCGTGGACTTCAATCAGAATAAAGGCGAACATCAAACAATGAAATTAATTTGAATCCATAAAAAGTTTTCCCACCAAAGGATTAAACGCATGATTTTTTTTTAGCAACTGGCATCATTACTGCGTATTAAAGAAAGCACATGCATTAATTATTCTAATAAGAAAAAAATATTAAAAGATTTGAACGTTTGAGAGAGAGAGAGAGAGAGAGAGAGAGAGAGAGAGAGAGAAAAAGAGAGAGAAAGAGAGAGAGAGAGAGGGATATTTTATTCACATTGCAGTGATCTTGTTTGCTCTAACACTATATTTTGATATCAGTAAATGAAAAAAGAGATTCTTTTGTTTTATTTATTGGGCCCATAAATTTATAAATTATCCTATTGCGGAGAGAGGTTATAAACATTTTTGCCTATAATATATATCGAGGTGTCACTCAAAGAGAGAGAGAGAGAGAGAGAGAGAGAGAGAGAGAGAGAGAGAGAGAGAGAGAGAGAGAGAGAGAAAGAGAGAATAAAAACATTGAAAACATAAAAAATCCATGCACATTTAGATCATGACAACATACATTTGAATGTACTTAGCCGTGCGATAAAAGATACATGTACGTGTATATGATTAAATAATAACGAGTAAAATATTTTATCGAATGGCGAGAATGGGAAGGTGGTAGGATGTTTTTTAAATTATAAAAATATATACAACATGATTTCAATCAAAATAAATTGATATAAAATGATGAAGATAAAAAAATGTAATAAATAAAAAAATTATATATATTTATATATATATATATATATATATATATATATATATATATATATATATATATATATATATATATATATATATATATATATATATATATATATATATATATATATATATATATATATACCCAAAGTCTCTTTTTCAATGAATAATGAAAAACTTTTAAAACACTGTTTCAAAATATTTCGACCGTGTTTCCGGTCTTCATCAGTCGGTGTTTATTGTCTATAGCAACACAATGTAGAACATATACTATGACGTCACAATATGAATACAGTCTGGCAAGTGACGTCATACAACAATATTGCGCCAAAAACATTATGAAATAAAGGTGAGAGTCTATAGAAAGCACAGTGATAGCTGCAATTAGTACATAAACAAGTAATATATGAAAAATGTATAGATAACGGGACATAAAATAAAGGAAATGTCTATACAAACTAGTAATAATGTAGTCTAAAGACAATAATGTTCCCTTTTGTTTATACCAAAAGGCATATAAGTATTCAATTTTTTCTTCCACAAATTTTCTCTGAATTTTCTGTAAGTTTCATCTTTGTACAATTTTTCGATACCTATTACAGAATAATCCTCAACTGTGTGTTCGTCAGTATAAAAATGCATTGTTACAGGGTCGTTAGTTTCTCTCCTGATCAGTGACAAATTTAAAACATGTCTTTGATATAAAGTCACCCCCGTTTCCCCAACATATACAATTTTGTTACACTTTTTACAAAACACCCCATAAACAACATTACTTGACTTGCAATCGATATGATTTTTAACTTGATACGTTTTGCCCTGAGAATCTTGAAATTGGCCAGAACAAATAATATATTTACACATAACACATTTTTTTGCACTTATCCGAGCTCTCAGCAATGTAAAACTGTTCATCGAGAAACCCCTGACCAGGTTAAAATATATATTTAAAAAGTTTAATTTTTCAGACAAAACCCTGCAATTTTTTTTTCAAAGTGCGTTAAAATCGAACGTATTTAAACATCTCGAAAAGCCACGGCCTTTTTAAAGAGCACTGACTTCGTCTTTAACTAAACCCAACTAAGACGTACAATGAAAACAGGGTGCATTATCCTTATACACTGTATATAGAACTTTAGGAATCAATATATATACAACTGATACCAGCTTATGCCGGAAGTTAACTTTTATGAGACTGATATTCTATCAAAGAGGAGTCACATACTCTCATCCTTTCATATTACCACCAATTTGAAACAAAATCTATTTCATTATTTATATCGCAATTGTTTTTTTCAGAACTTTTTCCTCATGTCTATAACAATTTTAATTTATATTATGTGTCCTATTTTTAATTACGATTTGTTTCATTTATTCTGCTACGACATGTTATTATAAGAAAGAACACTACATAAAATATGTTTGAAAGGAAATACCTGAAAAAGATCCAAATACCTAATTTCTTGCAGCTGGCAATGCAATGGGTGTGTTTAATATTTATGGACTCTTTGTACAGTTTAAAATATCTACCGTGATTGAGTGCAAAAATACCTTGACAGCTACATTTAAACATTCTATTATGATGATATTTAAATGTCCTGTCTTTAATTTTATCTTGTTTCATGCCCTGACGAACCGTTCAACTGCTTCATTAAAAAAACCGGATCCAAATAATTCTAATACAAATTTACATCTACATTTAGTTTGAATAAAACAGTCTGAAAAAAACCAGTCTGATTATTTTACTATAAATATTGTTTTGTTTTTGGGTTTTTTATGTTTTGTTTAATATATCTGTTTGTTTTGATTTTTTTTTTTTTTTTTGCAAATTTTAAATCAATGCAAAAAATACTACCTTCCACCACTCCCCCGATTCATAACATCTTGATAGTAATTGTTCAAATATGGATTTAAGGTAATTATTGATACGTCACAAAACAACGTCGTACGTAATTCACGCGTTATTACATTTTGACCGTGCCCGATCTAATTGAGACCTGATGTTAAAAGGTGTATTTCAAACAAAGAAATCAAGCTGACCTAGAAATTGATTTAAAACAAATCTATTAAAAATCCTGACAACTGCAATCATTTAGGCTATTAATCGGCGAATGAAAACATAACTGGGTTGTGTTGAGTGCGTACTTGTTTTGAAAATATAGACTGCTTACTTTTGTTCTGCATAAAAATCAATGCATTGTAAGGTTGAATTTAATCCGAATCTTTGAACATTAATCCCTAAAAACCCATAAACATCCAAAATAAAATCCAGACCGAGATCTATTCCAGTGCAATTGGGAGATAAATACATAAAGGGAAATTATTTGACTTAGTTGTTAAGCTACATGTATATCATCTTTATTCTATTCACTAAGCAACATATATAAATATATTATCCGGAAAAAATGTTTTTGGAATTAAGATTATATACTGAAGAAAACTTATTTCATTTTTAGAACAAACTTTAAAACCAGTAAAAAAATAGTTGAATAGAGGTTTTGTCTTGAAAGCATATCGGGAAAATTAGCGTTATCCACGTATGTTACTGCAATTTCTAAATACCGATCTTAATCCAAATTACTTACCAATATCAAAAGAAACCATCTTATTCGATTTAGATAATACAGATTAATCAACGATTTGTTTTAATCTTATTTTCTTTTCAACAATGAGAACAATATATTTTTTAGAATGATGAAATAATAAACATATGCACAATCTTATTTTTACGGACCTTATTTCAAAATATGTATTTCAATGATTTTTACCAAAAATCCCCTATTGTGATCCTAAAAAGTTCGGTCCTTTTGGTAACTTTATTTCCAATTTATTAAAGGCGTTAAGGGGTAAACAATATTAATATTTCAAAGAAATATGTACGTAAATAAGATTACAAGAGCTTAAATTCTCTTCAAAAATGTGTTTCCTTTTATCTCATTTGAAAGCAGATTTATCTAATTTGTAATAAATAAGCAAGTGTAACATAATTTTTTTTGTTTTGAAAAATTAGTTTATTCATTTTACATGTCAGTTAATTTTTTTTTTCCGAAAGTCAAATTTCAGACTTCGGCTTATATTCTTTATGTATGAAAAAAGGGACCATTTTCCGCAATCGGTTCTATTTGTTAGCAACGGCCCTAGCTTTTATAATACCGATGGACCAGCCAACTGGGTAAAATTTGATAAGAACATATCCTTAGAACATGTTTGAAAAATATTTAAAAAAATTCGGTATGCATTTTTTTTTATCAAGTGGGGTATGGACCATTACCTTAAAAAGAATCGAAAGATAGTAATTAAGTTATGAAGAAGTTTTAAGAGCCACCCCTGGGTATTTAAATTGACAAAAATGGGACATGCATTCTGAATGTAAATATATCGGGTTGATATATCTTAAGAATCTGGTAGTCGATAAACCTAATGTGTTTTTTAAAAATCACATCTATTGTACCGGCACTATGACATCATTCTTTAGACTGCCAGTCAAAACATGTTTGAAATGCTTTTAACAAAAATATTAGGTGAACAAATACGAGTTAAAACAAGATATCATTTACTCGCTGTGGAAATAAACATCACAGAATTTAGGTTATTTCGTACGGCAGCGTGGAAGGGCCAGATGAAAAAATAAATACTTCTTATTTGTTCGAAGAATTAGCTATTTGTTCGGACTAATTAGGATTTGTTCGGTCGAATTAGAATTTGTTCGGACGAATTACGATTTGTTCGGACAAATAAGTTATTTGTTGGGACGAATAAGCTATTTGTTCGGACGAATTACGATTTGTTATGACAAATGAGTTATTTGTTCGGACGAATTACAATTTATTTGGACGAAAAAGTTCTTTGTTTGGACAAATAAGTTATTTGTTCGGACGAATAGCGATTTATTCGTACAAATAAATTTTTGTTCGGACGAATAAGGTTTTGTCCGGACAAATAAATTATTCGTCCGGACAAATAAGTTATTTTTTCGGACGAATTAGGATATATTCAGACGAACTAGCTATTTGTTCGGACAAATAAGTTTTTTGGTTCGGTCAAATTACGATTTGTTTGGATAAACAGGAGATTTCATAATTATGGATACGCAGATGTGAAAAGTCTAAATCAGTTTACGAGATCATGCGCAGATCCAGGGGGTTAAAGATTATTTTGTTGGCCCCATCCCTACCCCACCTCCCCCCCCCCCAACTCCCCTTGAGATCTCGAGATGCATCTTCTAGTGATGCCCATTCTAGGCAACGCAGGTTTTTCTTAAGTAACTAACAAAAAAAAAATCGCGCCATATCATAACAAGTAATATAACTCCCGCCATTTTTCGACATGCATAATTTTGATAGATTTGGAGACTTGATCTTATATTCTGGCAGCAAAATATGTCAGATATTGTATAAATGCAAGGGCAATGATAGATATTTCAAGCAACCTTGTACTTAATCTTTATGTCTTACCTTTGACGACATAATATGTGTATCAAATAAACGCAACTCATATTCATATTAGAGAACATTGATATGTGCATCCCCTAAGAAAATTCAATTTTTTGAAATTGACATAATAAAGCTACTTTAAATAGGTCCAAACCCTCCTCTCGGCAAACATAAATATCCCTTAGACACCCCCCCCCCCAAAAAAAAAATAATTAAAAAAAATCTGGATCCGTGCATGCGCATGAATACTGGAAGCAACAGTTATGTCCACGTAAATTTGATTCAACTTATCAATCTCTGTTGAACCTCAAAGACGTTATAAAAAACCTTATATGGATTTCCGTGAATCGTGTGCTTACATATTATTACATATATTTTCATAGCTCATAAAATATATGAGAATAGTTGTTTCTAACCTACAATTTGTAATTGATCATTAAAGCTGAAGAACAGCATTTCGTTAATGTCGAACTTATGTAAAAAGTGCACTGTACATTGTCACACGCTAGAAACATGTATTTATACCATACTTTGGACCGTGTAAACAATAAAGTTCATGCTTCGCCGCTCCATTGAACAAAAATCGCCATTATTATCGCCGCTCCAATGAAAACAGATCGCCGTTATTAGATCTCAATTCAGTCTTCATTTTTTTAATTCATTTTTTGGCAAAATTATTGGGGCGGCGACCACCTCTGCCGCACCTGTTCCAACATCCTTGAAATATCAGTGACTCGTACATGTAAAACATTAAGGTGCTATCATTTAAAGGAAAAACGACATTCAAGGAAAGGGCCGGGGTGGCTTGATGACAGACCCTCTCTCTCTTTATTATCTTCATTATTACCAGATCAGACAGTCTTGTGAATTACTTATCAAAACTTCTGTTTTTATATACAAATATAACTTATTCGTCTGAACAAATAGCTAATTAGTCCAAACAAATAGCTAATTCGTCCAAAAAAATAACTTATACGTCCAAACAAATCCTACTTCGTCCAAACACATCCTTATTCTTCCAAAAAGAACTTACTTGTCCGAAGAAACGGCTATTTCGTCCGGACAAACCCTAATTGGTGGGAACAAATAAGAATTTTTTTTTCACCAGGCCCTTCCACGTCGCCGTACTTTCAGTTTTGCAAAGTATGTGATTTATTTTACCTATCAAAAATTATTTGTTCTTTTATAACTGTATATTTTTTTATCCTAAGCATCGATATAAATGTTGTCTTTTAAAGTATTTTAGGTTGACCAATATAGGTAAGTATAATACAATATAGTAGCGCAATATTATGAGACACCGGTATACAGTTAAGTTTTACTTTCACTTTCTAAAATGTGAGGTCCCGTTGCCAACATACTGTTTCATCATCTTTTTTTGAATAAGCCTATCATCGTTAACTTTCTTACTGCACAGTTTCTGTCATCTTAATTGCGAAAGTTAGTTTTTCATTTGTCAGACTTACAAATTTGTGTATTAAATATCATGTTTATATAAGTTATACTAGGGAGGAAGGGGAAGGGGTCTTATTAACTCTTCCCTATCCCCAGGATATGTGGATTAAATACATTTCTAGTGAGAAAGAAGGCATGCTGCAGCTATTTGTGTGGACCCTGGGGTCCACGTAGAAAATATATAAGCGAGGTTAAACCGGATGTTATGGGGAAAATTCAGTCTGCGCATGAGCTAGCCTGGTTCCTGTGCGTAATGGGTAGCTCAGGGAACCAGGCTAGCACACGTTTATCGTCATTTGGCTACTGCAAAAAGAAATTGACATTTTTTCAAACCAGATTAAAAAAAGAAGTCATTTTTAAGGCACTAAATGACCCACAGGACAACATTTTAATTTCCGAAACCTTATTACGCATCTATAGGACACCCCAAAACATATTCCAAGAGATGATTTGTCTACTGTTGAAAATATAAGAGGAGTTTGAGGAAGAAGGTTTTTTTGTGAAAAAACGTCATTTTTTACTTATTAATTGACTCCAAAGACTACACAAGAATTTTTGAAACCTTTTTACAAAACAACATGCCCCCCCCCCCCCCCCAAATCAAACTCCAAGAGTTCAGTTTGCTGGTTTATAAGATGTAAGAGCAGTTTGAGAAAGTAAAACGTGACAGACAGACGGACAGACGGACGGACGGAACAGAATAACAATAATATACCCAAACTTTCTTAAGAAATTGCGGGTATAACTAGTCACATGTAAAACAAGAGACCCATGGGCCATATCGCTCACCTGAGCAACAATAGACCTATTAAATTAAGCTGAATGAATAATTTATAAGAACGTTTAAGTTTTTGTAAAAAAAAAAATGAAATGTTTTCCTTTGTAAGATTGAACCACCCCTCCATGTGGCCCAACCCTACTCCCGAAGAATATGATTTTGACAAATTTTAATCTACACTATCTGACCTTATTTAAGTAACAGTTATCTAGACAAATTGCGTTTAAGAAGATGATTAAAAAAAAAAAAGATTCCCTATATATTCCTATGTACAAATTCCCCCCCCCCATTTGTGGTCCCACCCTATCCCCGAGGATCATGATTTGAACAAACTTGAATCTACCTTATGTGAAGATGCGTCCACACAAATTACAGCTTTTCTGCCAAATCGGTTTCTTAGAAGAAGATTTTTACAGATTTTTCTTTATACATCTTATGTAAAAGTTTAACCCCCGACTATGGCCCACCCTACGCTTGGGATCATGATTTGACAAACTTAAATCTACATGTACGCTACCTGAGGTTGTTTCCACATGAGTAACTGCTTTTCTGGTCGATCGGTCTCTGAGAAGAAAATTTTTAAAGGTTTTTCCTAAATATTCCTATGTAAAAATTCGACTCCACCCCCCCCCCCCCCCCCCCAAGGTTGCCCAACCCTACCCCCGAGGATCATGATCTATACAAACTTGAATTTACACTACCTGAGGATGCTTTTAGATGAATAACAGCTTTTCAGCTCGATCGGTTTTTGAGAAGAAAGTTTTAAAAGATTTTTCCTTATATATTCCTATGTAAAAATTAGACACCCCATTGTGACCCCACCCTTTCCCCGGGATTATGATTAAAACAAACTTAAAACAACCCTACCTGTGGATGCGTCCTGCACTCTTCAACAATGTAAAACTGTTCATCAACAAACTGCTGATCAGGTTAAAATACATATTGTATTCAACAATTTTAATTTGTCGAACACAATTCTGCAATATTTTTTTTTCAAAGTGCATTAATATCGATCATATTAACACATCTCGAAAAGCCCCGGCCTTTTTAAAAAGCATTGACTTCGTCTTTAACTAAACCCACCTAAGACGTACTATGGACACTGGATGTATTATCCTTATACACTGTATAGAGAACTTTACGAATCAATATAGATGCAACTTATACCCGCTTACGCCGGAAGTTAATTTCATAAGACTGATATTGTATCAAAGAAAAATCACTAACTCTCATCCTCACATATTACCATCAATTTGAAAAAATAGAATTGTATCATTATCATTATTAGCATTATTAGCATTATTTCTTTCAGAACGTTTTTCCTCAAATGTATAAAAATGTTGACTTATATTATGTGTCTCATTTCTAAATACAATTTGTTTTATTTTTTCTGCTAAGACATTTTATAATAAGAAAGAATAGTACATAACATATGTTTAAAAAGAATTACCTGAAAAAGGTCCAAATACCTAATTTCTTGTAGCTGGCAATGCAATTTGTGTTTAAGTATTTATGGACTCTTTGTACAGTTTAAAATATCTACCGTGATTGAGTGCCAAACTTACCTTGACAACTACATTTATTTATATAAACATTCTTTTATGAAGACATTTAAAATGTTCTTCCTCTACCTTTCTCTAGTTTCATGTCCTGACGAACCGTTCAACTGCGTATTTAAAAAACACAAGATCAATAAAATTCAAATTCAATTTTTTTTTTATATACATTCATCTCGGAATGCTAACCGGTATAAGATTTTCGTGTTTTTTTAACTTACATTTTTAAACTTACAATTACAATTGAATTTTTTTTAACAAACTTTGAATCAATGCCAAAAAATATAAGTCTAGGAATATAATCCTCAAATCAATGGTGCTAATATTAGAGAAGAAATCTAATAAAATCTACCCCCTACGACTCCTCTGGTTCATAACATATGGATGGTTATTGTTCAAATATGGATCTAAAAAGAGTCAAAGGATAGTATTCAGGTCATGAAGAAATTTTAAGAGACACTCCTGGGTATTAAAATTAGTAACAATGGGACATATATTCTGAATGTAAATATTCCGGGTAAATATATCTTACGAATCTGTTAGTCGATAAACCAAATTTGTTTCAAAAATCACATTTTTTTATACCGGCAATATGACATCTTTAGACTACCAGTCAAAAAAGGTTTAAGGGCTTGAAAAATATATTAGGGGAACAAATACGAGTTAAAACAAAATATAACTTGATCTGGAAATAACTGCAAACGACATATCTTGAAATAAAAATCGAATGAATCTAGGTATTTTTCGATCTTGCAAAGTTTGTGATTTATTTTCCCTATAAGAAAAATGTTTCTGCTTTTATAAATGTTTATATTTTCATCCTTAGCATCGATATAACTTTTGTCTTTTAAAGTATTTAAAGCATGTGCATATACATGTATATATGTGTGTGTTAGAAGTAAAACAATATAAATAACTCTCTATGAAATTTTACAATCTACATGGTTATTTTTTTTCAGTGGAGTTTCCACATACACTACTGGCTCTAAAAAACCCTGTTCATATGAAAATTCCCTGTTTTTCCCTGTCATCCCCTGTGCTTTCCCTGTCATCCCCTGTACCCCCTGTCAGCCCCTGTAAAAACTCCCTGTACACCCTGCAATCCCCTGTCAGCACCTGCACACACCCCCTGTGTGCCACTGTAAGCCCCTGTAACCCCCATGTACGCCTCTGTCACCTACTGTAAGCCACTGTGTTTCCCTGTAGATGCCCCTAACATGCCCTGTACGGTCTTCAACTGCTTGCTAAACTAAATAGTTTTTAATGATGTTTTCGGGTTTTTCAAAATATATACATATTTAGCAGTGTGTGATACATAAGGAAATAAGGATACATAAGGAAATTGAAAGCAAGAAAAGTATGCATGGTTTAAACGTTGCTTGTTTCTCTTTGTATTTCATAGAAGGCAATATTATTACAAACGTGAATAATTCTGACTAAACGTTCCCACAGATCAAGATATACATGTACAGACACGTAGCATTGAGTGATGGGGATGATTTTTCTCGCAGCAACGATTTTTAATTAAAAATTTAAATGTAAAAAATTAAATTATCATTGAGTTGCCCCCTCCTCCCAACTTTTTTGGTTGTCTGTAAAAAAATTGAAGTAAAAATAAGGAAATTAAAGTTTAAGGTAGACTACCCTATCCCCTCTCAACCACCCTACCCCCTACAAAAACACACACACATGCGGATTAGGATTTCGAAGATTTTTGGAAGTTACCTTTTTTTTGTTGCTTGTCAATATTTTTTTGATGAATCTGCCTTTCCCCCACTTTCAAAAACGATGCTAACTGCCTATTGCATACCGATAAACCGCTTATTTTATTACATGTATTTTAACAAATGACCGTTGTTTGTAACTTGTAAAAAAAAAGTGCTGGAGTAGTGCGGGAAATCTGCAACGTTTTGTGCCACGTAACCTGCCTGAGTTAAAAGGCTTAATAACTCAACATGATAAGTTCGTACAGATAATCAGGTACCGATTGAAATGATCACCTATATTTTGACTGTTTTGCTAGTGTAATGATGCAGAGAGAGAGAAAGAGAGAGAGAGAGAGAGAGAGAGTTGATTTTTCGGAGGGTGGTCAGTCCAGTCCTTTGACACTTTAAACCTTATCAGTGTGCATTGTCCACTTTTGTAATTTATATTCATTATTGTATTGAATTTTCCTCATAAATATAAAGCAATACTACAATTCACGAACAATTTAATACATGCATACAAATACCGGTAAAGAGTAACGTAAAGACACACGTGCATGATCTTAAAACGATGTTCCGGGTTTTAGATTAGTCAACTGAATGTTAACTGAATGGTCTGGAAAGGTGACTGAATGTAATAGTTATGCCATTCCGCCACCTTTCAGTAACCATTCAGTCACATTTCAGTTAACGGAATGGCAGACATTCATCCAGTGACAGATCTTAGGAAGTGTGTGTATATACATGTACACGTGTGTCTATCATCTCATTTTTCCTACTTTGCTACCGTGCACTGCAAATTGTCAATAAGAGCTTAGTACAGTAGCTATTATAAAACCACTGACCGAGTAGAAAAATGTCAACATCCTTTCCTTTGAAAACTGTAACTTCAATCAAAGTTGTTAATCATGATTGTGTTTTCAAGTTCGTTGATCAATTGATCTGGTGTACAAAACAACATTTATGGATTAAAATTAATTTGATCGCTCTAAGTTAATGTAAATAATGATAAAGAATTGATAATGCAATTAGGATTGCGTGTTCAGTTATTAGAAAGTTAATTCCCATGTAAACTATAAGTAATTTTTAATTCAAAATCAATGCAAACTCTCTCTCTCTCTCTCTCTCTCTCTCTCTCTCTCTCTCTCTCTCTCTCTCTCTCTCTCAGTATCTATATAAACTCCTACATGTATACAAACACTAGTACTACATATAAATGTATGTTGTGTATGTTCTGACCAGGGCCGCGAATTTCTGTTCACTAGCAAATAATAACATTATCTTTGATATCTTCAACTTCGCAGTAAAAAGGGAAATAACGATTAGATTTTAGAAATTATTGAAATTGATTATAAGAATTAATCATCAGTTAAAATTCATTTTAAGGGTCCAATAAGCCGCTCAGAAACATTTGAAACAAACAAACTGAAATTATTTCTTAGGCAACCGTATACGCTTTTGAAGCTTTTGTTTGCTCTTCACGAGAAAATAATAAAGGTATAATCAGGAACTGAGTTAAAAAAAACGTGCTTTATCGTTGCATGGCTGCTTATACATGTACATTCTACATTCTGACTGAATTACTTGCTTTGATGTGTAAATATTTGTTTAGATAAACAAAATCTAGTGTTAAACACCATGTGCTGCACTTGATCTTGTAGAAATAATTCACTGTATTTTTATATCTAGCTTTCAAACATTAGGGAGTAGCGGTGTTCCCGACCGATAAAGGACTTCATGCCCTGAAGGCTTTCACACTTACCGAAAATAATCCTCGCCCTCACTTGAGATTCACCACCCGGTGAATCTTGAGCCTTTAGATATGAGCATAATTAAATTATTCATTAAAACGTATTATTTCTAAAATTACGATAACAGTGTTTCCTGTGCGTCGGTGCTGTTGAGTGCAAAAACTGATTTAAAGATTCAAACTATAATGAACGTGATTTAAAGAATTGAATTAAGAAAATAATATTGAAATTAAATAACAGAAGAGGCTGTAATGAACAGTCAAAAACCGTACAGGGAATGTCAGGGGCATGTAGTGGAAAATACATGGCTTACAGGGGATACAGGGGCGTGGCTTACAGTGGCACAAAGAGGATGTGTACCGTGGCTGACAGGGGATTACAGAGTGTACAGGTGATGTGTACAGAGGCTGACAGGGGTGCCTAGGGGATGCCACGGAAAACACAGGGGATGACAGGGAGAGAAAGGGGATTTTCATACGGACAGGGCTTTTTTGAGCCAGTAGTGATGGCTTGATACTTTATACTATGGATTTTATTTTTCATTCGCATTGTATTTTAATACGTATTCCATAGAAATATTAAACAATAACGTAATGTATCAATTGAAATGTTATTAACCAATTTGAACGAAAATTTTGTAAGGTAATTCAAACTTGGGAGAAATATAATTTAAATAAAAATAGAAGAATTAATGTTACAAATAATTCCACGGTAACATGTAATTTTAACGCATTTAAAAATGTGATATAACTAAAAAACTCTGACAATTTTATGTGTTGTTAATAGTCGGTCATGGACAACTTAAAGGAGTGTTCTATTTAGCAGTCATTTTTTTAAAAGTTGTATATACCTTTTCACTTAGAAATAGAAGTACTTTAGGTATGGAGAAGTTCGTTTGCTGGTCAAATGATATATATCAAACATATTTCTTTAAGAAGGGGTAGGTGGTATATATGCTGACAAAAGAGAAGAAAATGAGTTGAACTATGTCATTCCTTCTGTCATTACTAATAAACAGTCATAGTTTTCATGCATACCTTAAACAAGATCAGACACATATTGCCTCGGTTATTAAACCGTTTAAATGGACAGTCCAAGGTCTTAGTTTCAAATTAATTCTTAAGTTATTTCTTTATATATTTCTTAAGCAAAAACATATCTTTAGAACGCTATAATCAATAGATATTAAATGGAACAGACCCTAAAAGGAAACGCATTTTAATTCAAACCAGAACCTTGCCATTTTTAGAAATGTACAGGAATATGTAAAACTGTCCCCCTATTATGACGTTACCCTACTTCAAGAGATCACGATCTGAATAAACTTGAATCTTTATTACATTGGAGTGAAGGAATTAGGAAAAAGACAAGGTTAACCTAACCGTTTTCTCACTACACCTTCACAGTAATTGTTCGCATATACGATTAAGGAGAACAAATATAATATACTGCCCAAACTATTAAGGTCAAAGCAGAAGCCCTAAATGCCACGTTATAAGAATATAAAATCTACAGTCATTTCATGCATATCTTTTACAATTTTATGCTATGCTATGGTATGCGATTTAAATGATATGCGATGAGATTTTTATGCTATGCTATGAGATTTGTATGCTATGCTATGAGAAATGGAAATTAAAGGGCTTAATGATATGGTATGCTATGCTATGCTATGGTATGCTATGAGATTTGAACAAAAACGCCTCCATACGTAGAAGAGTTCCACACATTTCGAAGTAAAATAACAAGAAGTCAAAGTTTACCATAAATCTATTATGTGAATATTTATTTTTTCAAATAAAAACATTTAAAACCAGGTTAAAATAATGTTGTATGCTATGCTATGGTATGCTATGGTATGATATGACGAATGCGATTCTATGAGATTGTATGCTATGGTATGAGATTTCAATGCTATGCTATGAGATTTCAATGCTATGCTATGATATTTCAATGCTTTGCTATGGTGTATGTTGTAAAAGATATGCTTGAACCGACTGTATAACAATGGAAATGTCTAATTATAAAAGTATCTTTTAATAAAGACAAATATAGATTAATTTGTGGTTATTATCATAATTAAAAATGGTACTCGATATTCTTTAATGTGTAGACACCTTGACATTTTTTCATACCTTCCAGGAAACTATACTTAGCAATACATGTCACTACTGGTATCCCCGATTTATATAAGAAGTGTTATCTTATGTGACAAAAAGAAATAAAACATGGCGAAAGAGGCGAATAAACACTTTAACTTGTTAAGTCATAATGGCTTGGAACAAAGATCAAGTGTCCCACACACTCATTTAAAATACTTGTAGCATGTAAAACAAGAGGCCCATTGGCCACATCGCTCACATGAGTAACAATAGACACATTACATTAAGCTTAAAAAAGCCATATATACAAAATATCTCATCAATTTAATATAACAGATCCTGTATATATATAAAAAAAATCCCATACATATTCATATGTTTATCATCAAGCCCCTTTGTAACAGAGTGACTTTACAGTCATATCACATAATATTGAGCATTGCAATTCTTGAGAAGATCTTAAACAACTGTTTATATATGGATTATACACCTAAATCAAACTTGAACCCCTTGTGGTCCCAAGAATTGTCCAGGGCCAGAGTCTAAACAATTTCAACCAATCAACAATATGTCAAAATGCTTACATTTAAGTAAAGCCATTTATAATAACACTTCAGTTTTTTTAAACATTAAAAATGTTTTCTTTGTAAAAATGAACCCCCCCCCCCCTTACCCTCTATGTGGTCCAACCCTACTCCTGAAGATTATGATTTTGACAAATTTTAATCTACACTATCTGAACTCATTAAAGTTACAGCTTTTCTAGACAAATTGTTTTTAAGAATATGATTTTTAATAAAAAATCCCTATATATTCATATGTAAAAATTTGACCCCCCCCCTTTTTTTGCAAAACCCTACCCCTGAAAAAATGATTTGAACAAACTTGAATCTACCTTACCTCAGGATGCTTCCACACAAGTTACAGCTTTTCTGATGAATCGGTTTCTTAGAGGATGATTTTTACAGATTTTTCTTTATACATCCTAAGTAAAAATTATACCCCCTCTTGTGGCCCACCCTATGCTGGGGATCATGATTTCTACAAAACTAAATCTACGCTACCTGAGGATGTTTCCACATGATTAACAGCTTTTCTTGTCGATCGTTTTCTGAGTAGATTTTTAAAGTATTTACCTACGTAGAAATTCGACCCCCCCCCCCCTCATGGTGGCCCTACCCCACACCCGGGGTTCATGATTTGAACAAACTTGAATTTACTCTACCTGAGGAGGCTTCTAAATGAGTAACAGCTTTTCTGTTCGATCGGTCTCCGAAAAGAAGATTTTTAATGATTTTTCCTTATATATTCCTATGTAAAAATTCGACACTCCATTGTGACCCCAACCAACCCCCGGGGATCATGATTTAAACAAAATTTACCCTACCTGTGGATGCTTCTTGCACTCTTCAACAATGTAAAACTGTTCATCGACAAACAGTTGATCAGGTTGTAATATATATTATATTCAACAGTATTAATTTTTCGAAAAGAATTCTGCAGTATTTTTTTTTATAGTGCGTTAAAATCGATCAGATTAACACATCTCGAAAAGCCCCGAACTTTTTTAAAGAGCATTGACTTCGTCTTTAATTAAACCCACCTAAGACGTACTATGGATACTGGATGTATAATCTTTAACTACTTTACAGATAACTTTACGAATCAATATATATGCAACTGATACCAGCTTATGCCGGAAGTTATCTTAAATGAGACTGATATTCTATCAGAGAAGAGTCACTTACTCTCATCCTCTCATATTACCTTTAATTTGATAAAAAAAAACCCAACATATTTCATTATTAAAATAGCATTGGTTTTTATATTACATAACTTTCTCCTCAAATCTATAAAAACGTTGATTTATATTATGTCCCCTATTTAATCACAATTTGTTTCATTGTTTTCTGCTAGGACATTTTATAATAAGAAAGAATATGTTTTAATGTTTAAATGTTCCATCTCTACACGTATCTGGTTTCATGACCTAACGAACAGTCCAATTGTCTATTTAAAAAACACAAGATCAACAAAATTCAAATACAATTTGTTTGTATACATACATCTCGGAATGCTTACCATATAAGATGTTCTCGGTGTTTTTATTAACTTTCATCTACAATTAGTTTGAATAAAATAGTCTGATTATTATATTTTGTTTTGTTTGCTTGTTTGTATGTTTTTTTTTTCTCCAAATTTTGAATTAATATAAAAATACAAGTCTTAGAATTGAAACCTAAAACTCAAACCATTGTTTTTTACTAGGACATTTTATAATAAGAAAGAATAGTACATAAAATATGTTTGAAAGGAATTAACTGAAGAAGGTTTTAAAAACTAATTTCTTGTAGCTAGCAATGCAATGGGTGTGTTTAATATTTTATGGACTCTTTGTACGGTTTAAAATATCTACTGTGATTGAGTGCAAAAATTACCTTGACAACTACATTTATTTATATAAACATTCTCTTATGAAAATGTTTAAATGTTCCGTCTCTACATGTCTCTGGTTTCATGACCTGACGAACAGTCCAATTGTCTATTTAAGAAACACAAGATCAACAAAATTCAAATACAATTTGTTTGTATACATACATCTCGGAATGCTTACCATATAAGATGTTCGTGTTTTTTTTTAACTTTCATTTACAATTAGTTTGAATAAAATAGTCTGATTATTATATTGTGTTTTGTTTGCTTATTTGTGTGTGTTTTTTCCAAATTTTGAATTAATGAAAAAACAATAGTCTAAGAATATAAACCTCAAACCAAGGGTGCTGAAATTAGAGAAGAAATCAAGTAAAAACTACCCCCCCCCACCCCTACTCCCTCGGTTCATACATGTAACATCTAGGTAGTTATTTTTCAAATATGGGTTTTAAAAAAAGCAGAAAGATAGTATTCAAGTCTTAAACACGTTTTAAGAGCCACCACTGGTTATTTAAACTGAAAACAATAGGACAAACATTCTGAATGTAAATATTTCCTTTAAACTTGTCTATGACATCTATAGACTGCCAGTCAAAAAATGTTTGAAGGGCTTTAATAAAATACGAGGTGAACAAATACGAGTTATAACAAGATATCACTTCCTCTGGAAATTACAAAACGACATATTTTGAATAAAAAATCGAATCAATCTAAGTTATTCTGGTCATGCAAAGGCCGTGATTTATTTTCCCTATAAGAAAATGTTTGTGCTTTTATAACTGTATATATCTTCATCCTTACCATCGACATAGTTTTTGTCTTTTATAGTATTTTAAGCATGTGCATATATGATTGCGCCCACGAGAAACGGGCCCTTATGACATATGTTTCACAATTTCAGAGTTTTATGGATTTATACCCATATTTGTCAGAAGATTAAAGTTATGAAGTTTTATGAAGATCCAATAACTATAAATATCTTTTTTTGGCTTTTAAAGTTTTGGATGTTTTTACCTATGACGTTCACCTTGCGACGATACGTTATGATCTCACCAACGTCATTTTTATGTTAGGTATATAGTTCCATTGTTTTATTTGTGAATCAAATATTTGCTTTTCAAGATATCATTACAATATTCTGTCCCGAGTTTTTGCTTCAACCACTTTTGGTTGATTTTAAATAAAAATAACTGTGAAAGAGTACAGTTGAAATCGATGAAATGGAAAATATCCAAGATATCTTAGTTGTCATATTATCCCTTTTCACTCATAAAAGTTTACAGGAACGAAAACAAATTTCTTACAGAGATGTATACAGTATTGTAATGGGAAATGTTTACATCTTTTCTCCATTCGGAAGTATTCGGGACATCTCGCGCAATTTTCCAACGTTATCATCCGGGCTTATTAATGGCTGATGCAATGCAAAATCCAGGTAGACTTTCTATTTTGGGATGTGTATTGAAACCTGAAGGGTAGAGGGGGGTTTCAAAACAGATAATCTGGACATTTTTTATATTAGTAGATGAACGTAGTTTGAGTTCAAGTGTATTTATGATTATCGAAATATCAAGCGAAAAGTGATGGAAGCAAAAACTCGGGACAGAGTATATATTCTTTTTGGTTTCCCTATAAATAACTTTAAATAATAATAACAATGCATTTATATCAATGCATATTTTTTACACAATCCGTGCACATAGAAAATGTAATTGTCACTAAAAATGTGAAGTCTTTTTAACGCACATTAATGTATTCTGAATAAATCATATCTTAGTCTTGTAACGAACTACTTTTATAAACTACATGTACAATTCAAATAATTTTTCTAAAATTATTCATTATCAATAACTAAGTACATGAACATGGCATTTTTAATTTGCATGGTGTTAATTCATGCACATTGGACTCTTAATAAGCACATGCTATATGAAAAAAATCTTTGCCAAAAGTAGATCTTTCCTTTTTTTTATTTTCCTCTTTTATTTTTCTGTACATTTACACATGACCGACACTTGAGCGTTTTCATATCAATGGTTATCATTTTTTTTAAATTTTCAAGGCTTGCTTAATTCCATGTTGCTTTAATATTTTTTTTTAATCCGTAATAATTTGAATTCCTTTCTTTTATATTTACTCTTGTTCCTTACTACATTAATATACCTAAAAGTGTCTCTATTACCCACGTGAATTCGATCAAGTCGTTTAAATGAAAAGTCGCATTTTAAGCAAAGCTATGGTGGCATATCTCTGCCCCCTGTGTGCAAGTTATTTCTCTCGTAATTATGTTGACATGCAAGATAAATATGTTGACATGCAAGATAGTTATGTCAACATGCAACATAACTATGTTGACATGCAAGAAAACTGCAATCAAATAAGAGTTATAAAAAATCTCAAATATCGCCAACATGTGACATCCAAGATGCTAGATACGCTACCTACTGATGTCAACATGCAACTTATTTATGTTTACATGCAACTTCTTTATGTCGACATGCAACTTATTTATGTCAACATGCAATTTAGGTATGTTAACATGCAAGATAAATATGTTGACATGCAACATATTTATGTCAACATGCAACTTATAAGTTGCATATCAACATATTTATCTCGCATGTAAACATAACTAAGTTGCATGTTGACATATTCATCTCGCATGTCGACATAAATAACTTGCATATGGACATAAATAAGTTGCATGTTGACATAAATAAGTTGCATGTCAGCATACTTATCCTGCATGTTAACATAAATAAGTTGCATGTCGACATAGAAAAGATAGCATCTAGCATATTGGATGTCACTGGTGGGCGGTTTTTTGAGATTTTGTATAATTCATATCAGATTGCAATTTCTTGCATGTCAACATAGTTATGTTGCATGTTGACATAACTATCTTGCATGTCAACATATTTATCTTGCATGTCGACATATTTGATAAAAAAATAACTTGCACACAAGGGGCAGAGATATGCCACCATACAAAGCGGTAGTGTATTTGCTGTAATTGCCCCCTCGTTCCGGTTTATAAAGCTTAGTAAGATTGCGGGACGTTTCGGTCTTAGAGACAATTCGCACCGGTCATTTTACTCCTACGTGCATCAATAAAAGATACACTGAGTTCACCAAATTCTAAATTAGCTTTTATCCATATAATGATAAGAATCATCTTCGCAAGCTTGGCATGGATCTCGAGAGTTTGACAATTAGCATAGGCATCTGCAAAACTAAATGGGGACTACATTTTGAAAGTAAGCGTGGTAATGTGCGATACAGATACATGTACATTTCAAAAAATTCGTAAATGTGCTTGAGTTAAAATTAAAGTTAAAAAAGAAAATAATATTTATCTAGTCAAAGTATGAAATGAGATATACTCCTTTTTGAATTCAATTAAATTTGTCCAGGATCGAACATATGTTTTTTTATCTCACGTTAATTGCCACAATTAAAACTATTCAATGTAGTTAATTTTGTTTCCTTTTTATGTGTAAATCAATATGTAACGTTGCTGATATTACAGATTTTCACATTTTTCGCGAGCACTTATTCCGCATTGTTTTTGTTTTGTGTGAAATTGCAAGAATATAAAATCATGGAAATTGCGAGCACAAATATTTTCATAAAGTTAACTGACAACAGTTTACTGCATGAATTACAAATAAAAGGCGTAGTGGAATTGAAAAAAAAAGTTTTAATGGGAGTGATATGGAAACGATATTGTACAAAGGTATCGAATCGTGAACCTTGATTAATTTACCCTCGACATTTCTTTTACTGAAATCTCAATACAATTTAAGCACTACAGCTTGTGATTTTCTCTCGTAGCATTTTTTAATGTTTTTGAAGCAGCCACTGTTTTTGTCAAGACAAAATTGTTCATTATTTAGATAATCAAGTTCCTGAAGCAATAAATTATAATGTGATTTTGTCAAAGAATAAAATCGAGTACAAGTTTAATACTCATAGGTTTATATAATGAAAACTATAGTTTACGTCTACATTGAATTAGAATGTAATGACTCAAAGTGTACACATGTTACTACAATGAGTTGGCTCATTTGTTATATGGTTTATTTGTCGACACGTGATTAAACACACGTTAATACAATGAGTTAGCTCATTTGTAAACATGGGGTATTTGTAGACACATGAATAATTTAGCGCTTATATATGTAGCTCAAATGTCCTGTAGTTTTTAAATAAATAGCACACTAATTGTTTTAATTAAAAACGTTCATGTTTTTGGGCGTCCTCTAAAATTACTAGTATCCTATCTGCCGGAATGCATCTACGTGTATTATAAAACAAACTGAGCAGGTTATATTCTAATAGCTATTTACAATAGATCTTGTACGCATAATTTACATTCATATACCCTTTGTCATTTAAGAACTTTTTCCGAAGAAATGGGTCAATACCTCTCACCTCCCCCCAAAAAATATATATAGAAAGAAATCAGGCTCCCAAAATTTTTGGACAACTAATTTGAATTTGAAAAAAACAAATCTAATGAATTATTAATTATTGTTTAATTTTTTGCACGGACTTGTAATTAATAGCTTTAAATAATCTAAATCAGTAAATGTACATCGCTAGCCAACATAAGTACATGTAATTGAAATATTAGATCACTGAATCGCTGAACAAATAGGTTCTGTAAACGTAACTTCAGAAGTAAATTTGGCCTTAATTTTTTAAAAATGTTTTATTATTATATACTACAATAAACAGGTACGCTTTTTAAACACATTTTGATGACACAGAGAAAGTAGCCGATTAAATGTTCGTGGGCAATGTTTACCTGTTCTTTACAATTTTGTTGCACTCAAACAAATGAAGAGTTGAACAAAATATTTTATTTCAATTCTTATTCTGAATAATCTGCACTTTATAAGCACCTATTAAATAATGCCGCTATTGTGCCTAAACGAAATTGCATAAATGATTTCTTTTAATTTTTAAAACTTCAACCTGTAAGTTACAGTACAAAAATGATGAAGCTAAAGTGAAAGTTTATTATTCATGCCAAAAATTTAGTTTCATTATGAATTTATCAAATTCAAATTTCATTTATTATTATCTATCCTAAAAAATTCACAAAAATGGCTTACTAAAAAGCTTACAATTTGAAATAACATCAAGTTATATCAATTGATAAAAGACTGAATCTACAAGTAATACATATCAACCTATAGACTAAACATCATCATTGATGATAATTCATTCACTAGTCTATTTAATTCAGATTTTAAGAACACTCATTAATATTGAATAGATGGAATGAATTGAACATTTGATTTAATATCAGTTTTCCCGTGCGGAGCCTCATGGTATTTTCTACAGAAGTGGATTATCTCTCTTGTTTTCCGAAATGCCTTTAAAAACAGTGATTAAAATATTTATCTTGTAATAAAAAGGCTATGGGTTTCACCCAGATTCTTAAACTTCTTCGTGGACCCGAATCTTCAGAGATTCAGGGCCTGTTTAGATGAAAATGGTAAACCTACGGCTACAGTACATGAAGTTGAAGTTGGTCGCGCGAGTAAACAGATGCCGACGGGCGGATCAACAAGTTATATTCGGTAGCGTAAACGTGGTCGTGATTATAATGATTTCTCATTAACCGATAACTCTAAAATTATATTATATTCAAAACATTCAAAATCAGATTCAGCACCGCAAGTTAATCTAGGGAATGTACATATTTTTAATCGCGTAATTCTTTCGATACTGCAGTACAGTACATTTTTTTTATGCGGATGATCATGCAAGAGTTGTCTTTTGTTCGTATCAAACAAGCACGGAATCTACATTCGATCGTGACATATATTTGAGTAGAATATAAACAAATATCAATATGTTCATTCTATTTATTATAAAATATACTGCAATATGGGACACTGCTATAAAACACGTTTCAGCATTAAGACACGTGTTCATAAACAAAGTAACGAAATTATCGCGCTGCTGTTTTGTACAATCAGATGAGATTGTTTTTCTTTTATGTAACGTCATTTTTTTTTATGACGTTATTTCTCTGTTTTATACAAAACGTATACAAAATACAAAAGGACCCTTTTCTCATGGGCGCAATCATATATATATGTGTGTATGTTAGAAGTAAAATAATATAATGTAGTGTGTTTGTTTTATGCAGTATTGTTTTATAAATAACTACTGTTAATTAAGTAATTTGTTTTATAATTGGTCCCCTAATTATGGTGCCCTAGTTTTAGTGCCCTGATAGTGCAGTAGGCCCTAATACTACCTAATACCTGTCCTAACAGGTGCCCTAATGGTGTAGCAGGCCCTAATACTGGAGCCTGCTGCCCTAATGCCCTAATGGTGTAGCAGGCCTCAGTACCGGAGCCTGCTGCCCTAATGCCCTAACATCGTTAGGTCTCTGGGCAGTGTATAAAAGGGGGAGAGAGAGAATGTGAGAGGGAGCCGGGAGCCAGAGCCAGAAGGAAGAGAGCTAGGAGAGAGAGCCATTTGGATGTACATTTACAACTTGTTCGTATAATACACTTGATTCAACAGAAACTTGTGTTCGTCTTCAATAGATTTATTAAGATCTACTGGTTCTTAAGTAAAACACAGAACCCACAAAAGTTTGTGACGCTGGAGCAAGGAGATCCCTTAGCGTTGACTATTGGGGCCTTAAGAGAAAAACGTCGCAATATTTTTTATTAAAATTTTCACAATTCACATAGTTATTTTTTCTCAATGGAATTTACACATACTTTGATACACTTCGTCAAATCATCAAAATAAAGCACATTTTTACTAATTGAAAGCGATTTACTTAAAATTGGGGTAAATCAATTGGTTTCCCAAGCATAATTTACATTAGTACTTATATCTCTAAATTTTGATCGTTAGGTCACTATAATCTTTTTCTTTGTCCCAAATAAGAATTTAAGATAAAAGACTGTTTTAAAAAACAAATCAAACAATTAAGAGAGGGGGTCATCCCTTCTTCAACTCCTCCATTTATGCATACATCATTTATCTATATAGATGTAGAACACTATTCTTTCACCAGAGGTCGTTCTTCGCACGCGAATGAGTTCTACCCATCAATTTGAAAACTAAAATCGTGCATTAAAGAAACGAGTTGCATTATTTTGTTTACATGTATACAATATTTGTCAAATCTTAATTTATATGAATACTCCACTTAAGTTCCTTTAAAATATATTCACTCTTTATGGAATCATTCAATTTCATTTCATTGCAGGTAGAAACTTAGATCCACCAGAGCGTGTCTACAATCGTACTCTCATTTTTGCTATTTCGGGCTAGTTTATCGAAAATGAAAGTAAGTTTTTAATTAATTTTAATATAATTACTTATCAGCTATGGATATCATACTACATGTGTTGAAATACCAAAGGTGTAAACAATTACTCTTGTGCAGGCATTTTAAAGTTTATTGGGAAAATGTTTTCATTTATAAGTATAGATATGCATAAAATGACTGTCAAATTCCTTACGAGAAACGTTCCGTGTAAACCCTTCAGCGTTACATGTAAACAGTTGAACGTTTAAGGCAAAGAATGCAGCGTTTTAGATAAATCGCGTAAAGCTTTTCGAGCAAAGCGTGCGGGAACCGTGTAAAACGTGTCAAGAGATTCCACTCGGAACCTTTCTCAAAATTTATTGTTTTAAAATGCGCCCAAGTTTTACACTTCTCAAAACATTTTGTGATTGACAAAATACTTAAGTATTTATGGACGTTGTTTACTCAGGGTTTGAGATCTCAAATTCGGATTGTTTTAAAGTTCAATGTCATGAGTAAAATTTGTTCTAAACATTAAAAGTATTTATTAAATGAATTATTATTGACAAACCATTCGATATTTTCACTATGTTATGGAATAAGGCTCAATCAAAGTTGGCAAAACAGAGGAGATTCGGACTAATATTTTCATTTTTTGTTTTTCACCTATATATTTTTATTAGTACTGTAATATTCAAAGTCAAGATTTTATTTGTAAGTCAACATAATTTTGCATATTTTCTGTTGGTTTTATCTCACTTTTTCGTTTAGATATCCGAATGGCACACACTACAACAATATTGAAAAATGCTTAAAAACGATGAAATACACCATATCTCAAAATGTTGATCATTGACCTCATATAACTTTTATGCCTGCAGAGTAAGGTCAATATATCTATTTCAATGCTATAAATGTTTTAGTATTATCATCATTCAGTTTTTTGTAACATTGAATCAAAAAAAGGGTAGGAATTTGAAAACTGATAAAGGAAATTCGGACTGGAATGTTCATAAAGAATGTGAATGAAAACTTAATGCTTTGTGTCTGTTTAGTGTCACCGCCATTCATAAACTGAATTTCATTTTAAAAGAAATTAGCAATTTGTATTATTTTTACAATTAAGGAAATTTCAATCATAGTGTAAAATTTTTAGGGACGTTCCTTAAATTTTCAAAAAATATTTGATGGCCATTATCTCATCAAGTAGGTCATTGACCTTCTTTTCTGAAAGTGAAAAATAGCACTACCATCATAGGTCTTTAACACACAATAGATGGTTTTTCATTATCATCAGTGGATTTTTTTTCATTCTGAGTAAACGTATATCCTATATTCATAAAAATAAATCTAGAAAACAATATATTTATCTTCTAGTCAACTTTATATTCTTTATACATAAACATAAGAATATATCAGTTTTAAACGGTGACTGCTTTTTACATGTACATATGCCCTATTCTACAAATTTAGGAAAGATATGTGTTTTTTGTAGAGCAAAAGATAACAAACCCACTAGTTTTTTTATTAATCTAATGCCCTAGTGATCTTTTAAATTATGTAATTTAACCTTAAAAGTTAAATTCGTTTATTGAATGACCAATGAACTTGTTTTAACTTTAAATGGGTTTTAACCTGAATTGAGCTTTATCAGTGTCCTCAGACTCCTTTGCAATTCGGATATTAGTTCAACACAACCAACTTTGTAACGTAATATACAGTCCGTCAGTCTTCTCGAGATAAAAAAAAAAATCACCCCTTTCTTCAGGCGTCTATTGGGTTCACCAGTAGTGAATTGTTTCCACTTTGAATTTTTGATTTTTTATTTTAATCTATACTATCAAGCAGGTGATAATTTTTTCGCAGGATTTACCATTCTTGCTTGTATTGTTTGGGAATGCCCAACAAGCTGGAGACAATCATTGATGCCTGTCTCCCTTCATGTAAGCAGCCGTGGTCTATATCGCTAATAAAACCATTCTGAGGTAATGGTTGTATTGTTAATTTTATTACTTCTATGCTTTAGGCATCTTTAATAAAGTTTATTAAATATTAGTATTTTATTATAACACAATTCTTACTAACAGAAGAACAAATCAGAGAAGACTCGACTGAAACGGAAATTTTCTGCAAACCGTTTAGCGTTCGGGCAAAGAGTGCAATTGTTTGTGTAAAGCGTTCATCAGCGTTTTAAGTGAACCATTCAGCGAACGTGTAACTAACGTGCAGCGAGCGTGGTATAGCAGTGTGTTTCATTGTCTGTACCTTTTAAATTAGATACATTTTATATGTGTGTGAACAAACATGTATGTCGCATTCCTTGAGTTTAATGCAATTGAAATAGATACATATCTTATGCAAGAATCATTATGACACAGAAATAAACTCACCCTTCGCTATCTCATATTTTCAACAGAAGTACATTGTGGAGAAATATTATATTAACTTGTCATCTGATTAAAAAAGAACTTGAAAAATGAAACGGAGGTAAGCATTCAGGTTCATCGACACATTCGTTTTCGTGGTATACTTTTACATCTTGTTTGAACTTTCGGTAATATATTTCGCTTTTAAATGATATTGCATTTTTGGTATATGGTATACGTATTCATAGGTCATTGGCAACGTCAATGACAGGTACTCCTTACAAAAAAGTTTGAGTTGAAGTTTTCAACAGTCTGCTAAAATGTTTTAAACATTTAAATTGCGTACGTTTTACGTTTTTGTTGTAATCAATTAATTTAGTCTTGAGTGCCAAATTATTTAATTTCATTTCCGAATGATAAATTAGAAACCGGTCAAGAGACATCATTTAATCATGTTGAACAAAATAGAGGCCCATGGACCACATCGCTAACCTGATCATGAGCAACAATAGCCTTCATAATAAAATCAGCTTTATGTTGTCATATACGAAATATCAGGACAATGTAGTAAAAAAAAATCCTTTATGACAAAAATCATTTTTTTCAAAATATTCTTATGTTTATCATTGAGCCACTTTAAAGGATTTTATTGTGAAATATGTATCATATCCGGAACATTGCAGTTCTAAAGAAGATCTTCAACAACTGTTTAAATACTTGATATAAACCCAAATTAAATTTTTGAACCCCTTGTGGCCCAAATAATTGTCCATGGGTGAAAGTCATAAGAATTTTAAAGAATCATCAATATGTAAAAAATGCTCTCATATAAGTATTACTTTATATAATAATATTTCAGTTTTTGGAAGTATTTTTTTCGTTTGTGAAATGGGCCCCCGATGTTGCCCCACCCTTACTTTGACGATACTAATTTTGAAACAAAATGAGTCTACACTATTTGAGGTTGCTTTTACTAAAGTTATAACTTTTCTTGGCAAAGGTTTTTCTCTTTATATTTGTAATTGTTTCGAATCTCATTGGGACCTTACCTACATCCTGGTATCATGATTTTAAGAAACTTGAATGTATCTACTTGAAAATGCGTTTACATATTTACAGCTTTTCTAGTTGATCGGTTTCTGTGAAGAAGATTTTTGAAGATTTATCTCTAAAAATTCCTTTGTAAACATTTGACCCTCCATAATGATAGTGGCCTCACTTTACCCCCCCCCCCCCTCCTCCCTCCCTCCCTCCCAGGTGATCATTATTTGAATAATCTTGTTTTTACACTACCCGAGGATGCTTTAACACACATTTCAGTTTTCCATGCCAAAATGTTCCTGAGAAGAAAAAAAAATACATTTAAAATTAAATCATTTTAAATTACCCCCCCCCCCCCTTTTTTTAAAAAAAATGGCCCTTCATTTTGACAAACTTTAATCTCTTAACCCAATAATTTGAGACAAGTTTAGTTGAAATTTGCTTAGTGGTTATGAAGAAATCGAAAATGTTAAACATTTCACAGACAAGCAAGCAGACGGACGCCGGACAAACAGTAATCAGAAAAAAAAAACCTTATTTAAGCTTTTAGCTCATGTGATATAAAAAATATAAATTTATTTAATTACATTTATCAACATAAAAAACGATTTGTTTAACAAAAGCTGCAATTATTACATGATTGGTTAATTTTATGCTCTCTCTGATTAGCTAAAAAATGGTCTCCGAGTTTGAAAGGTAGCTAAATTATCGTACTGACTTCAAAACGACAGCTATTACATAATAGTTTTGATTACAGTGCCCCAATATGCCTTTTTGATATTTTATTATGTATATCACAAATAAAACAACATTATACAATAATGGTGATAGAAATTCGTTTACGCTTTAACGTATTTTTCTCAGTGACTTTAACGGAACCCAATTTACCTAATGCAACGCAAACAAATAATGTTAAACTTCAACACATTTTTGAATTAACATGTTATAACATTGCGTTTACTAGAGATTGTAAGTGACCTTACAGTACCTTAGAAGGACCAGCCCTGTTTTCGTCCGCTATACTTCACAAGTTTAATAGATACTATGCAAACCTTATTTCCTAAAAAAAAACAACAACAATATCATATCCTGTTTCAATAACTAGTGGAAAAACATATGTTTTGATATTCTAAAACGTTTCTGGTTTACCAAGGTTGAAATGCTATATTACTTATGTAAGTGTTACATATAAATTTAAGCTGATGATCGCGATGGTTTTTGATGATATGCCAGAAAATCGCCGACTTTTACCTGCAAAATACTAAAGACAATTCGCAAGTCGGGTATATACATATTTACATTAAATGTTCTTGAATATACTCAAATCGATAATTGAAAGGGTAAAGCACTGTGTTCCATGTTAGGCTGCGAAATATTACAGAACTTCAGTCTAATTTCCCTTTGAATAGATGTTCTGATATATTTCATTTTACCAATTATTTATAACTGCATTTTAAACTGTCAGATTGTCAATAGTACTTACTAATTGCATTTTGCCGGTGTACATTTCAGAACGAAGGCAATAAATTGTTTATGAAAGCTGTATATATCGTGACCATTTATCGAATAGAAAGGACATGCATTGGGTGAATTTATTTGATTTTAATATTTTGTCTGAACAAACGAGAATTTTAAGTTTATTAAACACATACATTTCAAGAGGGTTTTAAAGCTGCTTGGTCCGATTTTATATCAACTTTTGTGTACGCTTTTAAACGATGGTTATGTTAAGTATGTGTATAATAATAGACATTGCAGTAGTTTTCCCGGTAAACTTAACCATATTTCGATGAAAAATGATGAACACAATATTTTTTACAAAACAAACGACATAAAAAGGCTATTGCGTTATATCGCCTCATATTAAAATTCGCACCTGATGTCTAAGCGGAGATGATTGTATTACGACCTTGACATCGTTTTTAATAGAGTCTAAATATAAGTAACGCTTTGATAAAAAAAATAAATAAACCTGACAGTGTGTACATTGTGTTTACTATTATTTCTGAAGTTTGGTTTGTTTACAATCGATGTATAACATACGGGTTGAATACATCCAATTATTCGGGGGACGAAACCAAACGGTTCCTTTTCCTAAACATTCCCATAATACATTTTGGTTTGTTATTTGGTATGCCCATAAAGAAATTATTTGCTTTAACTATTTCTAACTTTAAAACAAGACCGATTCTGCTGGTGTAAATTGGCGAAAGTTTATAACTTTCTAAGATAATTGGTTTGCATGGAAAATGATTTGATACTGTAATAGCCAAAAAATCGGACTATGCAGCTTTCAGAACACTTATCAATAAACAAGAATGCATTAAACTATTACAGTAAATATCTATTACTTTCAGCGAACAAATTTCAACATCCTAAAGCTTGTACTAAATAAAACGTCAGGTGTATGTTTACTTGACGTGCTGTTTAAACACTCATTGTTACCGAGATGTAATAATAGCAAAATATTCACAACTACTGTCATGTATCGCTACAAGTTCCTAAACAAGTGCGTTTTAGACAGTGTCGTCGGAAGCAACTTAAAAGTGGGTGGAAGGGGCAGGACTTGTCAAAATTTTTGACAAGCAAAAAAAAAGGGATTCTGGTTATAGTTATGTCTTACTTTGCAAAAACGTGTGTGTGTTCCGACGGTTCTGACGCCAACAGTACCGGTCTGATCGTACCTAACAGAGAGTTAAACCCAACTTAACCCTAGGTTTACTTTCGGTGTTTACTCTGGGTTTACTCCGGGTTTACAAGAGTGGACCCAGAGTAAACCCAGAGTAAACCCAAAATAAACCAACGGAGTCGATGCAGGCCTACAAATCATTAGATGCTTTCTAAGTGCACGATATTATGTTTTATGTTTAATATGTTCAAAAAACACAGTTTCAATACAACCGCACTGTAAATGCATCACTGTGTGAACATTACAGGGCATACATTGAACCTTTTACCTGAAAGGTCACGTGATTTCCAGACATAGTTATCGAACCTGTGACGTCTCGTTATCTTGAAGTTTAAATTAGATTGCTTTATAAACTGCATTTGATCAACATTGAACAGGGGTGTCGGGGGCTAAAAAAGTGGGGGGGGGGGCAGACTTACCAGAAATCTTGACAAGCATAAAAATTATTATGGTTATAGTTATGTCAAACTTTGCAAAAAGAGTAGGGGGGGGGCGCTAAGCACCCTCCCCGGTTCCGACGCTTATGATGAATTATTTGTTACTTTTTTTGTCCAGGTATGTATAAAGTGGCCATGTTCAGGAAGTGATATCACATCAGATTGGCGTGCTTTGTCCATATGTGACTTTGAAGACCAAGGTAACACCACCACAGAGCCCTGTGTGTACTTGGAAAAGGCAACTGGAGCAGTGTATTTTGCCTACTACACATGCATGGCTGGGTATGATTTTAAAAATGTATTTAAAGTTAATTGCTTAATATCAAATATATATTTTGCATCAAACAATGAACATTTTCAAAACATTAAACAACATTATAAATATTTTTTTTATCCTTATTATATGATTTTGTTTTTGGACATTCTTAATATTTTGTGAATCAGTTTGCAGTTATTCAAAGTAGAAATGGCAGTAAAAATAGGATTGACAAAGTCAAGCTCTACCAGCGAGGCATGCGAGTGAAACAGCACATTTCAGAAGGAGGTAAATATTATTTAATAAAGCAAGATTTTTTAATAAAAACATGTCTGATGTCATTGTGCTGAGTTATTTTAGTTAATATTTACACCAATTTCAATCCATCCATAAATTGAAGTTATTAAGTTTTTTAAGGTAACCCCAGCCATGGTTACTGAAATGTACAGTTAGATTAAGAGAAAACGAACAAAGAAAATTGACTCCATCTAAGCATATGGTTCCACTCCATTGTCACCGCGGAGTGTTCTTGATGTTCTGTACGCCATCGCACTGAACACAACATTTTTCAGTTCCGTGAGACCAACATACAAACAGCAAATCCAGATCCTGTTGATATAAGGTATTCGAAGCTGCTGTCAACTTAGCGACAAGATGATATTGACGCTCACATCTCGGAGAAATGGGAAAAACAATGCAATTAATATTCAGTGTGTCACAACCAAGCTATCAACTTTGAGAAGGCTACAAGAAACCAACATACTTGTCCCTTGTGGTACCAGCACAGAATGGGAAGAATAACAGCTTCAAAGCTCCGGACATTCTTGTGCGGAAAGACTCGGTATCTCCCGATAACCTGGTCATGCGTATAGCTGGATACAGCGCTTTTGACTTTTCCAAGAATGCAGCCGTGAAAAAGGTAACAGAAACCGAAGAGGAATGCAGACAAGCATTTACAACTCATCAAGCAAAACATCATCTGAACTTCATGCGCCAGCTATCTGGATTCGTGATCGACCCTTACCATCCATTTTCAGAAGTTAGTCCTGATGGCATCATTAGTTGTGACTGTTGTAGAAAAGTTGTTTCAGAAATCAAATGCCCCATTACACATCGGAACATTTCTGTTGAGGAGGCAGCAAAAATTGACAGGGACTTTTGCCCAGATGAAACGCTTTTTGCTTCAGCTTGGATGAACAGTTTTTCAGCGTGTTAGTCGACAAATGTGAAAAAATCATAAAAGATCACGTCATGAAAGTAATCATTACAAGGCAGTTGGAGGAACAACCAACATGCATCCACCAGACGACAATTACAAGCTTAAGAGCATTTGATGTTGAAAATAAAACGCGAATGATCAGGCCATTTTATTTATGTAAAAATGAGGTTGTTATTCTTAAAAAAAGGAGCTAGGCTGGTTGCTGTTGCGATCGGTAATCGTATACACATGTATATACAGTCTCATTATCAATAGCCCAATTGGGCACAAAAAGTGTTTTAATCGAACGAAAAAATAAAAATGAAAGATTTAAAAATAATATGTGCTTGCGTGACAAGAGTTTGTGTTTTTTTTTCTTAATGAGATGTACATGAATTTTACTGTCGCTTTAAAACGTATCTTAAATGAATCAACTTTTCCGGCCATCAAAGGTAGTCAGTTATACTTGTGATGTAAAGGTAAAAAGCAGCCTTATAGATCTGCAGAGCTCTATTGAAAAATCTCTGCTTCACCAGATGCTTCAAGGATTTGAAGATTTGCGAAGAGAGAGAGAGAGAGAGAGAGAGAGAGAGAGAGAGAGAGAGAGAGAGAGAGAGAGAGAGAGAGAGACTGATTAAACAAGATTTAAAATAATTTCAAATTTTAAGTCAGTTAAAGGTTAGAACAAAAACAACATTGTCAAAAGTTTTGCATCATTTAACATCGGTTGCTTTCAACGTATGGTATGCGCACACTATACATAAAATTAGTCAACAGCTACATGTAGGTTGTTTACAATAACTTAGACGTGATCTAACCTCAAATCAATAATTTTAATTTAGGTTTTAATGATCACTGTACATGCATGATAAGTATCTTTAATTGATCATTGAAACGTGAATGTCAAATATTGAGATATAGGAGATATTTTTTTGTAGTCAAAACCCAGTTATACTTCATCACTGTGCAAATATTTAGTCTCAACTCTATGTTGAGTTGCTATTTTAGGTCACTGTTGGCAACAGCACTAATATGGTTATTTCCTTATAAGGGAATTCAAATTATTATTAAGGCATTATTGTTAAGGCATTGTATTAACAAAATACTTCACATGATTTTATGATGAAAAAAATCCCACTGATTTTAATTCAATTTATCGTGCATCTTTATTTGTCAGCCTTCTTACTTTATTTAAATCCAATACACAAGTCTTTTAATAGTGAGGAAAATATTCTGTGTTGTGATTCCTCTTTAAGCTAGGTAAACTTTTCCAATGATCAAAGAAGCATCACAATCATAGGACTGACAATGCCGTTGGATTTAAACAATTCTTTTTAGTTATATCATCTGCTCTAACACCGTCTGCCACGGTTGTATTGTGTTATTGTTGTTTTTTTAATTTATTTTTAAGCGTTTCTGTCTATCAATGGGTTTGATCAATATGCATCTCCATATAGTTAAACATTCCTGGTGGTTTAGTGTCATTTAACATCATTGTTGCTCAGTTGGTGTATGCATGTTTTAAGACTACTGTTATCAATTGTGCAAATATTCAATTACAGAGATAAAATTATGCGTTTGTATATCTTTATTATCTAAATTGGGTATAATTCTCAAAATATATATTTTATACTTGTTGGGTAACAAATTTGATTTTTGTTATCTTAACATTAAACATATAATAATAAACTGTAGCTAAATGTTTGCCTATTTACATCAACATTAATATTATAATGTACCCCCCCCCCCCTTAAAAAAGAAAAGAAAAGAATATATATATATATATATATATATATATATATATATATATATATATATATATATATATATATATATATATATATATATATATATTTATTTATTTATTTATTTATCAGGTAAAATCATTGCCACGCCCATTTATTACGTAATTAGGGATTTTTAGGGGCCAAAGTACGTAAACTTTGATGCAATATATCTAGAAAAGGAGACAAATTTTGTTAAGCATTGTAGAAGAGAAAATGTTTGCATTGATGATTCTAATCGATACCATTTGTCAAAGCACCAATGTCTGTACCCATTAAGGATTTAGAGAACTGGCCTCTTGAAATAATTAATCATTTGTATCTAAAATGTGACCAACAATTTTAGATACGTGTAAGAAAAAAATGTAAGTATTCGTGGGACCTTTTGAATGAAATCAAGAATAAGGGGATGGCCCCTTAAATTAGGGGCCAAGACACTTGTAAAGTCTGTTACACATACCTTAAAAACGATCAGGATTTTGTAATGAATAATAAAAATATAGTCGTTGATCGTAACAATATCAGTTTGTAACTCATTGCCACATCAATTTATGACGTAATTTGGGATTTTAGGGGACTAAAATTTTAAATCTTTAATGTGCTGTATGTGAAAAAGCAAAACTTTTTCTTAAGCATTTGAAATAATATAGACAATCGTAAACATTATCTGAAAGGGAGTGGTTGAGAAGGAATTTTGAAATGTCATTGATATTTAAATCGTATCGTTTAAAAATTAAACGGAAGACCTACTCGTTACTCGTAACGAGATCGTATCTAGTTGTTTTTTTCCCAAATTTTGTGCACGCAATTTCTCAAAAACTATTTATCCGCTTTCAGAAAATTTTCACAGATGATGAGTCATGATCTGAATTTTATATGTTTTTGAAATTTTTGTTATCGTCACTTCCGGTACCGATTTATCGGCCATTTTGTAGTTTTACGACCTATTTTGTGCAGAGCCTATCTCAGAAACTATCAGAGATATGACTATGAAATTTTTAAGATAGGTAGTCTATAGTCTGAAGTTGTGCATTTGTTTTACGCCAGTTGCGCCATTTCTTGGAGCTCGCCTAGACACGAAAATTGGGTACGGATTTTTATCCAAAATTTTCATACGTTTTGATCTGTATCTTTTTATTAGTTGATATTTTGTTAAGTCATATATAACAACAGTGGTAGAGAATCAAAAGTTCTTTCCAACGAAATCTAGAAAAAGGGACTGGCCCCTTTTTTTAGGGGCCAAGACACTCGTAGTCTCTGTTACAGATAACTTAAAAACGATCATGATTTTGTAATGCATTATAGAAGCAAAGTTGTTGATCGTTACAATATCTATCAGAAAAAATTATTGCCACGCCCATTTATTACGTAATTAGGGATTTTTAGGGGCCAAAGTACTTAAACTTTGACGCAATATATCTAGAGAAGGAGACAAATTTTGTTAAGCATCGTAGAAGAGAAAATGTTTGTATTGATGATTCTAATCGATTCCATTAATTAAAACACAAATGTATGTCCCCATTAAGGATCGAGAGGGCTGGCCCTTATAATAGTCAATCATTTGCATCTAAAAAATGAACAACAATTCTAGATAAGTATAAGAGCAAAAAATGTTAGTATTCGTGAGACCTTGCGAATAAACTCAAGACAAAGGGGCTGGCCCCTTTATTTAGGGGTCAAGACTGTCATAAATTCTATAACAGATAACGTTAAAACGATACAGATTTTGTAATGCATATTAAAAGCAAAGTTGTTGATTGTTACAATATCTATAAGAAAATATCATTGTCACGCCCATTTATGACGTACTTAGAGGGATTTTTAGGTGCCAAAGTACTTAAACGTTGACGCAATATATCTAGAGAAGGAGACATATTTTGTTAAATATTATAGAAGAAAAAATATCTTTATTGATGATTCTAATTGATTCCAATGTCTGTCCCCATTAAGGACTAGAGGGCTGGCCCCTAAAATATTCAATCATTTGTATCTAAAAAATGAACATCAATTCTAGTTAAGTGTAAGAACAAAAAATAATATTATTCGTGAGACCTTTCGAATGAACTAAAGAAAAAGGGGTCAAGACTCTCGGAAACTCTATAACAGATAAATTAAAAACGATACAGATTTTGTAATGCATTGTAGAAACAAAGTTATTGATCGTAACAATATCAGTTTGTAAAACTCATTTCCAAACCTATTGATGACGTAATTAGGGATTTTAGGGGACTAAAATCTTACATCTTTAATGTGCTGTATGAGAAAAAGCAAAATTCTGTGTTAAGCATTTTTAAGGATAAAAACAATCGTACACACTTTCTGAAAGGGAGTGGCTGAGGGGAATTTTGAAATTTCATTGATATTTTAATGCTATCGTTTAAAAATTGAACGGAAGACCTACTCGTTACTCGTAGCGAGATCGTATCTAGTTATTATTTTTTTTCCACAAATTTTGTGCAGGCGATTTCTCGAAAACTACTCGACCGATTTCCACCATTTTTTCAGAGATGATTAGACTTGATATGAACTTGCAGGAGTGATAAAACAAAATTATATCCTTAGGAATTTATTTCATCGTTTCCAAAGTTCATTTCCTGTCGTCCGTTTCCTGTCCCGCGACAAAAATCTTGTGACATTGAGGTCTCAATAATGATCAGGACTTGGGCATTCAGACTTTGTAGGATTATAGATCTATCTTTGTGGATGTTTTTAAACTATTTTGTTCTGTTCGTCATAACTTTCGGTCGTCCCCAGAAGCACTCTAAAAATGTTTATATTGCATTAATTTTATTTCATATAGAATTAAAGTATAAGAATTAATCCTAACAAATGTCATTTATTTGATGTTGAATAAATAAAAAATTCTACTTCCGGCGAGATATCTCAAATATCTCAGATATCCTTTTTAGATAACTGTTTTACCCACAAGATGTCAGAAAGTCAAGCGATTAATACACCACACTAAGGAAGATGGTAAATTACATTTGATAGACAATGTGTTAAACCACTTTCATTTTGTCAACCATCACTACCGGTCCTCACTGAAAGGGTTGAAACAAATCAAGCTGTTTGAAAGTTTAATTTTCTCTTTAACAATTCTAGTAAAATTGATAAACAATAAAGTACAATTGTCTTATGTTCATGAAATACTAACTTTTATTTTCACCGAGAATTTCCGTTTGTCCACTTCCTGTTAAGAGACAAAAAAAAATCACTCATCGAGACCTCAAATACAGTAACAACTTGAACAACCAAACTTTGTTGGATAATAACCTAAAGTTTGTATCTGTGTTTACCTTATTTTGATTGATTCGTCGTTACTTCCGGTCGTCACCGGAAGCACTTGAAAATAATTGTTTCCCTTATTTTGTATATTTTACATGGAATGAATGAATCAATTGACTGAAGATGTGTTCAACGAGTTTAATTTTGTCAACTGTCACTTCCGGTACTCACCGGAAGGATTCAAACAATTCATGTTTTTAACAAGTCTAACAGATTTTCTTAGGTGTTTCATCTAGCAATATAAACAGTGATGTACACTAGGCAAATGTACAAGAACTACTAGCTTTTTCCATTAATTACTTTCGTTCGTCCGTTTCCGTTTTCGAAATAAAAAACTTAGTTTCACAAGGATCTCAAGTTTGGCCGAGAGTATCGATATTTCATTGTGTCATATCAAACAAATCGGACGGAAGACCTATTCGTTACTCGTAACGAGATCTAGTTCTCAATATTATTATTATGATGCCAACTTTTCTAACACCGGGATATCTGGCTTTTGTAAATGGGTATTGATGTTGAAGTGAAATAAAGCATAATTAAAAAAAAGTACAAAATGATCGTCATTTTACATGTTGTTTGTCATGTAAATTTAGTTCAATTCATTTTCATTGCTTTATAGCAATACACGTCCGTTTCTCTTAACAGTGTTTAAGTTATAAACAGGTGAGTCATAAAATGCATTAAATTGGCGTTGCAGTTAGATTGTCGTGTCACTACTCTTAGACAGATTTTATCTTGTAGTGAAGCAAAGTAATGCGAAGCAACAAATTGAACGAAAATATTTCAAAGGCTGTTTTAGTGACATTTTGTTTATGTATCTATTAAATCAGTCGCATGTATTTTTCGCAGAAATACACGTTTAGACTCTCTCTCTCTCTCTCTCTCTCTCTCTCTCTCTCTCTCTCTCTCTCTCTCTCTCTCTCTCTCTCTCTCTCATTAGTCTTCTCAAAAATAAGAATTGAATTGTTTTGATATCAGAAATCAAATTTCGAATTTGACATAAGATGTATTATTAATGAAAACATTATTGTCGGGTCATTTTAGGGCCGTTCAGTTATTTTCCTTTGAATAAATGCTATGTATTAAAACTCTTTTATATGTCTATACTTTTTAATTGAAAATAGTATTTGTATTTTAAGTTTGATTTTACAAGAGCAACTTAGTAGTCCTTTTTTCAAATACCTACTTACCTCGTAAGCCAGATTTTAACAAAACATCTTCCGAAAATGCTGGATTTTCACACACAAAAAAAAATACTTTTCTTCCTCATAAGCAACTCATATAAAAAAAACACCAACTTTTTTTTTAAATTTTCTGTTGGTGTTTTTTAGGCCAGCATTTTTTATTTAATTTTAAGGAACAACAAAATGTTAACGTTCCGTAAGCGGAGGAAATGAAAAAAAAATGTGGCGTGTAAAAGTAATTTGTAATCTGTGAAACATATCACTGAAAAAAGTACAATTGATTATTAGTCAAACAGATTTGATATTACATGTTGCAAAGCTCATTAAAATTTTGTCATTTTATAGGGATCAAATCGTTTTTTATTATAAGAATCTTTAGTTATAGTTGTATTATATAAACATTTTAGCAAGGTACAAATAGTTTTCGATTTATTCATTAAGGGTAATCTTCGGTAATACCAATGAAATAACATCTCGTACAAAATGGTTGGAATAAGGAATGCTATAAATAAATATATAGTCAGAGGTGTTAAGCATGGACATCATCATTAAACAATGTTGCTTTAAAATATGTTTACACTTTTAGATAATTGGAATTTCATTTTTTATTCAGTGCTTTGGATGCTGAAGTGAGCGGTTCATTTCCACTTGCAACAAATCGACATGCATTGGTTACATATCGGTCAGAGAAGATAGTTTGATTTATTTAAGTTGTTGATCTCGGCGTTTTCCATCCCTGCGTACAAATTTCAAACTAAACCAGGCCTAAGAAACACAAACCTCAGTTCAATATATTTACTCATGCCATATTAGACAGGAAATTGTTGCATTACAATATCGATCCCGATGAAATCTCGACCCGGAACAAAAAAAAATCGATCCGGTCAAAAGTTTCCTGTCGGGGAATAATACCTCTTTTAAATTTTTATTTCTTTTTCTACAAATTCAGAAAACCGAGCAGCGGGTTTGTAAACCTTAAAATAAAAAACGCTGGCTTTTGAAAGATATTTATTTTTGCATTATGCCGTATAATTTACGTACAATTCGACTGTATTATGCTTTTTAATGAATATTTAATGAATTATAACTTAACACTTCAAGGTCGTATTCATAACACTCAATTAACAGGCATAGGAATACTCAACCGTACAAAAGTACAATATTTACATTCATGTGTTGTTTGATTAATAGTTCTTCCTTTATAAAACTATACACTGTCAGAAATTAAAAAAAAAAGTTATCTTGTTACATTTTGATATCTAAAATGTAAGGAAGTTGGTTTTAAAAACCCATTTATTTCTATCACCTCTTAAATCAAAATTTATTAAAAAATAATAACAATAATAGCAAAAAGGAGGAATCAATGTAAACTAGGACATATAAATGCATAATATAACTGACAAGCTTTAAATGAGAAAAGATAATTTTTTTATATGATATAATTATGTATATATATTTTACACTGTCCCTAATCTTTATAAATGGGTTTATATGTTTTTCACATTGTTTGCTAAATGTTTTAGTTATTATAAGCAAAGAACATGCTAATATGTATTTAAAAATGCATTACCTGAGCTAGATTAAACAACTTCTTTCTTTAAGCAGAACACGCAGCATATGTTTAAATAATTTCCGGTAGAGGAGGAAATAAAAAAAACATAGATAAAAATCTCTTTTGACCAACAATTTGTTTTCTTATGATTACGAACCACAACAGTGTAAAGTTCTACTGGATGAAAAAAGGCCATTATCTTTATTCTAAAAAATATTAAATGAATTGCAAATTAACTATTGTGGTGTGTAACTGCATCAATTGTAACAAGAAGTGTACCGTGTGAAAGTAATTTGTAATCTGTTAAACATATCACTGAAATAAGTACAATTGATTATTAGTCAAACAGATTTGATATTACAATGTTGCAATGCTCATTTGTCATTGTATAGGGATCAAGTCATTTATTATTATAAGAATCTTTAGTTATAGTTGTATTATATAAAACATTTTAGCAAGGTACAAATAGTTTTCAATTTATATATTAAGAGTAATCTTCGTTAATACCAATGAAATAACATTTCGTACAAAATGGATGGAATAAAAAATTCAATATATAAATATATAGTCAGAGGTGTTAAGCTGTTAAGCATGGGCATCATCAATAAACAATGTTGCTTTAGAATATGTTTACTTTCTTTAAATAATAAGAATTTCATTTTATTCAGCGCTTTGGATGCTGAAGTGAGCGGTTCATTTCCACTTGCAACAAATCGACATGCTTTAGTTACATATCGGTCAGAGAAGATAGTTTGATCTATTTAAGTTGTTGATTTCGGCGTTTTCCATCCCTGCGAACAAATTTCAAACTAAACCAGGCCTAATAAACACAAACCTCAGTTCAATACATTTTATTCATGCCATTTTAGACAGGAAATTGTTGCATAACAATATCGATCTCGATGAAACCTCCGTCCCAAACCAAAAAAAAAATCGATCCGGTCAAAAGTTTCCTGTCGGGAAAAATATAATTCACGTACAACACGACTGTATCATGTTTTTTAATAAATATTTAATGAATTAATCTTAACACGACAAGGTCTTATACATAATTTTTACACTCAATAAACAGGCATAGGAATACTCAACCGTACAAAACTACAGTATTTACACTCCTGTGTTGTTTGGTTTTTCCTTTAAAAAACCATACAGGAACTTAAAAAAAATGTTATCTTGTTACATTTTGATATCTAAAGTGTAAGGAAATTGGTTTGAAAAACCCATTTAGTTCTATCACCTCTTAAATTAAAATTTCTTTAAAAATAATGAGAATGACAGCAAAAAGGAGGAATCAATATAAACTAGGACGTATACATTCATAATATAACTGACAAGCTTTAAAAGATAAAAGATTAATTTCGTTAGATATAATTATGTATATATATTTCAAACTGTCCCTTATCTTGATAAAAGGGTTTATGTAACAATGTACATATGTTTTTCACATTGTTTGCTTAACGTTTTAATTACTATAAGCAAAGAACATTATAATATGTATTAAAAATGCATTACCTAAGCTAGATTACACAGCTTCTTTCTTTTAGCAGAAAAATCAGCAGGTGTTTGAATAATACAGTCTCTCAATTGCATCCACTGCAACGCTCTGTCAATGACATAACAATTTCCTAGAAAAAATCAATATCTTGATATTCGTAACATTGTTTAATTTTTATGGTGAAAAATTGTTTCACTGCACATGCGTAATATATATGATTTAAGTAGATCTATGATGTTTAAAGCTTTTCTTCAGGAATATGAATATGCCCATCGGTATTAATACTACATATTTTCTTTTTAAAGCAACTGATATTAAGGGTTTTAACGTTTTAATGTAAGGCTTTCTAATGTGTTTATTGCCAAAGAAAATACAGAATCACGCGATTCATCAATCCCCTAAAAATGTACATGATATATATATATATATATATATATATATATATATATATATATATATATATATATATATATATATATATATATATATATATATATATATATATATATTAAAGCTTTTTTCATCCTTCCAAAAAGCAAACATTAGGACATATTTTTCTTGTTTGAATGATAACCAAATTAGTAGCTTTTAATTTGTGTAATTGATTCTGCTCATGAATGTTGTAATGACACTGGATTTTTTTAAACAGTAAACAATAAAGCCAATGACATTAAATACGCAAACTTCTACATCGTTTCAAAAAGTGTTGAACAACGCATGTTCTTTGCGCGCAAAGGAAGACGCATCCGTTTGATAAAGCTTTTATCATATGGTTGCGCCCATGAGAAACGGGTCCTAAAGACGTTTTGTATAAAACAGAGAAATAACGTCATAAAGAAATGACGTTACATAAAAGAAAAAAAAATCTCGTCTGATATTAATACAAAACAGCAGCGCGGTAATTTTGTTACTTTGTTTATGAACAATTAAGTGTTTTAATGCAGAAACGTGTTTAAATAGCAATGCCCCAAACTGCAGTATCTGTTTAATTAATAAAATGAACACATGTATATTTTTTTTTTCATTTTACTCATTAAATATTAGTCACGATCGAATGTAGCTTCCGCGCTTGTTTGATACGAACAAAAGACAACTTAAAAAAACTTGTACTGCATACTGCAGTATTGGAAGGAATAACACGATTGAACAATTTACATTCCGTAGATTAACTTGCGGTACTGAATCTGATTTTGAATGTTTTGAATATAATATAATTTTAGAGTTTCCAGTTATTGAGAAATCATAATAATCACCACCACGTTTTCGCTACCGATTATAACTTGTTGACCAGCCCGTCGGCATCTGTTTACTTGCCCGACCGATTTAAACTTCATGTAGGTCTTCCATTTTCATATAAACAGGCTCTGAAGATTCGGGTCCACAAAGAACTGTAACAATCTGGGTGAAACCCATAGCCTTTTTATTACAAGATAAATATTTTGATCACTGTTTATAAAAGCATTTCAGAAAACAAGAAAGATAACCCACTTCTGTAGAAAATATCATGAGGCTCCACACGGGGAAACTGATATTAAATGAGATGTTCAAGTTGTTACTTTGTTCAATATTAATGAGTGTTCTTAAAATATGAATCAAATAGACTAGTGAATGAATTATTATCAAAAATAGGTGTTTAGTCCATAGGTTGATACTTCTTGTAGA